>NC_053039.3:559076359-559396293 GCF_002575655.3 Aegilops tauschii subsp. strangulata | reverse complement strand
GGCGATCATAGCGGGTCGAGAGGCTCTCCAGATTGGTTTGATTTCCCGGGTGGGGGATGGCTCCACTTGTTGGGGAACGCAGTAAATTCAAAAAAATTCCTACGCACACGCAGGATCATGGTGATGCATAGCAACGAGAGGGGAGAGTGTTGTCCACGTACCCTCGTAGACCGAAAGCGGAAGCGTTAGCACAACGCGGTTGATGTAGTCGTACGTCTTCACGATCCGACCGATCAAGTACCGAACGCACGGCACCTCCGAATTCAGCACACGTTCAGCCCGATGACATCCCTCGAACTCCGATCCAGCCGAGTGTTGAGGGAGAGTTTCGTCAGCACGACGGCGTGGTGACGATGATGATGTTCTACCGACGCAGGGCTTCGCCTAAGCACCGCTACAGTATTATCGAGGTGGACTATGGTGGAGGGGGGCACCGCACACGGCTAAAAGATCAAACGATCAATTGTCGTGTCTCTAGGGTGCCCCCCTGCCCCCGTATATAAAGGAGCAAAGGGGGGAGGTGCGGCCGGCCAGGAGGGGCGCGCCAGGTGGAGTCCTACTCCTAGGACTCCCTCCCTTTTCCTAGTTGGATTAGGAGTGGAGGGGAAAGAGGAGGGAGATAGCAAGGAAAGGGGGGGCGCCGCCCCCCTCTCCTTGTCCTATTCGGACTAGGGGGATGGGCGCGTGGCCCTGCCCTGGCCGCCTCTCCTCTTCTCCACAAAGGCCCACTATGGCCCATTAAGCCCCCGGGGGGTTCCGGTAACCCCTCGGTACTCCGGTAAAATCCCGATTTCACCCGGAACACTTCCGATATCCAAATATAGGCTTCCAATATATCAATCTTCATGTCTCGACCATTTCGAGACTCCTCGTCATGTCCGTGATCACATCCGGGACTCCGAACAACCTTCGGTACATCAAAACATATAAACTCATAATATAACTGTCATCGAAACGTTAAGCGTGCGGACCCTACGGGTTCGAGAACTATGTAGACATGACCGAGATACATCTCCGGTCAATAACCAATAGCGGAACCTGGATGCTCATATTGGCTCCCACATATTCTACGAAGATCTTTATCAGTCAGACCGCATAACAACATATGTTGTTCCCTTTGTCATCGGTATGTTACTTGCCCGAGATTCGATCGTCGGTATCTCAATACCTAGTTCAATCTCGTTACCAGCAAGTCTCTTTACTCGTTCCGTAATACATCATCCCACAACTAACTCATTAGTTGCAATGCTTGCAAGGCTTAAGTGATGTGCATTACCGAGAGGGCCCAGAGATACCTCTCCGACAATCGGAGTGACAAATCCTAATCTCGAAATACGCCAACCCAACAAGTACCTTCGGAGACACCTGTAGAGCACCTTTATAATCACCCAGTTACGTTGTGACGTTTGGTAGCACACAAAGTGTTCCTCCGATAAACGGGAGTTGCATAATCTCATAGTCATAGGAACATGTATAAGTCATGAAGAAAGTAATAGCAACATACTAAACGATCGAGTGCTAAGCTAACGGAATGGGTCAAGTCAATCACATCATTCTCCTAATGATGTGATCCCATTAATCAAATGACAACTCATGTCTATGGCTAGGAAACATAACCATCTTTGATCAATGAGCTAGTCAAGTAGAGGCATACTAGTGACACTCTGTTTGTCTATGTATTCACACAAGTATTATGTTTCCGGTTAATACAATTCTAGCATGAATAATAAACATTTATCATGATATAAGGAAATAAATAATAACTTTATTATTGCCTCTAGGGCATATTTCCTTCAGTCTCCCACTTGCACTAGAGTCAATAATCTAGATTACACAGTAATGATTCTAACACCCATGGAGCCTTGGTGCTGATCATGTTTTGCTCGTGGAAGAGGCTTAGTCAACGGGTCTGCAACATTCAGATCCGTATGTATCTTGCAAATTTCTATGTCTCCCACCTGGACTAAATCCCGGATGGAATTGAAGCGTCTCTTGATGTGCTTGGTTCTCTTGTGAAATCTGGATTCCTTCGCCAAGGCAATTGCACCAGTATTGTCACAAAAGATTTTCATTGGACCCGATGCACTAGGTATGACACCTAGATCGGATATGAACTCCTTCATCCAGACTCCTTCATTTGCTGCTTCCGAAGCAGCTATGTACTCCGCTTCACACGTAGATCCCCCCATGACGCTTTGTTTAGAACTGCACCAACTAACAGCTCCACCGTTCAATGTAAACACATATCCGGTTTGCGATTTAGAATTGTCCGGATCAGTGTCAAAGCTTGCATCAACGTAACCATTTACGATGAGCTCTTTGTCACCTCCATAAATGAGAGACATATCCTTAGTCCTTTTCAGGTATTTCAGGATGTTCTTGACCGCTGTCCAGTGATCCACTCCTGGATTACTTTGGTACCTCCCTGCTAAACTTATAACAAGGCACACATCAGGTCTGGTACACAGCATTGCATACATGATAGAGCCTATGGCTGAAGTATAGGGAACATCTTTCATCTTCTCTCTATCTTCTGCAGTGGTCGGCCATTGAGTCTTACTCAAATTCACACCTTGTAACACAGGCAAGAACCCTTTCTTTGCTTGATCCATTTTGAACTTCTTCAAAACTTTGTCATGGTATGTGCTTTGTGAAAGTCCAATTAAGCGTCTTGATCTATCTCTATAGATCTTGATGCCCAATATATACGCAGCTTCACCGAGGTCTTTCATTGAAAAACTCTTATTCAAGTATCCCTTTATGCTATTCAGAAATTCTATATCATTTCCAATCAGCAATATGTCATCCACATATAATATTAGAAATGCTACAGACCTCCCACTCACTTTCTTGTAAATACAGGCTTCTCCAAAAGTCTGTGCAAAACCAAATGCTTTGATCACACTATCAAAGCGTTTATTCCAACTCCGAGATGCTTGCACCAGTCCATATATAGATCGCTGGAGCTTGCACACTTTGTTAGCTCCCTTTGGATCGACAAAACCTTCCGGTTGCATCATATACAACTCTTCTTCCAGAAATCCATTCAGGAATGCAGTTTTGACATCCATTTGCCAAATTTCATAATCATAAAATGCGGCAATTGCTAACATGATTCGGACAGACTTAAGCACCGCTACGGGTGAGAAGGTCTCATCGTAGTCAATCCCTTGAACTTGTCGAAAACCTTTTACAACAAGTCGAGCTTTATAGACAGTAACATTACCGTCAGCGTCAATCTTCTTCTTGAAGATCCATTTATTCTCAATTGCTTGCCGATCATCGGGCAAGTCAACCAAAGTCCACACTTTGTTCTCATACATGGATCCCATCTCAGATTTCATGGCCTCAAGCCATTTCGCGGAATCTGGGCTCACCATTGCTTCTTCATAGTTCGTAGGTTCGTCATGGTCTAGTAACATAACTTCCAGAACAGGATTACCGTACCACTCTGGTGCGGATCTTACTCTGGTTGACCTACGAGGTTCAGTAATAACTTGATCTGAAGTTTCATGATCATCATCATTAACTTCCTCACTAATTGGTGTAGGTGTCGCAGAAACCGGTTTCTGCGATGAAATACTTTCCAATAAGGGAGCAGGTACAGTTACCTCATCAAGTTCTACTTTCCTCCCACTCACTTCTTTCGAGAGAAACTCCTTCTCCAGAAAGATTCTGAATTTAGCAACAAAAGTCTTGCCTTCGGATCTGCGATAGAAGGTGTACCCAACAGTCTCCTTTGGGTATCCTATGAAGACACATTTCTCCGATTTGGGTTCGAGCTTATCAGGTTGAAGCTTTTTCACATAAGGATCACAGCCCCAAACTTTAAGAAACGACAACTTTGGTTTCTTGCCAAACCACACTTCATAAGGCATCGTCTCAACAGATTTTGATGGTGCCCTATTTAACGTGAATGCGGCCGTCTCTAAAGCATAACCCCAAAACGATAGCGGTAAATCAGTAAGAGACATCATAGATCGCACCATATCTAGTAGAGTACGATTACGACGTTCGGACACACCATTACGCTGTGGTGTTCCGGGTGGCGTGAGTTGCGAAACTATTCCGCATTGTTTCAAATGAAGACCAAACTCATAACTCAAATATTCTCCTCCATGATCAGATCGTAGAAACTTTATTTCTTGTTACGATGATTTTCAACTTCACTCTGAAATTCTTTGAACTTTTCAAATGTTTCAGACTTATGTTTCATTAAGTAGATATACCCATATCTGCTCAAATCATCTGTGAAGGTGAGAAAATAATGATATCCGCCATGAGCCTCAATATTCATCGGACCACATACATCTGTATGTATGATTTCCAACAAATCTGTTGCTCTCTCCATAGTTCCGGAGAACGGCGTTTTAGTCATCTTGCCCATGAGGCACGGTTCGCAAGTACCAAGTGATTCATAATCAAGTGGTTCCAAAAGTCCATCAGTATGGAGTTTCTTCATGCGCTTTACACCGATATGACCTAAACGGCAGTGCCACAAATAAGTTGCACTATCATTATCAACTTTGCATCTTTTGGCTTCAATATTATGAATATGTGTATCACTACTATCGAGATTCAACAAAAATAGACCACTCTTCAAGGGTGCATGACCATAAAAGATATTACTCATATAAATAGAACAACCATTATTCTCTGATTTAAATGAATAACCGTCTCGCATCAAACAAGATCCAGATATAATGTTCATGCTTAACGCTGGCACCAAATAACAATTATTTAGGTATAAAACTAATCCCGAAGGTAGATGTAGAGGTAGCGTGTCGACCGCGATCACATCGACTTTGGAACCATTTCCCACGTGCATCGTCACCTCGTCCTTAGCCAATCTTCGCTTAATCCGTAGCCCATGTTTCGAGTTGCAAATATTAGCAACAGAACCAGTATCAAATACCCAGGTGCTACTGCGAGCATTAGTAAGGTACACATCAATAACATGTATATCACATATACCTTTGTTCACCTTGCCATCCTTCTTATCCGCCAAATACTTGGGGCAGTTCCGCTTCCAGTGACCAGTCTACTTGTAGTAGAAGCACTCAGTCTCAGGCTTAGGTCCAGACTTGGGTTTCTTCTCCTGAACAGCAACTTGCTTGTTGTTCTTCTTGAAGTTCCCCTTCTTCTTCCCTTTGCCCTTTTTCTTGAAACTGGTGGTCTTATTGACCATCAACACATGATGCTCCTTTTTGATTTCTACCTCCGCAGCCTTTAGCATTGCGAAGAGCTCGGGAATCGTCTTATCCATCCCTTGCATGTTATAGTTCATCATGAAGCTCTTGTAGCTTGGTGGCAGTGATTGGAGAATTCTTTCAATGACGCTATCATCCGGAAGATTAACTCCCAGTTGAATCATGTGATTATTATACCCAGACATTTTGAGTATATGCTCACTGACAGAACTATTCTCCTCCATCTTGCAGTTATAGAATTTATTGGAGACTTCATATCTCTCAATCCGGGCATTCTTTTGAAATATTAACTTCAACTCCTGGAACATCTCATATGCTCCATGACGTTCAAAACGTCGTTGAAGTCCCGGTTCTAAGCCGTAAAGCATGGCACATTGAACTATCGAGTAGTCATCAGCTTTGCTCTGCCAGACGTTCTTAACGTCGTAAGTTGCATCAGCAGCAGGCCTGGCACCCAGCGGTGCTTCCAGGACGTAATTCTTCTGTGTAGCAATGAGGATAACCCTCAAGTTACGGACCCAGTCCGTGTAATTGCTACCATCATCTTTCAACTTTGCTTTCTGAAGGAACGCATTAAAATTCAACGGAACAACAGCATGGGCCATCTATCTACAATCAACATAGACAAGCAAGATACTATCAGGTACTAAGTTCATGATAAATTTAAGTTCAATTAATCATATTACTTAAGAACTCCCACTTAGATAGACATCCCTCTAATCCTCTAAGTGATCACGTGATCCATATCAACTAAACAATGTCCGATCATCACGTGAGATGGAGTAGTTTCAACGGTGAACATCACTATGTTGATCATATCTACTATATGATTCACGCTCGACCTTTCGGTCTCCGTGTTCCGAGGCCATATCTGTTATATGCTAGGCTCGTCAAGCTTAACCTGAGTATTCCACGTGTGCAACTGTTTTGCACCCGTTGTATTTGAACGTAGAGTCTATCACACCCGATCATCACGTGGTGTGTCAGCACGAAGAACTTTCGCAACGGTGCATACTCAAGGAGAACACTTATAATTTGATAATTTAGTGAGGGATCATCTTATAATGCTACCGTCAATCAAAGCAAGATAAGATGCATAAAAGATAAACATCACATGTAATCAATATAAGTGATATGATATGGCCATCATCATCTTGTGCTTGTGATCTCCATCTCCGAAGCACCGTCATGATCACCATCGTCACCGGCACGACACCTTGATCTTCATCGCAGCATCGTTGTCGTCTCGCCAATCTTATGCTTCTACGACTATCGCTACCGCTTAGTGATAAAGTCAAGCATTACAGGGCGATTGCATTGCATACAATAAAGCGACAACCATATGGCTCCTGCCAGTTGCCGATAACTCGGTTACAAAACATGATCATCTCATACAATAAAATTTAGCATCATGTCTTGACCATATCACATCACAACATGCCCTGCAAAAACAAGTTAGACGTCCTCTACTTTGTTGTTGCAAATTTTACGTGGCTGCTACGGGCTTCGCAAGAACCGTTCTTACCTACGCATCAAAACCACAACGATAGTTTGTCAAGTTGGTGTTGTTTTAACCTTCGCAAGGACCGGGCGTAGCCATACTCGGTTCAACTAAAGTTGGAGAAACTGACACCCGCCAGCCACCTGTGTGCAAAGCACGTCGGTAGAACCAGTCTCGCGTAAGCGTACGCGTAATGTCGGTCCGGGCCGCTTCATCCAACAATACCGCCGAACCAATGTATGACATGCTGGTAAGCAGTATGACTTATATCGCCCACAACTCACTTGTGTTCTACTCGTGCATATAACATCAACGCATAAAACCAGGCTCTGATACCACTGTTGGGGAACGCAGTAATTGTAAAAAATTTCCTACGCACACGCAGGATCATGGTGATGCATAGCAACGAGAGAGGAGAGTGTTGTCCACGTACCCTCGTAGACCGAAAGCGGAAGCGTTAGCACAACGCGGTTGATGTAGTCGTACGTCTTCACGATCCGACCGATCAAGTACCGAACGCACGGCACCTCCGAGTTCAGCACACGTTCAGCCAGATGACGTCCGTCGAACTCCGATCCAGCCGAGTGATGAGGGAGAATTTCGTCAGCACGACGGCGTGGTGACGATGATGATGTTCTACCGACGCAGGGCTTCGCCTAAGCACCGCTACAGTATTATCGAGGTGGACTATGGTGGAGGGGGGCACCGCACACGGCTAAAAGATCAAACGATCAATTGTTGTGTCTCTAGGGTGCCCCCCTGCCCCCGTATATAAAGGAGCAAAGGGGGGAGGTGCGGCCGGCCAGGAGGGGCGCGCCAGGTGGAGTCCTACTCCCACCGGGAGTAGGACTCCCTCCCTTTTCCTAGTTGGATTAGGAGTGGAGGGGAAAGAGGAGGGAGAGAGGTAGGAAAGGGGGGGCGCCGCCCCCCTCTCCTTGTCCTATTCGGACTAGGGGGAGGGGCGCGCGGCCCTGCCCTGGCCGCCTCTCCTCTTCTCCACAAAGGCCCACTATGGCCCATTAAGCCCCCGGGGGTTCCGGTAACCCCTCGGTACTCCGGTAAAATCCCGATTTCACCCGGAACACTTCCGATATCCAAATATAGGCTTCCAATATATCAATCTTCATGTCTCGACCATTTCGAGACTCCTCGTCATGTCCGTGATCACATCTGGGACTCCGAACAACCTTTGGTACATCAAAACATATAAACTCATAATATAACTGCCATCGAAACGTTAAGCGTGCGGACCCTACGGGTTCGAGAACTATGTAGACATGACCGAGATACGTCTCCGATCAATAACCAATAGCGGAACCTGGATGCTCATATTGGCTCCCACATATTCTACGAAGATCTTTATCGGTCAGACCGCATAACAACATACGTTGTTCCCTTTGTCATCGGTATGTTACTTGCCCGAGATTCGATCGTCGGTATCTCAATACCTAGTTCAATCTCGTTACCGGCAAGTCTCTTTACTCGTTCCGTAATAAATCATCCCACAACTAACTCATTAGTTGCAATGCTTGCAAGGCTTAAGTGATGTGCATTACCGAGAGGGCCCAGAGATACCTCTCCGACAATCGGAGTGACAAATCCTAATCTCGGAATACGCCAACCCAACAAGTACCTTTGGAGACACCTGTAGAGCACCTTTATAATCACCCAGTTACGTTGTGACGTTTGGTAGCACACAAAGTGTTCCTCCGGTAAACGGGAGTTGCATAATCTCATAGTCATAGGAACATGTATAAGTCATGAAGAAAGCAATAGCAACATACTAAACGATCGAGTGCTAAGCTAACGATATGGGTCAAGTCAATCACATCATTCTCCTAATGATGTGATCCCGTTAATCAAATGACAACTGATGTCTATGGCTAGGAAACATAACCATCTTTGATCAATGAGCTAGTCAAGTAGAGGCATACTAGTGACACTCTGTTTGTCTATGTATTCACACAAATATTATGTTTCCGGTTAATACAATTCTAGCATGAATAATAAACATTTATCATGATATAAGGAAATAAATAATAACTTTATTATTGCCTCTAGGGCATATTTCCTTCACCACTATATCAGTCTGGACTGATAAATGGATCCTGAGCACCATCTCCATGACTCCAGAAACACGGCCACTAAATTCACAGGTGGAAAAAGTATCAGACTTGATTGATTCTGAGAGTTGGACGTGGCGGCAGGATTTGATTCGGGAAACTTTTGGTGCCTCAGATGCAGCTGCTATACTTAATATTCCTATTCGTCAGGGCAGAGGGCCTGATTTTCCTGCATGGGCGTTTGATAGATCGGGCAACTACACTGTCAAGACGGCGTACCGAGCTCTCGTGACTCAGAAAGAGCGACTAGCTTTAGATGAAGGGACGGCTACCGGGACCTCAGAGGATGACAAACAGTTATGGAAAGCCCTATGGAAAACTTAATGTTATTCCAAAAGTAAGAGTATTCTTGTGGAGAGTACTTTGTGGCATTCTTCCAGATGAATACACGCTCAAAAACCGTCATATTGCAGACGCTAGTAGCTACAAAGTTTGCTTGGCCGGGGAAGAGGACATGTACCATGCTCTTATATCTTGCTCGCATGCTACACCTTTTTGGGAGGAGGCATGGGCATGGTTTGAGCTCCGGCTGCCAATTCTCTCGCGGGAGACATGGGCGCGGGATATCACATGTAGCCCACTATTTTCGGATGATGATCGTGCAAAGATTACAACCATTATGTGGTCTATTTGGCATTAATTCTAGGAATCGGATCAAACATGGAGAGGTAGGGCGAGATCCTACTGCAACTATCCGATCTACCAAGGAGGCGATTGCTCTCCTACAACTGCCCCGGAAGGCGGCTGCAACCTTGCCGGGCTTTGGTTGGCGACCACCTGATGTGATCTTCATCAAGATCACTACAGATGGTGCGCTCAACTTCACAGATGGACGGGGTGGCGCTGGTGGGGTTGCCCGCTCGCCCACCACGTTCTTAGGCGCCTGGTGTAAACCTTTCATTGGGGTGTCTGACCCACTGATCATTGAGGCGTTTTCACTGCGGGAAGGAGTCCGATTTGCTACTCTACGTGGCTTCCAGCATGTGATAATGGAGGTTGACTGTCTGGAGCTGGTGAAGCTCTGGGAAGCTTGCCACAATTCTCGTTCTATTGTGGCTCCGATTTTATTAGAAATAGGAGAGCTTAGTTCTTTATTCACTTCTTTTGTTATACAACATGTAAGCAAGTCGGCTAACTTACCAGCGCATCTTTGTGCAAAACATGCATGCACGCTGAATGTGACTGAGAGTTGGCTCGACGAGACCCATAGCTTCCTTGTGACCAGCTTGTTGGCTGACTGTCCAAGGAATGCTCTTGCTTAATAAAGCTCTCTGAATTGCCCGCAAAAAAAACATATGCCCATGCATTGAAACGAAAAAATTGATGTTTTGTGCCAGCATAATGTCCCACAACATTGGATTCACTATGAAGAACATGCTGCAACGCAGCATCCTTCTACAAAATGAATATAAAAAAATACGTTGCAATTTAGCCGTGTTCATATTTTCTTTGCCGGGCATAATCTTCCATCGATTCCATTTTAAGTATATTTAATGTCATTTAAGTATAATCCTTTTATTAATTACCATGACGTTCTCACCCGTTTTCTAATTTAGTAGCCCTAACACATTGAAGCCTATAGATCCTTCCTTTTAATTATCCTATCTTTTTACCTCGAATCCTTCATGTAGAATTTATGAAGACCACAATCTTTCTTTTAGTTATTCCACCTGTTTACCCATAATCCTTTGTTTAAGTAGCCACATCCGTTTAAATATTCTATTTAAGCCCATGATCCTTTCTTTATTAGCTCATTCGCTTAGTTAGCTTGCCCTAAACATGATGACTGCCACTCGTATATTTAGAGCGAGTTGGGATTAGTAAATGTGAAAGGCGCATAGGTCATTAGTTGTTTTACATCAAAGAGCTAGACAGGAGGTCCTATGTTCAATTCCCACAATGTTGATTTATTTTGACCCAATTATTTTCTGCGGTCTCTATGAAAGCCCATAAAAGGTCCATCTACATACAAGTACTTGGCCCAGATCGCTTAGCGTGTGTAAACCAAACGAAAAGGACTAAACCAAACCAAGAATATCTATTCCCTTTAAACTAAACCAAATCGTTTAGCACATATGTCCGTGCGTTGTAACGGGAAAAATGATGTTTTGTGCAAGCATAATGTCCGACAGCACCGGATTCACTATGAAGAACATGCTGCAACGAAGCATCCTTCTACAAAATGAACACAAAAAATGATGCAATTTAGCCATGTTCATATTTTCTTTGCCGGGCATAATCTCCCACCGACTCCATTTAAATATAATCCTTCCTTTAAGTACCATGAGGTCCTCACCCGTTTTAGTCGGGAATTAAATCCTTCCTTTTCTAACTTAGTTACCCCAACACACTGAAGTCTACAGATCCTTCCTTTTAATTATTCTACATTTTTACCTCAAATCCTGCCTTTAATAGCCTCATCTATTTGAATATTCTATTTATTAAAACCACAATCTTTCTTTTAATTATTCCACTGATTTACCCATAATCCTTTCCTTAATCAGTCACGTCCGTTTAAATATTTAATTTAAGCCCACAATCCTTCTTTTAATCAGCTCATTCGCTTAATTAGCTCACCCTAAACATGAGGACTGCCATATTTAGAGCGAGTTGGGATTAGTAAATGTGAAAGGCGCATAGGTCGTTAGTTGTTACATCGAAGAGACAGATAGGAGGTCCTGTGTATAATTCCCACAATGTTGATTTTTTTTTGAGATAGAGGCAAAAGTTCTGCCTCATCGATTAATTAGGAAGAAGATAATTGCCCAGTTAATTTACGGGAAACCGGGCGAAAACCAATACAAACGGAGCACATACTAACTACTCACACGGCAAAAAACCCCACAACCGCACAGGTGACCCCGCCAGTCTCTTCGAATACACAACATCCACAGAACCCGACATTGCTACTACACCAAGAGACCGCCGACAAGAACACCTGGACACAAGGCATCTGACACCTCTCGAGGACGGGCCGAGAGATCGAAGGTCAACCATCAAGCAGTCAGAGACGCCTTGCCTATGGCGCCTCTCTTTCCTTTGCCCACCTTCTCTTGCTTGCCCCTTATTGGCGTCCCAGTCAAGAGGCAAGCAATTGACATACCCAAACCAGGTCTAGCCGTCTCCACACTGGCGAGCAAGTCACAAAGTTCCTTCGCGAAGAGAGCATCTGGGTTTGGAGTAGGTGGCAACACACTTGGCTCAGTGGTCATGTCACTCACAGGCATCACATGCTCGATGGTCGCAGACGAGGGAAGGGCAGCAACATCTGAAACACCACGCTCCATAACACCGAGAGGTAGGTTGCCTGACGCCTGACACCCAATGGACTTAGGCGAGCGGGAGACAAGAACATCCAAATCACCACACTCCTCGGCATCAAGTATTTGCCTAGACTCCCGAGGTGATGCAGGCAATAAATCCGCAATCGAGATCGCCGGGGGAGGGGCACCTTCAGTTGTTCGACGGACAGAGGCAAAACCGGAGCCCCACACAGGTCCCGAAGCTCAGGCATGATCTGCAGCACCGGAGTAACAGCTGTTGGAAATATGCCCTAGAGGCAATAATAAATGGTTATTATTATATTTCTTTGTTCATGGTAATTGTCTATTATTCATGCTATAATTGTATTGTCCGGAAATCGTAATACATGTGTGAATACATAGACCACAAAGTGTCCCTAGTAAGCCTCTAGTTGACTAGCTCGTTGATCAACAGATAGTCATGGTTTCCTGACTATGGACATTGGATGTCATTGATAACGGGATCATATCATTAGGAGAATGATGTGATGGACAAGACCCAATCCTAAGCATAGCATAAAAGATCGTGTAGTTTCGTTTGCTAGAGCTTTTCCAATGTCAAGTATCTTTTCCTTAGACCATGAGATCGTGCAACTCCCGGATACCGTAGGAGTGCTTTGGGTGTGCCAAACGTCACAACGTAACTGGGTGACTATAAAGGTGCATTACGGGTATCTCCGAAAGTGTCTGTTGGGTTGGCACAGATCGAGACTGGGATTTGTCACTCCGTGTGACGGAGAGGTATCTCTGGGCCCACTCGGTAATGCATCATCATAATGAGCTCAATGTGACTAAGGCGTTAGTCACGGGATCATGCATTGCGGTACGAGTAAAGAGACTTGCCGGTAACGAGATTGAACAAGGTATTGGGATACCGACGATCGAATCTCGGGCAAGTAACATACCGATTGACAAAGGGAATTCCATATGGATTGATTGAATCCTCGACACCGTGGTTCATACGATGAGATCATCGTGGAACATGTGGGAGCCAACATGGGTATCCAGATCCCGCTGTTGGTTATTGACCGGAGAGGCGTCTCGGTCATGTCTGCATGTCTCCCGAACCCGTAGGGTCTACACACTTAAGGTCCGGTGACGCTAGGGTTGTCGAGATATATGTATGCGGAAACCCAAAAGTTGTTCGGAGTCCCGGATGAGATCCCGGACGTCACGAGAGGTTCCGGAATGGTCCGGAGGTGAAGAATTATATATAGGAAGTCCAGTTTCGGCCACCGGGAAAGTTTCGGGGGTTACCGGTATTGTACCGGGACCACCGGAAGGGTCCCGGGGGTCCACCGGGTGGGGCCACCTATCCCGGAGGGCCCCGTGGGCTGAAAGTGGAAGGGAACCAGCCCCTAGTGGGCTGGGCGCCCCCCCTTGGGCCTCCCCCCATGCGCCTAGGGTTGGGAACCCTAGGGGGGAGCTTCCCCCTTGCCTTGGGGGGCAAGGCAACCCCTTCCCCCCTTGGCCGCCCCCCCCCCCTTGGAGATCCCATCTCCCAGGGCTGGCGCACCCCCCCAGGGGCCTATATAAAGGGGGGAGGGAGGGCAGCACACAACAGCCTTGGGCGCCTCCCTCCTCCCCTGTTACACCTCTCCGTCTCGCAGAAGCTCGGCGTAGCCCTGCCGGAGACCCGCTACATCCACCACCACGCCGTCGTGCTGCTGGATCTCCATCAACCTCTCCTTCCCCCTTGCTGGATCAAGAAGGAGGAGACGTCGCTGCACCGTACGTGTGTTGAACGCGGAGGTGCCGTCCGTTCGGCACTCGGTCATCGGTGATTTGGATCACGGCGAGTACGACTCCGTCATCCACGTTCATTGGAACGCTTCCGCTCGCGATCTACAAGGGTATGTAGATGCACTCCTTTCCCCTCGTTGCTAGTAGACTCCATAGATGCATCTTGGTGAGCGTAGGAAAATTTTAAATTATGCTACGATTCCCAACAGTGGCATCATGAGCCAGGTCTATGCGTAGTTACTATGCACGAGTAGAACACAAAGTAGTTGTGGGCGTTGAGTTTGCCAATTCTTCTTGCCGCTACTAGTCTTTTCTTGTTTCGGCGGCATTGTAGGATGAAGCGGCCCGGACCGACCTTACACGTACACTTACGTGAGACAGGTTCCACCGACTGACATGCACTAGATGCATAAGGTGGCTAGCGGGTGTCTGTCTCTCCTAGTTTAGTCGGAACGGATTCGATGAAAAGGGTCCTTATGAAGGGTAAATATAAATTGGCAAATCATGTTGTGGTCATACGTAGGTAAGAAACGTTCTTGCTAGAAACCTACAAACCACGTAAAAAACTTGCAACAACAATTAGAGGACGTCTAACTTGTTTTTGCAGCAAGTGCTATGTGATGTGATATGGCCAGAAGATGTGATGAATGATATATGTGATGTATGAGATTGATCATATTCTTGTAATAGGAATCACGACTTGCATGTCGATGAGTATGACAACCGGCAGGAGCCATAGGAGTTGTCTTTATTATTTTGCATGACCTGCGTGTCATTGAATAACGCCATGTAAATTACTTTACTTTGTTGCTAAACGCGTTAGCCATAGAAGTAGAAGTAATCGTTGGCGTGACGACTTCATGAAGACACAATGATGGAGATCATGATGATGGAGATCATGGTGTCATGCCGGTGACGAAGATGATCATGGTGCCCCAAAGATGGAGATCAAGGGAGCATAATGATATTGGCCATATCATGTCACTATTTGATTGCATGTGATGTTTATCATGTTTTTGCATCTTATTTGCTTAGAGCGACGGTAGCAAGTAGGATGATCCCTTATAATAATTTCAAGAAAGTGTTCACCCTAACTGTGCACCGTTGCGAAGGTTCGTTGTTTCGAAGCACCACGTGATGATCGGGTGTGATAGATTCTAACGTTCGCATACAACGGGTGTTGACGAGCCTAGCATGTACAGACATGGCCTCGGAACACACGCAATACACTTAGGTTGACTTGACGAGCCTAGCATGTACAGACATGGCCTCGGAACACGGAGGACCGAAAGGTCGAGCATGAGTCGTATAGAAGATACGATCAATATGGAGATGTTCACCGATTTTGACTAGTCCGTCTCACGTGATGATCGGACACGGCCTAGTTAACTCGGATCATGTTTCACTTAGATGACTAGAGGGATGTCTATCTGAGTGGGAGTTCATTGAATAATTTGATTATATGAACTTAATTATCATGAACTTAGTCTAAAATCTTTACAATATGTCTTGTAGATCAAATGGCCAACGTTGTCCTCAATTTCAACGCGTTCCTAGAGAAAACCAAGCTGAAAGATGATGGCAGCAACTATACGGACTGGGTCCGGAACCTGAGGCTCATCCTCATAGTAGCCAAGAAAGATTATGTCTTAGAAGCACCGCTAGGTGAAGCGCCAATCCCAGAGAACCAAGACGTTATGAACGCTTGGCAAACACGTGCTGATGATTACTCCCTCGTTCAGTGCGGCATGCTTTACAGCTTAGAACCGGGTCTTCAAAAGCGTTTTGAGAAACATGGAGCATATGAGATGTTCGAGGAGCTGAAAATGGTTTTCCAAGCTCATGCCCGGGTCGAGAGATATGATGTCTCCGACAAGTTCTTCAGCTGTAAAATGGAGGAGAACAGTTCTGTTAGTGAGCACATACTCAGAATGTCTGGGTTGCATAACCGCTTGTCTCAGCTGGGAGTCAATCTCCCGGATGACGCGGTCATTGGCAGAATCCTCCAGTCGCTTCCACTAAGCTACAAGAGCTTTGTGATGAACTTTAATATGCAGGGGATGGAAAAGACCATTCCTGAGGTATATTCGATGCTGAAATCAGCGGAGGTAGAAATCAGAAAAGAACATCAAGTGTTGATGGTGAATAAAACCACTAAGTTCAAGAAGGGCAAGGGTAAGAAGAACTTCAAGAAGGACGGCAAGGGAGTTGCCGCGCCCGGTAAGCCAGTTGCCGGGAAGAAGTCGAAGAATGGACCCAAGCCTGAAACTGAGTGCTTTTATTGCAAGGGAAGTGGTCACTGGAAGCGGAACTGCCCCAAATACTTAGCGGACAAGAAGGCCGGCAGCACCAAAGGTATATGTGATATACATGTAATTGATGTGTACCTTACCAGTACTCGTAGTAGCTCCTGGGTATTTGATACCGGTGCGGTTGCTCATATTTGTAACTCAAAACAGGAACTACGGAATAAACGGAGACTGGCAAAGGACGAGGTGACGATGCGCGTCGGGAATGGTTCCAAGGTCGATGTGATCGCCGTCGGCACGCTACCTCTGCATCTACCCATGGGATTAGTTTTAAACCTCAATAATTGTTATTTAGTGCCAGCTTTGAGCATGAACATTGTATCTGGATCTCATTTAATTCGAGATGGCTACTCATTTAAATCCGAGAATAATGGTTGTTCTATTTATTTGAGAGAAATGTTTTATGGTCATGCCCCGCTGGTCAATGGTTTATTTTTGATGAATCTCGAACGTGATGTTACACATGTTCATAGTGTGAATACCAAAAGATGTAAAGTTGATAACGATAGTCCCACATACTTGTGGCACTGCCGCCTTGGTCACATTGGTGTCAAGCGCATGAAGAAGCTCCATGCAGATGGACTTTTGGAGTCTCTTGATTATGAATCATTTGACACGTGCGAACCATGCCTCATGGGTAAGATGACCAAGACTCCGTTCTCCGGAACAATGGAGCGAGCAACCAACTTATTGGAAATCATACATACCGATGTGTGTGGCCCAATGAGTGTTGAGGCTCGCGGAGGATATCGTTATGTTCTCACTCTCACTGATGATTTAAGTAGATATGGATATGTCTACCTGATGAAACACAAGTCTGAAACCTTTGAAAAGTTCAAAGAATTTCAGAGTGAGGTTGAGAATCAACGTGACAGGAGAATAAAATTCCTACGATCAGATCGTGGTGGAGAATATTTAAGTCACGAGTTTGGTGCACACTTAAGGAAATGTGGAATAGTTTCACAACTCACGCCGCCTGGAACACCTCAGAGAAATGGTGTGTCCGAACGTCGTAATCGCACTCTATTGGATATGGTGCGATCTATGATGTCTCTTACCGATTTACCGCTCTCATTTTGGGGCTATGCTTTAGAGACTGCCGCATTCACTTTAAATAGGGCTCCGTCGAAATCCGTTGAGACGACACCGTATGAATTATGGTTTGGGAAGAAACCTAAGCTGTCGTTTCTAAAAGTTTGGGGATGCGATGCTTATGTCAAGAAACTTCAACCTGAAAAGCTCGAACCCAAATCGGAAAAATGCGTCTTCATAGGATACCCTAAGGAAACTATTGGGTACACCTTCTACCTCAGATCCGAAGGCAAGATCTTCGTTGCCAAGAACGGGTCCTTTCTAGAGAAGGAGTTTCTCTCGAAAGAATTGAGTGGGAGGAAAGTGGAACTTGATGAGGTGATAGTCACCCCTTCCGAACCGGAAAGTAGCGCAGCGCGGGAAAGTGTTCCTGTGGTGCCTACACCGACTGGGGAGGAAGTTAATGATGGTGATCATGAAGCTTCGGATCAAGTTACTGAACTTCGTAGGTCCACAAGGACACGTTCCGCACCAGAGTGGTACGGCAACCCTGTCCTGGAAATCATGTTGTTAGACAACGGTGAACCTTCGAACTATGAAGAAGCGATGGCGGGCCCGGATTCCGACAAATGGCTAGAAGCCATGAAATCCGAGATAGAATCCATGTATGAAAACAAAGTATGGACTTTGACTGACTTGCCTGATGATCGGCGAGCCATAGAAAATAAATGGATCTTTAAGAAGAAGACGGACGCGGATGGTAATGTGACCATCTACAAAGCTCGACTTGTCGCTAAGGGTTATCGACAAGTTCAAGGTGTTGACTACGATGAGACTTTCTCACCCGTAGCGAAGCTGAAGTCCGTCCGAATCATGTTAGCAATTGCCGCATACTATGATTATGAGATATGGCAGATGGACGTCAAAACGGCATTCCTTAACGGCTTCCTTAAGGAAGAGTTGTATATGATGCAGCCGGAAGGTTTTGTCGATCCTAAGAATGCTAACAAAGTGTGCAAGCTCCAGCGCTCAATCTATGGGCTGGTGCAAGCATCTCGGAGTTGGAACATTCGCTTTGATGAGATGATCAAAGCGTTTGGGTTTACACAGACTTATGGAGAAGCCTGTGTTTACAAGAAAGTGAGTGGGAGCTCTGTAGCATTTCTCATATTATATGTGGATGATGATATAGAATTCTTGGAAAGTATAAAGGCCTATTTGAATAAGTGTTTTTCAATGAAGGACCTTCGAGAAGCTGCTTATATATTAGGCATCAAGATCTATAGAGATAGATCGAGACGCCTCATTGGTCTTTCACAGAGTACATACCTTGACAAGATATTGAAGAAGTTCAGTATGGATCAGTCCAAGAAGGGGTTCTTGCCTGTATTGCAAGGTGTGCAATTGAGCACGGCTCAATGCCCGACCACGGCAGAAGATATAGAAGAGATGAGTGTCATCCCCTATGCCTCGGCCATAGGGTCTATTATGTATGCCATGCTGTGTACCAGACCTGATGTAAACCTTGCCATAAGTTTGGTAGGAAGGTACCAAAGTAATCCCGGCAAGGAACACTGGACAGCGGTCAAGAATATCCTAAAGTACCTGAAGAGGACTAAGGATATGTTTCTCGTTTATGGAGGTGACGAAGAGCTCGTCGTAAAGGGTTACGTCGACGCTAGCTTCGACACAGATCTGGATGACTCGAAGTCACAGACCGGATACGTGTATATTTTGAATGGAGGAGCAGTAAGCTGGTGCAGTTGCAAGCAAAGCGTCGTGGCGGGATCTACATGTGAAGCGGAGTACATGGCAGCCTCGGAGGCAGCACAGGAAGCAGTCTGGATGAAGGAGTTCATTACCGACCTAGGGGTGATTCCCAATGCGTCGGGACCAATGACTCTATTCTGTGACAACACTGGAGCTATTGCCCTTGCGAAGGAGCCCAGGTTTCACAGGAAGACCAGGCATATCAAGCGTCGCTTCAACTCCATTCGTGAAAGTGTTCAAAATGGAGACATAGATATTTGTAAAGTACACACGGACCTGAATGTAGCAGATCCGTTGACTAAACCTCTCCCTAGGGCAAAACATGATCAACACCAGGACGCAATGGGTGTTCGATTCATCACAATGTAACTAGATTATTGACTCTAGTGCAAGTGGGAGACTGTTGGAAATATGCCCTAGAGGCAATAATAAATGGTTATTATTATATTTCGTTGTTCATGGTAATTGTCTATTATTCATGCTATAATTGTATTGTCCGGAAATCATAATACATGTGTGAATACATAGACCACAAAGTGTCCCTAGTAAGCCTCTAGTTGACTAGCTCGTTGATCAACAGATAGTCATGGTTTCCTGACTATGGACATTGGATGTCATTGATAACGGGATCACATCATTAGGAGAATGATGTGATGGACAAGACCCAATCCTAAGCATAGCATAAAAGATCGTGTAGTTTCGTTTGCTAGAGCTTTTCCAATGTCAAGTATCTTTTCCTTAGACCATGAGATCGTGCAACTCCCGGATACCGTAGGAGTGCTTTGGGTGTGCCAAACGTCACAACGTAACTGGGTGACTATAAAGGTGCATTACGGGTATCTCCGAAAGTGTCTGTTGGGTTGGCACGGATCGAGACTGGGATTTGTCACTCCGTGTGACGGAGAGGTATCTCTGGGCCCACTCGGTAATGCATCATCATAATGAGCTCAATGTGACTAAGGCGTTAGTCACGGGATCATGCATTGCGGTACGAGTAAAGAGACTTGCCGGTAACGAGATTGAACAAGGTATTGGGATACCGACGATCGAATCTCGGGCAAGTAACATACCGATTGACAAAGGGAATTGCATATGGATTGATTGAATCCTCGACACCGTGGTTCATCCGATGAGATCATCGTGGAACATGTGGGAGCCAACATGGGTATCCAGATCCCGCTGTTGGTTATTGACCGGAGAGGCGTCTCGGTCATGTCTGCATGTCTCCCGAACCCGTAGGGTCTACACACTTAAGTTCGGTGACGCTAGGGTTGTAGAGATATATGTATGCGGAAACCCGAAAGTTGTTCGGAGTCCCGGATGAGATCCCGGACGTCACGAGAGGTTCCGGAATGGTCCGGAGGTGAAGAATTATATATAGGAAGTCCAGTTTCGGCCACCGGGAAAGTTTTGGGGGTTACCGGTATTGTACCGGGACCACCGGAAGGGTCCCGGGGGTCCACCGGGTGGGGCCACCTATCCCGGAGGGCCCCGTGGGCTGAAAGTGGAAGGGAACCAGCCCCTAGTGGGCTGGGCGCCCCCCCTTGGGCCTCCCCCCATGCGCCTAGGGTTGGGAACCCTGGGGGGGAGCTTCCCCCTTGCCTTGGGGGGCAAGGCAACCCCTTCCCCCCTTGCCCCCCCCCCCTTGGAGATCCCATCTCCCAGGGCTGGCGCACCCCCCAGGGGCCTATATAAAGGGGGGGAGGGAGGGCAGCACACAACAGCCTTGGGCGCCTCCCTCCTCCCCTGTTACACCTCTCCGTCTCGCAGAAGCTCGGCGTAGCCCTGCCGGAGACCCGCTACATCCACCACCACGCCGTCGTGCTGCTGGATCTCCATCAACCTCTCCTTCCCCCTTGCTGGATCAAGAAGGAGGAGACGTCGCTGCATCGTACGTGTGTTGAACGCGGAGGTGCCGTCCGTTCGGCACTCGGTCATCGGTGATTTGGATCACGGCGAGTACGACTCCGTCATCCACGTTCATTGGAACGCTTCCGCTCGCGATCTACAAGGGTATGTAGATGCACTCCTTTCCCCTCGTTGCTAGTAGACTCCATAGATGCATCTTGGTGAGCATAGGAAAATTTTAAATTATGCTACGATTCCCAACAACAGCCACATCAGTGTCCGGTCCCTCAAAGGCTGGCAACGGCGAGCTGGTGCTTGCACGAGGGGAGAAACAGCCATGAAGCCCGGCTCCCCTCTCGAGCTCAAAGCTGACATCAGGCACAACCAAAGGGCACGACACATGAGCAGTCTGCAACACAGGTGGCGCCAGGGAGAGACCGTCCAATGCAGCCTCAGCTCGCTCCAAGAAGCTCCCCATCCGTAGCATCCAACCCTGCATGGAGTCAACAACATCGCGCAGAGGCTGAATCGTCTTCTCAAGCCGGGAGGAAGCCATGCCAAGGAGCTCAGAGCGCAGCAGCTCGACCTGCCCCTCCAAGGCAGACCGCACCAGCGTACCTGTGGACGCCATAGAGCCAGCAGGAGCAGAAACGATCGATGCCCAAGAATCATGACAAGACGTCTTCGAGGGGAGCGAGGCTTCTATCTGGATCTTGCGAGGAGCTGGAGCTTGATGGTGCCCGGCGAGGAGGCGGGGCAACATCGACACAGTAGCGCTTCCCAATAAGCTGAGGGGACGCCAGGCGTTGCAACAGCGACGCGCTCGATGACCATTCTGCAGGCACCGAGAACACCTAAACGGATCTCTGCAATCCGCCGCACGGTGTTCAGGATAGAGGCATCTGCAACATCTACCGTGAAGCCAAGCCGGGACCGGATGGGGAGCCCATGCAGGGGCCGGTGGCGTCGGGCGTTGCATGCTGCCCCTCGGCAGCACCTTCTGCCAACCTCCGCACATATCCACCTCAGACGTCAGGCCCAACTGAGCAACCGGAAAGGAGGATTTGGTAGCCGACCATGGCGTCCGCGGGGCCAGCTCATCGTCATCCTCATCTTCTTCATTGTCGGCAAGGGAGCTCCACAAAATAGGTGGCTCCGTGTCCAAACCCTTTGCAGTGCCGGTAGGAGTTGGAGATGATGCGGCTTCAGCAGGAGTGGAGGACGACGAAGCGGCACCGGCAGGAGACGGGGGCTGCGTGTCGGCAGCAGCAGTCGAGGGCAACAGCGCGGCGCCAACAGGAGTCGTGGACGGCGCGGCGCCAATAGGAGTCGTGGACGAGGGATGCCCAAGCAATGGCGGCGGCTGGCCCCCAAGCCCACCATCCATCTGGCCAGGGTCACGCGGGGTTGGAGCAGCGCACACAGCATGAAGGCTGGACATCGCGGCGACGCCGGCCGGGGTAGGCCGGGAGCTCGATGCAGCCCCAACGGGCCTCGGGGGGCATCCAGCGCGGGCCAAACGGCCACCAGCGACTGGGGCTGCCTTGCGGGAGGCAAGAGCAGCCGCGGCGAGCGCGGCGGCGGCAGCCGAGGCGGCCGACGAATCCGGAGTTGACGACGCGGACGCGAGCGCCATGGGCAGCACAACGAGAGCTCCGAAGGGAGAAGAAGTGCAGCCGAGGGAGGACGCGGAGAGCACCCCGGATCTGGTCTTTGCAGAAGAAATGGCTGCCGGAGGGAGTAGATCAGTGTGGAGCCGCCGGCCGGGGGCGCAGGGTCGCGAGAGCCATGGCGCACGGCTCGTCCAGTATCATGATTTTATGTTGATTTATTTTGACCCAATTATTTTTCCCGCAGCTAGACAGGAGGTCTTGTGTACAATTCCCACAATGTTAATTTATTATGACTCAATTAGTACAAGCCAACAGTGCGAAATTTTAGCGTGCACTCAAACCAAACGAAAATGACCGAACCAAACCAAGACTACATATTCCTTTTAATAGTAGGTATAGATATAGATTTAATTTAATTTTTGAAAGAAAACACTACAGGATGAAACTGTTTGAAACCTGAAAAACATTGAGAGCCGGGGTAATACGGCATCGTAAAGCATATCCCAAGTGCATCCATCTTTGGTCCAAGTAGGATGGAGAGATAGGGATAGACAGGTGCGTGTGTACGTGTTGCAGGCACTATGTCCGGTATGAACAAGCAGTTTGAGACGGGCACATTCATAGCATGCATCTCCTGGTTTCACACGGGAGGGAGGGAGCAGAGTGTGAAGGCGTTGCTACTTGCAAACACTCTGGTTTGATGGCCACATGCATTTATTCCTGGGCAAATGGCTTGTCTAGTACTGTCCGCAGGAAGGAGGTGTGCCTTTTGCCTCGTGGTGGATCGAGAGTGCCTTTGCCTCGTGGTCGAGACTCGAGAGCTGTGCCGCTTCTCGCCGGGCACGACCACGACGCGTTAGGTAGTTGCCCGTTGCCGTAGGTAGTTGAAAAAGGCCTAGGATCTACGACGCCCGACCTCAAACCGCTCGCAACCGTTAGGATTCTACGGTCCGGATGTTTTTTTCTATCCAACGTGGGTCTGTATGATCCGCTGATCGACTCAGACGTTATTTTTTTCCGCAAACCGAAAACAAACATTGAGGGCTTTGCGGGCGTTCAAACCGCTGTCACGTCCGTTTCTTTTCGCTTTGGCCCGCCCAAAAACCTTCCCCACCTCTCCCATGCTTTCAATTCAGTACCTACACCGCTTGCCGGGCAGCATTCATGCCGGCCCAGAGCATGCAGCTGCCTGCATTGACGGGAGGGCGGCGCTAACAAACGCAACCTCCCGGGCGTCGCCGCTACAATGCGGACGCCGCGTCACGAGAAACCAACTCCGACCGTTCCGCCGCATAGAAGCGGGCTGACCGGCCCTTCGCAGGGCCTGGTCGCGGTTATTTAAGCCGTGTGCGTGCGATGCACACATCCACACTGCATCGTCTCCTAGCCCCTCCTCCTGCTTCTTCATCTCCGGCAATGCCGGAGTTTTGGTTCTCTGCGCCGCCAAGCAAAGGCGGCGGAAATTCTTCATCAGGCGGATCATGGGGCCGCCGCCCTCACCAGTCGAGCCGCTCGGCATCCACGAGGACGACTCCTCCACAAGGAGGAGATCGTCATCTCCTCGGGCGACGAGGAGGATCAGGTGCCGCCGTAGGAACACCAGCCGCAGCGGCAACCGCGCCTCCTCGCGGAGGCGGCTCTGATAGACGTGGAATTCGTCCGATAGATGGAGCTCATGACGGAGCGATCTTGGAGAACGCTTGGTCATCCATGTCGCGGCGACTGTAGTCCATGTTGGCAAACAGTGGTCGGCATGTCACTAAGAGACTGTTGATCGTCCTTCTCCCACGAGCTCTTTCAAAATGATTCGGTGAGATTAACTGCTTGCTTTATTAATTAATTACACAAATATTTAATGACCTACCTAATTCTATGAATGCTTAATGAACTGCCAACCAAATCAATTAATATTCTGCTTTATTGAAAAAATTCTCTGCTTCTAATTATCTATAGGCATAATTAATTGTCTATCTAATAAATTAAGTACATTAATGATTCAGTTTCCAAATTGATTCGGTGCAAAAAATCTTATTTAAGTGGACGTAATTAATTGCATATGCAATTAACCGTCTAGGCATTAATCGTTTGATTTCCAAATTGATTCAATGCTTTATTGCCAAAAAAATCATGAATGGCTGCTACGAACGACAGCTACATAAATACCCCCTTTGATAACAGAGATATTACACATTTTACGTGTTCTTGTATTGTTCGATTGAACCTTGGTGATTACCACGCTTTTACAGTGGATTCATTTCTGCGCGGCCATCTAGGATTGCTGACGTGGATTAGTACCTTACCGCCAGGGCGTCTGGCGGTAGGTTGTTTAGCCGTACCGCCAGGACCCATGGCGGTAATAAAGAGGGTCAGGTTTTTAAAAAAAATGGAACTAGGGTCAGATCTCAAAAATCTTTGCTAAAAGGGTCAAAACACGAAAATTTGTCACATAGGAAGGAGCAACAGGCAGCATCAGACTTCTGGACGGACGGGAGCAGAAAACAGCGTGGTCATCAACCCCGGGCGACCATGGGCCAGCGGCTGCTCCGGCAATGCCGTCAGTGTCCATGGCTGGGCAGGACACCTCGTGGGATCGATCCGGTGACTGTAGCGGCGTCGCTGCCACCAGTTAAACAAACCAGACCAGATCTGCTCTGGTGTCCCCGTTCCAATCCATCCCCATGCCCCCCCAAATGCATGCTCCACATACTAGCAAACATCTCACACCTGCAACTACTCAAGCAGCCACAGTTTCTCTTGTCGCTGCACAGTACCAAGGCCACATACATACATACAGCTCGATCTACTTCTGTCCACCTTCGGATATTATTACGCGAAAAACTTTGCAGTTTGCACTATAATGAACTGTTCTTCTCTGCCGTCTGAAAAGATTAACTCAGATTTGGTAGTATCTTCAGACTTGAGTGTCAGAGAGAGAGAGGGCAGGTAAACAGTGCCTGAATCTGAATGATTGTTCAAGATGGCATCCAAGGAGAAGACAGCAAGTAACACAAAAGCAAAAGGTTGAGAGCAATCGATTTCATTCCAATCTTGATGCACCACGAAACCATACATTCATTCCTCATAATCGTAGAATGTTGTGCCACCCAAGGCCAGCAAAGGTTCTACAACTGCTACTACAAAACTACAAAAGCAACTCCTAATTCAATTCAATTAGCATCAACAACAGCATCAGGCATCTCTCTCTCCCTGCACACACACACACACATGAGCAGAGCAACCCAAGCCAAGCACCCACTCAAGAATCCTTCCTACATGAGCAAGCCAAGCCAAGCACCCACCAAAGAATCCCCCGCAGTCCAGATGCCACAACCAATCGTCAGGAACTGTACAGAGACCACAGACGGCTGTCTGGATCGCCTAGTCGAAGCTCGAGGACCGGCTCCAGTACCCGCCGTCCGCCGAGGTGTCGGCGGTCCGCTCCGTGCTGCACCGCGACAGCGTGTCCTCCTCCTCATCCACGCCCAGCAGCGCCAGGTTCAGGTGAGACTGCATGTTTGAGCGCGGGGTCATCGCCTCCTCGTCCGACACGTCCGAGCCTGCGCACATCTGCGACCTCGCCCACTGGACCGTCTCGTCATCCCCCTCAAGCAGTTTCAGGACCTGGGTTCGCGTGGAGAAAGTTTAGCCAAGTCAGATATCTAGGGCAGCGATGATTTTCATGAGATATTGGTAGTGTTTTATATGCGTTCTTACTAGCGGCGTTTCGGGTCTGGAATCAGAAGATGTCCTCGTGCACAGCGAGGCAGCGAGTGTCATCCTCTCCATCTCATCACAGTCGTAGTCGTTCCCCAGAGCCGAATCCACCAGCTGCTTGATCTCCCCACTTGAAAGTAGTGGCCTTGCCTGAAATGAAAGCAAGTGCGAAAAATTAGGAAAAGGGAAAGCAGATCTTACTTGTGCACCGCAAGAGTGAGTATGAAGTCAACAAAGAGAAACAGAGCAAGTGCAGCAACGGCCTAGTGCCATTTTAATATATAAATGTGCAACTACTATCTTGTTACCAGAGCATGTTACTGTTCCGATGAACCAGCTAGGCGTATAAATCGAGTGAGGGAGTACTCTACTCACCCATCCAACCAGGCTTTCCTGGCCCTTCGCACATCCTGTTATAATGGGTTTTCTCCCTGAAATTATCTCCAGCAGCACAACCCCAAATGCGTACACATCGATTTTCTTGTTCACCTTCCCGTGCGAAAAATATTCAGGTGCCATGTACCTGTCGCAGCAGTGATTTGCTTAGACGCTTCACATTTCATAAAACATAAAAGTGGCAACAACCATAGCTCAGAGATGATACTAACCCAAAAGTTCCTGTGATGTCAGTGCATGTTAGGTGAGGGGTTGAAGCTGAAACTTTCTTTGCCAACCCAAAATCACACAGCTGAAATTTTAAAAACAGAGACGATGTCACAACCAGAGCAGAATTTGACAAGTTACATGCTAACCACAATTCATCCATCACTGCTTACGCATTAAGGCACTTGCATATATAATATTTTTTAAAAAGTTTTAAAAGTAGTTACTGCAGAAAAGAGAAAAGCAGAGTATTTTCTCTTGGTACTTGCAAACAGATCACTGAATATTTATACCTGGGCCTCAAAATCCTCTGAGAGGAGGATGTTTGCAGATTTAACATCTCCGTGAATCACAGACTCGGTGACACCACCATGATGCAGAAATTCAAGCGCCTTTGCAATGTGAATTGCTATCTTATATCTCTTTTCCCAGCTAAGGCTATACTCACACTTGCCTGAAGAACAGTTACAGAATATTAGTCTAATTGCCAAGAGGGTTGGGGATGGAATAGGTCGCGTATTTCATCATGATGCTTACCATGAAGCGCTTTGTCTAAGCTTCCCTGGTGCATGTAATCGTACACCAACACAAGGAAGTAGTTGTCAAAGCTGAATCCCCTTAGTGAGACAATATTATCATTTTGCAAGCTGGTTACAGTCTCAATCTCCGTAATAAACTCCTGAAGTGCATCAACTGAAGGTTTCAGAATCTTTGCAGCATACAAGGTGCCATCATTTAACTGTGCCTTGTAAACGTGGCTAGTTCCTCCCTTCCCAATCAACATATCTGCAAAAGAAGATTAGCTTTCAGTTTCGCAGAAAACATATCTGTATTAGCGAAAGAAAATTGGCTTCCAGTTGCTAAAACAAACGTACATAACAAAGCAATGTAGATGCCAAATAGAATTACCTGGTGAGAAGTTTGATGTAGCCAGTTTCAGCTCCTCATAACTAAATAGCCTACATACTGAAGAATACTCTTCTTGAAGCGACCCCAGTTCACTGGGAGGCCATGCCACATCATACAAAGAGAAAGAAAATATAGATTCTGGTCCAACAGTGGAAGTGGAATCACATTCTGAATCACCGTGCAACCTTGGACTAGTATCAGATTTCAAGGATTTGTTGTCTGGGTGCACAGAACTGTAACGGCTTGGGAGCCTCATCGCCCATTGAACCATGGACACTTTGGCCCACTCAAAAGATGAGGTTCTTTCATGGTGGAAGATTCTCCTTCGCAGGCGGCAGCGGTCAGACCTTCCTTCGATCAGCCTTCTCAGAGACATTGGAGAACTAGTAGGTGTTTCCTTTTGCAAATCCTCAGGTTCCGTAGATACTGCGGAAGAAGAACGTTCGGTGGCACCCATGGAAACCGAGCCATCTCTCTTATCAGCAGATGTTTCAAAGCTCAATGGAATATCACTGGAGAAACTACTGCTCCGCCTGATGGCCCTAAACACACTTCTTACACCAACGGAACGCTTGGATCCCCCAGAACTCCCACCTGAATGTCCACCATTCTTTGACAGCCGGCAGAACAGATCCCCATCATCTTTGTGACTCGAAGTTGAACGCTTAGAATCACTGCTGCTCCTGCCTGAATTTCCATTTCTTGGGGGCAATAAACAGTACAGATCTCCATCCCCTTCGGCTGGCGGCTCAGTCGAGTCACTTTCGTGCCGACTCGAAGTACTTGCAACTGAATGGTCATTCCTCTCCGGCAGCACGCAGTACAGCACACTGGCACCCTCACCTGGCAGATCGGCGACCACATCTTTCTGGCTCATTGTTGGCTCTTTGTCCCTGTCAGCGGGATCTGCTGCTTCAGTCTGAACCTGAACCGTCGACAACTCAGCAGGTTCCACACTCGATGGTTGCTGTTCTTCAGCGACGACGTCCTCTGGCTGACTGCCCTTTGCACCAACATCATGCTGTTCTTCGTCATCGGGGCTGCCATCTTTGCTCGGTTCATCACAAGGCAACTCGCTCTCTTCTTCACCCTTCTGACGGGCTCCGAACGGCAGCACACAGTACATCTCATCATCACCACAGGCAGGAACCTCGGCCGACACCTTGCCGGAGTGAGCATTCGATTCTCTCCGGTAGACGATCTTGCCGCCATTGACGGCGAGCACCGCGCACTTTGCCGGCAGCTTCTTCGCGCAGTACTTGGCAACTGACAGGGAGGACCTGGCAGATCGGAAGCAAAAGTTAGACCAACAAGAGTGGGTGGTAATGATTGGGTGGAAAAAGTTGAGGAACTTGATTGTGGCAAGCACCGAGGATCCAATGCTTCCGTGATGGTGGGGGAGGCTTACCCAATGGTGCGCTTCCTCTTGGTGATGCCCAGGACAAGCTTGGAGGCCCCGAACAGGGTGGCCTCGCGAACCAGCGCCTTGCGGACCGAGGAGCCCTTGCAAATCTTCACCTTGAGATTGATCTGTTCATCACATGGCAGTTAGTAAGTACTAGATGGCAAATTCATCATCTCTGTGGTAACCGCATCAGAACGGGGGGCGAAATTCTGGTTCTGGTGCGGTTTGCTATGGGGGAACAAATCGGCAGGATTACAGAAGAAAATCCACCAAAATGAAGAGCAAAACTAAAAAAGAAAAAAAAAATCTTTGCAGCATGGGTCAAAACGATGTGATTAGAATAGAGTGCAATTATGCGTGCTGGATACTGCTTGATAATAGATCCAAAAATGGTGGAGGACGAACAGCCCCAGAAATCCAACTTGGCATGGAGAATCTATTGTTGAAGCCAAGAAACAGCCGAGAAGATAGCATTTTGGGTGGCACAGCACCCGGAAGAATCGCAGAAGAAGAGAAAGTTGTTAAAATCCAAACCTCCGAGCCGCGCCCACACGAAATTAGGCTCGAAATTAACTCCTGGTACTGCTCGAGATAGAGCAATTAATGGAGGGCGAAGAATAAAGGGGGAAGGCCGGAAGGGGGTTCACATGCTTGGTTGCCGGCCAATGGCGACCAACTCCCATCCATCCAACTTCTTTTACAGCGCACGCAGCAAGCAGCAGTTGAAAAGGGGGGCGGCGAGGCTGACCGACCTGCTTGAGATTGCAGAACCCCTCGTAGACGGCGAGCATGCCGTCGAAGTCCACCGCGGCGGCGGCCTCGGCCGCGGAGGCGAGCACGACGTGGACGGCGACGACCCGGTCCCCGGCGGCGACGGCATTGACGAAGGCCCACGTGAGCAGCGCCCGGCTCTCGGCGTCCGCCCGCACGCCCACCACCACCGTGCCCCCCTCGCCGGCGCCGAAGGCGCGCACCGCCTCCTCCTCCTCCTCCCCCGGTCCGCCGGCGCTGGCGTCCATGGCCTCCTCCTTCCCCTCTTCCTCCTCCGCCCGCCGCCGCCGCTGCTGCTCCTTGGTGGACACCTTCATCTCCAGCGTAGCGTGGCCGAGCCTATCTGCTGCTCAGGCGCACGCCACCATGGACGCCCGAGCCGTCGCCTCGTCCTCTCGCCGCCTGCCTGCCTGCCTGGGTCGCCGGGGAGGCTCTGTGCAGCGTGCCGTTGGCGGGTTCCTCCCTCCCTCTCCTTGTCGGCAACCGTCTCCTCCCTCGCTCCTCGCTTCCCGTGCCCCTTTGTTCCGTTGCTCGCTGGCCACCGCGGCCTTTCTCTCTCTCCTCCGGGCGGGGATGGGTCGTGTTGGTTCGTGCAAGCTCTCGTCTCGTGGCGTGGGCGTGGGCGTGGCCGTGGCCGTGAGGGCTGGGGTGGGTACTTGGGTTCGGGCTTCTCTCTCCCACCCCACCCCACCATTTGTTTAGTAGGCGTCTGGCAACTGCCGCTCTTTTTATTTTTCCCGTTTCTTACCGAATATACCCATTTTTCCTTTGGGCCTTTTCCTTTACTGCTTTTCTTTTCTTTTTTAGACAGACGAATTAGTACGTACCGCTTTTGCTTGGAGCGAAATAAAAAGAGAATGTCTATTATCTTCTTCTTCCTCCTCTTTTTTTTGAGCTGAAAAGTCGATTTTCTTGGACTGCTAATGGTACTGGATGCTGCCCTTTCTGCCGACTGATTTTTATTCACACTACTTTTCTCCAGATAGATGTAAAATGACTAGATACGGTAAATGTGCGGGTACTCTCTCCTTTTGGCCAACCGCTTTTTACTCGCACCCATCGCACAGGTACGTAAAAAAGATGCTGCCTGCCGGTGTCTACAGCATACGTACGCCGGAATAACTTTGTTTGCTGTCAACTTTTTGATCTGCTTTGCGCGTGTGTATTTCTAGCGTGCCACTTGGGCTGTAGAACAAGGCTGTACTAGCAATAGTATGCGTCGCTGGCAAATAGTGGCACGTGATTAGGATTATCATTTGGCAAAGGAGAAAAAACCCGCGCTTTCCATTTGGTCATCTGTGTACGCTGTGTGCTGTTGTCACCTCCATTATTACTGCCCCCTCTCGCTTTCACCCTTTGCTTTTCCCCTTGGATGAGGCCAACCTCCTAGCCGTGGTAATTACTGCGACTGCATGCGTGTATGGATAAACAATGCGAGGGATTTCCTTCCCTCTCGTTTTTCTTACTGCCCTATGTTGCGGTTTATGCATATTCAATTTTTCTTTTCTCAATGAAGGAGATCGTGGATCAAGTTGCCCATGAGATGCACACTGCCTGATTTGGCAGCCAACAATAATAACTCTGCTGCCAGATTGTTAGGAGGGCAAGTACACCACCAAAATCTGCGCCTAGTTGTAGCATTTCTCGTATCACTTGGCCTCGCCTAACCTACGTATTGTGAAACGTGGGAATCAAACAGCATCGTATATACACACACTCCCATAACCATTATTAGAGTATAGCGTATGAACAAGATGTCAGAGAGCCGATATATATGACAAAAACGTCGCCTACTACTCAAAGTGTCAAAGTGGTTGCTGCTGCCGTACGTGCATGTGGCTCCAAAATTCCGGTGGCGAGGTCTCTCGGCTGCCGCTTCATTTAATTAAATCATTTTTCTCACTGAATTGATCAGGGGCCCTCCGATTGCGATGACCATTTCATTTCGTGTTGGTAAACCAGAGTACGTATGTTGAAACCATAAATGTATGGGCAACAACTTACTTTAATTGCATCCACAAAGAATATTTACTCGTATTATTGCGTACAAGCTTAACCTTAATTGCCCACACACATGCCCCCACGTAATAGTACTTGGCACTGTCATGCGTCCACAATTATTGTGCTCACTGAACAGACCCTGCATGTGTATGATAGATAACAGTGCAAATTCATCAGTGGAGCAGAGTAATGTGCGGTCCTTAAGTGGCTCGATTAATTAGCTGGCCTGATTGTGCATTTTGCACTACAGGTTCGTGTAAGCGTTGAGTTTTTTTTTTTTGCGAATAACAAGTGGTGAGGTTGGTGTGGCCAATATGCACGTGTTCGTTGTTTTTGGTCGGTAAGTTTGTTTTTGCGAATGGTTGGTAGGTAAATCTAGGCCTTTCAGCTTGCGTAAGCGACCGCAAAAAAAAAAACACGACACGTCTAAGAAATTAACTGCTCCATTGATCCACCAGACAGACAAACGTCCACGCCAACAGCGATGGAGGAACCATTTTTTTAACTACTAACCAATATCCATTGACCCTTTCCCTTCGTCTTACCACATTGCTTATCAACTAATCAATCTTCTTTTTAATCCAGCAGCGTAAAGGCCAGGCCAGCAGACGGGCAATGCAATGCAAAGACAGGAAGGCCGGCTCTATTGTACATCGTGTGGCTGTACCCTCTTCTGGCCGCTCGACCTGGCGCTGTGTTGTGCCAGGCGAGGCGTACTAGAGCGCGGATCAAAAGATATATTTTTTACTTTAGAGCTGCAGTGGTAAAAAAATACGCAAATTGCTTTTCGCTAGCTTATTATAGTGTGTATTGTATTTTTGCAAAAGAAAATAGTGTGTATTGTAGGCCGCCACTTGTGTAGCGATGGGCCAGTATGCGTCTGTTGCCGGCAGGTGCACGTGGCGAAAAAGGTGTGCTAGGATTAATTAGGAAAAAAACTTTTGCTTGTGCTTTTGGTTTAGTTGTGTGTGACTATGTTGTGAGCTTCATTATTACAGCCTCTCGCCTTCACCTTTGAGCTTGGGGATGCCGGCAGCTCATGGGCTAATTATGTACTAGTACTCTCGTGCGAGTTAAACTTTGCTCGTCATTAATTGTAGTTTGACTACTATGAGTATTAGTGTTAAGGCACGTTATTTTAGTATAAAGACAATAGAGCTTCTCCTACTCCATTATGACACGTTCTACTAAATAAACTCAGTTTATTTGTTAATTAGTAATACTAACATTATATTGCATTAGTATATAAGACACGTTCTACTTAAAAATGAAGAGAGAACCCCCGCAAGAATAAAAGCAGAGAGAAGCCATCAGCACTTCGCCACCATGTGCCGCCTCGTGTGGATAAACAATGCAAGTAGTAGTAGTAGTACAGTACTAATTTTCTTCTTATTCTCTCTTGCTGTCATTTACATTTCTTCTTCTTCTTGCAAGACCATTATGCATCAAAGTTGTGATCCATGATGTGCACTGCTTGATTCGGTCACCAATTAATACCTCTGGCTGTTTAGGAAGAACCAATCCAGTTTTCATTACTAATAATTTCCAAGGCGAAATTGCTATTAAGGCTAGTCATAGTGGGAGTAAGACTACCCACAGTGGGAGTAACATAGATAGTAACATCACACATATCTAGATAAAATAGATGATGTGGCAAGCAATAAATGAAGAATTGGAGGAAAGCGGTAACATAGCTAGTTACTAGTAGTATGAGTAATATCACACATATCAAGGCAAAATGAGTCTATAGCCTAATAAATGAAGCGTTGCATATTACCACACATATGTTACTCCTCACTATAGAGGTAGTAACATAGACTAGTAACATGTGCATTTTACTAGTCCAACTTAGATAGTAACATAGCGCACTCCAAGAAATTTTTGCTTATGTGGCATGTAGTTAATGAAGAAAGAGGTGCTTAGAGTAACATAGCGCTTCCCAATAAAAAATGAGTTTACAAGCTAATAAATGAAGGCATCTATGACACTACTATTATGTTACTTTGCACTATGATGAAGGTACTCCATCCGTCCGCGAATAAGTGTACTTTTAGCTTTTGTCCTAAGTCAAAGTTTTAAAATTTCGACCAACTTTATAAGGAAAAGTAGCAGTATTTATGGCTCTAATTAGTATTACTAGATCCGTTTTGAAATGTACTTTCATAATATACCAATTTGTTGTCATATGTCACTACTCTTTTCTATAAAGTTAATCAAAATTTGAAAACTTTGACTTAGGACAAAAAGTAGATGTACACTTATTCATGGACGGAGGAAGTAGACCAGTGTCATGCATGACATTAGTATAAGTTACTCCCCACTATGACCAGCCTAAGTGTTTGGGTGAGATGCAGCTTCAAAGGAAAAAAAAAAGAGAGAGAGTTCAGGTCAGATCTAACGAAACCTCTTAATAAGTCCCAAGTTGGTCTCCCCACATGAGTCGTTAGGCTCTGTTTAATTAACTGTTTATTTAATGGAAGGTATCTGTCCTATTGGCAGGAAAGTCGATCGCTCCTTTCCGGCCAGCTCAGATCAAGTTCAAGTGCATGGACTGTGTGCTCATAGTGGAAAAGGAAGCATACTACTTTTAGTTTACCGTGTATTAAACTTGTATTTCCGAAAAATTCTAAGACCTCTAGGATGTGCTTGCGAAGATGAAGAATGGATGGGAAGCTAGCCTTGCCTAGCTTCCAAGTCATAGCTAGCAAATTTATTGACCAACACTGCAAGACCCAAAGCTAATCAAAGGTAGAGGGAACTCAACTAATACTATCTGGTATTTTATTGCTGAGAAGCATCTGAAGAAAACATTGCCCATATAGGACAAGCTTCATGTACTAAACTAAGTGGTAGCAGTTGCTTGCGTATGACCCAAAAAGCGAGGTCGCGATTGATTGTTGATTAACTGATTATAGTTTCATGGTTGGGCCGCTTGATTACGATGATCATTTCATTTCTTGTTACAGTATGTTGGTTAACAAGCTACTCTGATCAGTTTGTTCAATTGTTCCATCGTGCATCAGTGTTCATGCAACGTCTCAACTAATTAACGTTAGAGATTTGGGCAAAAGGTTGGTTATTTAATTATTGTGCGCAAGGCTTTAACTTTTAATTACCCACACACATGGCAGATGTACTTCATGCTACTACTCCACAATTGGTGCCTTATTTTACTGGGCATAATATCTGTACTGTAGGTAACAGAGCAATTAAATCATTAGGTGTCTGAGTAGGTGATGGAGCCATGTAATGTACCAGGTGCTTTAATTCGCTGTCCAGAGTGTGCATTTTGCATGCCAAAGTTTGTGCAGGCAGCAGGGTTTCGTGCGGCCTTGCAACGTTGAAACCCAAGTGCAAAACTTAATCAGTGAATTGAGTAGATTAGTACTACTGTGGATCAGCTTTAATTACATGCTTGAATGTAGTATAGTTGAGTAGGATTTCGGACACCGGTACTACTAGGTTACCCCTTTGCTGATGAACGTACCATACTTTGGCGAATTATTCATCATTATATAATTTTCTGCATTATATTCCATTTAATGCCAATATTTACCATATTATAACGTGACTATTTGACTGTAGACCAACCTGTGATTAGATGGTTAGGTGGACAATGGCATCCTCGGCCCACCAGGGTTCAAGTCTTGGTGCTCGCATTATCCTGGATTTATTTTAAGATTTTCGGCGATGCATTTTCAGTAGGAGGAGACGTTCTCATTGACTACGAGGTTTGAAAACAATAAAAATTGATAACAACCGGAAACTTTACAAAAGATGGAAATTTTATAGGAACCAACCTATATTTATCCCGGGCCATTCGGCGATGTGCCTTTAGTGGAAGGAGATGTTCCCGTCGACTACGAAGACGTTCGTGGCGACTTCGTCAATCTAAAGACGATGTGCCGCCTCAGTCTGTCGGAGGTGCTTATAGGGTTGAGTATATATGTGTTTGTATGAGCGACCGTGTTTGTATCGTGTTTTGTTTTTCCTTTTTCTTACCGAATATGCCGCTCTTTTGTTTTTTCCTTTTCTTACCGAATATGCCTATTTTCCTTTACTGCGTTTCTTTTCTTTTTGGAACAAGTACTGCTTTTCTTTGGAGGCACATAAAAAGAGAATATTTTTTCTTTTACATTTTAGGATAAATATTTTTTATGTGAAAATTTCTGATTTATTACTCTTCAATCATTACAGTAGAACGAACATTAGAAATAATAAAATTACATCCAAATTCGTAGACCACCTAGCGACGACTAAAAGCACTGAAGCACGCCGTCGGTGTCGTCCTTTCCTTGCCGGAGTCGGGCGAAACTTGTTGTAGTAGACAGTTGAAAAGTCGTTGTGCTAAGGCTTCATAGGAATAACGCAGCAGAACAACAATCGCCACCGAAGAATAGTAGCATAGATCGAAAGAATCCATCCTGAAAAACACACACAAACACAGACAATCGACAACCAGATTTGAGAAGATCCACCAAAGGCCAATTCATCAGAGACATACATCCACACACCCATCGACGATGCTAGACGCACTATCAAAAATGGGGGCTAGGCGGGAGAACCTTATTCCATCTTCAGAGGCCGCCGTTGTCTCGTCTTCCTGAGCAAAACATAAATCCCAAACAAAACTAAAAAACGTCTAAAAACGGAGCCCTCCCGCTGGCAAGGGTTGGGATCTACCGCGCCCCCATGGTCCTAAGAGCAACTCTAGCAGACCCCGCAAAACGCCCCGGCCCGCAAAATAACCGTCAAATTGCGGGTCGGGGTCAGAAAATCTGTACGATCAGACCCCGCATCCCGCACCGGCCCGCAAAAATTTTTGCGGGGCGCGGCAAATCTTCTCCCCCAAGCTCTATCTTCACGGGCTGGGAGGCCGACCCGAGCTCAACCCCTATCCGGCGCGAGATTTGGCGGGAGGGACATTTCCACGCGTCCTTTCCCGCTCCCCGCACCATCCGCCACCATTGCCCCCCCCCCTCCGCAAGCTCCGGATGCTCTTCCCCGGCCGTCCCTCGTCGCCATGGACGACCCCATGCTGTCCCCCGTCACCGTCGAGGTCGCGCACGCCCCTTCCCCTCGGGCGGATCTCGTCGCCAGCCATGTTGGCCCCGCCGGCGTCGCCCAAGCACACGCCGTGCCTGCCCGCAAGCTGCAGGGCAACGTGGTTGTGCAGGGCGGGAATCCGGCTGCCCCCGCCGCGATGGCCCGCGCTCCGGGCGCCAATGCCGCAGTGCGATCCCGGCCGGCGGCGGAGAAGGCCGGCAAGGCCGCGGGCGCAAAGCGGAGGAAGGTTCCGGCTTCAAGGAAGCCATCTTCTTCAACCTCTCACTCCATCCCCCCGCAAGGAGGTGCTCCGGCGATGCCGTTCAACGGTGTCGCTCCCCCCGCGAGCGAGGTGTTCGACGAAATGGCCGGAAGGTATCTCTTCGGTCTTCGGCGATTCTCTTTCATTTTCCGCCATTGTTCTCGATAGCTCGTGACAGATTCTTCAAATTAGAGCATTGTTGGGAGTTGCTCCAAAAGTGCGAGAAGTGGAAGTTGATCGACAAAGAATCCCCACCAAAGAGAGGCTCACTTACAAACATGGATGAAGATGAGGATGATGATGGCCCAAGAAATTTGCACAAGCCCGATGGCGACAAGAAGACTAAAAAGAAGATGAAGAGAGAGCAAGAAGCATCGTGCTTGATGGAGAAGATTGATGCCATGGTGCAATCAAACGAGTTGATGTTGTTGAAGTCGTTGGAGATCAAGAAAGAGTTGGTCGAGAAGAAGGCAAAACAGAAGCAAGAAAAATGGCAAATGCTCAAGGAAGAGGGGCTGCGCAAAACTGCCATTGAGGAGAGAAAAGCACGCGCCTCTGAAAACAAATCGATGTCATTGTTGGTCGCCGAAGAGAACAAGATCATGTCAATGAATCGCAATGACATGGACGACGTCACCAAAACATGGCATGATATGGCAAGGAGAGAGATCTTGAAGAGGATAATGGTCGCCTCGGCCGGTCCGTCGGCCAGTTCTGGTGATGTTTTCTCTGCTCCATATGGTGGCAATGTGGATGATTTCGGTGCGGGAGTTGGAACAAGCGACGGAGGTGGCTACGGTGGCGCCGATGAACTTCAAGATGACTCCATGGCGCGGAGTGAAGATCGACCCCAAAGATGATGCCGAACATGGGCGCATACCTTTGCATGCCCTCTTTTGCGTAATGAACTTCGCTTTTATTTACGCGCAAACTGTTTATGTCATTTGAATTTAAACTTGTTTTTGAAACCCTATAACAAATTTCAGATTTTCAGTTTTTCTGTTTGCGGGTCGTTGCGCTGTTGGCCGAGCAGTACCCGCATAGCCGACCCGTAAAAAAACATATTCCGCGAATATACTTTTTTACGGGTCCGTTTTGGGGGTATGCATCTGTGCTAGCCCTCGCCGGCCCGCAAAAGCGGTTTTGCGCGAACTGCAAACGCGTTTTGCGGGCCGGCGTTTTGCGGGGTCTGCTAGAGTTGCTCCAATAGTGGATAGTACTCTTTTTGCCGACTGATTTTTATTCACACTACTTTTCTTCAGATGTAAAATGGCTACTAGATAAGATAAATACGCGGATACTCCTTTTGGCCAACCGCTTTTTATTCACATCGCACAGGTAAAAAAGATGCTGCCTGCCGGCGTGTACAGCATACGTACGTACGCCGGAATAACTTTGTTTGCTGTCAGCTTTTTTTGCTTTGCTTTGCGCGTGTGTATTTATAGGCCTCCACTTGTGCTGTAGAACAAGGCTGTACTAGCAATAGCATGCGTCGCTGGCAAATAGTGGCACGTGATTAGGATTATCATTTAGCAAAGGCGATCGAAAAGCCCGCGCTTTTGATTTGGTCATCATCATCTGTGACCGACTGCGGAGTATACTAGTAGTACTCCTACCCTGTGTTGTGTTGTGACCTCCATTATTACTGCCCCCTCTCGCTTTCACCCTTTACTTTTCCCCTTTGATGTTATTGTTCCGTAGACTTGGCCAGCTCATTGATTACAATGCTGTGGAAAAATCAGTGAAGCCATCGGCACATTGACGCCACGCATGCGTGGATAAAACAATGCGAGGATTTCCTTGTCGTTTTTCTTACTCCGTGTTGAGACTTCATTTCTTTTCTCAATGAAGGAGATCGTGGATCAAGTTGCCCATGAGATGCACACTGCCTGATTTGGCAGCCAACAATAATAACTCTGCTGCCAGATTGTTAGGAGGGCAAGTACACCACCAAACTTACCTGCCAGTTGCCTTTACTCTGACCGGCGTTTAGGTCAGATGCAGATTCAGAAAGATTAAAAAGAGTTTTCAGCAGGCCAGATCCGGAGAGGCTCTCTGAATGAATGATGCCCAGAGTTACGGAAGGAGAATTCCCTCAAAACAGAAAAAAAAATATCAGAGGGAAGAAGCGGTCGTATCCCGTCTTCGCTGGGTCGTTAGCTTGTGTTTATTACACTACTACTCCTACTTCATTAATTATTGGGATGAGATGTTGTGGTGTCATGTGGTGTCTGTCCTGCTCCCTGCCCCCTACTCCCCGCCTAGCTAGCCTCCTGCGCGCAAATGCACCGCACCGCAACCATTTTCTTTACTTTTACGATTGGAAACACCGCCTTCTTGGAGTATTTGAATTCATAACTGTTTTTTATCATTTCGTCGTCTACGTTGCCTGGTCCCATTGTCCAAACTCGGGCAACTGAACCCATCTAGAAGATGCAAGTTTAGTTTCAAAATAGTCCTGTGACAAAAGGCAAATAATGAGGGAGAAGCCTTGCCTGGCTTCCAAGTTATTGGCAGCAAAAATTATTGACCAACGCCTTCAGAAGACCACAACTAGTCAAAATGATTCTTCAATACACTGACCAATAAAAATTATATGTGCATTCTTCAAGCGTATACGTCGTACAATATAAGTGCTACTAGTAGTAATACATTCTGGAAGTTTCTACAACCTTGCCTTCTCGGCAAAGGCAAATACTAGTACACCTACTAGTAGTATTTTATCGTTGATAGATTAACGTCCGACGAAAAACAAACAATTATTTCTATACTAGTTGTATCTACAGATGGTGACCTATTTAATAGTTGTATCACTTGGCCTCCACCTTTTACCTATTGTGAAACGTTGGAATCAAACAGCATCGTGTATAGACACACTCCCATAGCCATTATTAGAGTATATCGTATGAACAAGATGTCAGAGAGCCGATATATATGACAAAAACGTCACGTACTACTCAAAGTGTCAAAGTGGTTGCTGCTGCCGTACATGCATGTGGCTCCAAATTTCCGATGGCGAGGTCTCTCGGCTGCCGCTCCATTTAATTAATCATTTTTCTCACTGAATTGATCAAGGGCCCTCAATTGTGATGATCATTTCATTTCGTGTTGGTTAACCAGCTAGTAATATATACGTACGTACGTAGGATAGTTGGTAGTATGCTTGAAACGATGAATGTACGTGCAACAACTTAATTGGGTGATGCAGGCACTTTAATCGCAACCACAAAGAATATTTACTTGTATTATTGCGTACAAGCCTACCCTTAATTGCCCACACACATGCCCCACGTACTAGTAGTACTTGCCACTGTCATGCGTCCACAATTATTGTGCTCACTGAACAGAGCATGTGTATGATAGATAACAGTGCAAATTTAGCAGTGGAGTAGAGCAACGTGCGGTCCTTAAGTGGCTCGATTAATTAGCTGGACGGATTGTGCATTTTGCATTACAGGTTCATCAAGTAATTTCTATTATTTCTGGTGTTTATTATACTGTCATGATTAGAAGTGAATAGATCGAAAAATTTCACACGCAAAAAAATGTTCATGCAAGCGTTGGGTTTTTCTTTTTTGTGAATAACAAGTGGCAAGATTTCGTGTGGCCAATATCCGTGTGTTCATTGGTTTTGGTTGGTAAGTTTGTTTTTGCAAATGGTTGATCGGTACGCCTAGGCCTTTCAGCGTACGTGTGGCGACCACAAAAAAATGTACACTACGTCTATATAAGAAATTAACTGCTCCATTGATCCACCGGACAAACGTCCACGCCAACAGCGATGGAGGAACCATCTTTTTTTACTATCCATATCCATTGACCCTTTCCCTTCGTCTTACTACATTGCTTATCTCTTCGTCCATCAACTAATCAATCTTCTACTCGGCTTACTCTGTGTTATTAAAACTCAGCCAATAGAGCACACGGCCCCTCTTTCCAGCCGCCGCCTCCTCCTCCAAGAAAAGCTAGGGTTCGTGCCTCTCGCCGGCTCCGCCGCAGGTCCGCCTCGTCTCCGATGGCCCTAGGGTCATGGGAGCGAGGTGGATCCTGGCAAAGACCGGCGGGAGGGCTCCGTTGTTAGTCGTTCCTTCGAGATTTGCTAGGGTTTGTGTCCTACTCAGGAAGACAAGACGGCGGCGGCTCCCTGAAGATGGAATAAAGGTCTCCCCGCCTAGTCCCCGTTCCGGTGGTGCGTCTAGCATTGTTGGTGGGCGTGTGGAGGTGTGTCTCCGGCGGATCTATCCTCGGTGGATTTGCTCGGATCTGGTTGTGGTTTGTCTATGTTCGTGTGTCTTCAGGTTGGATCCTTTCGATCTATGTTATTCTTCATCAGCGGCGGTTGCTGTTCTGGTGCGCTGGTCCTACGGGGCCTTAGCACGACGACTTCCCGACTGTCTAATACAACAAGTTGTGCCCGACTCCGGCGAAGGAGGGGTGATGACGGCGGCGCGCCTTCGGCTCGCTTCAGTGATTGTAGTCGTCGCTAGGTGGTCTACGGATCTGAATGTATTTTTTATTATTTCTAGTGTTCGTTGTACTGCTATGATAGAAGATGAATAGATTCAAAGTTTTCTCGCAAAAAAAAAACTAATCAATCTTCTTTCCCCGCAAAAAAAAACTAATCAATCTTCTTTTTAATCCAACAGCGTAAGGCCAGGCCAGCAGACGGGCAATGCAATGCAAAGACAGGAAGGCTGGCTTTGTTGTGCATCGTGTGGCTGTACCCCTCTTCTGGTCGCTCGACCTGGTGCTGTGTTGTGCCAGGCGAGACGTACTAGAGCGCGGATCAATCTTTTTTACTTTAGAGTTTTTTTTAACCCAGTACAGATTGCTCATACATACGCGTATATACTTATCTATCCTTATGAGCACCTTTGAGAGACTGAGCCGGCATATCATTTTAAAATTTACCATCATTTTATTTTTACTTTAAAGCTGGAGTGGTAAAAATGCGCAAATTGCTTTTCGCTGGCTTCTAATAGTGTGTATTGTATTTTTGAAAAAATATATAGTGTGTATTGTAGGCCGCCATTTCTATAGCGATGGCCAGTATGCGTGAGTCGCCGGCAGGTGCACGTGGCGAAAAAGGTTTATTCGTGTGTGAGTGTGTTGTGAGCTTCATTATTACAGCCTCTCGCCTTCACCTTTTAGCTTCGGGATACCAGCAGCTCATGGGCTAATTATGTACTACTCACGTACGAGTTAAACTTTGCTCATCATTAATTGGTACTCCTTCTGTCTTAAAGTAAGTGTGTCATTTTGTATTATAATACAAAGTTATACTAGAATTGAGACACTTATTTTGAACGGAGAAAGTACTACTATGAATATTAGGGTTAAGATACGTTACTATGTTAGTATAGAAGACAATAGAGCATCTCCTAGTACTAGTAAATAAACTCGATTTATTGGTTAATTAGTATACTGACATTATATTGCTATAATATATGACACGTGCTAATTAAGAAAACAGAGAGAACCCCAGCAAGAATAAAAACAGAGAGAAGCCATCGGCACTTTGGCGTCATGTGCCGCCTCGTGTGGATAAACAATGCAAGCAGTAGGAGCATATTACTAATTTTATTCTTATTCTCTGTTGCTGTCATTTACAAAAAAAGTTCTTCTTGCAAGACCATTATGCATCAAGTTGTGATCCATGATGTGCACTGCTTGATTCAGTCACCAATTAATACCTCTGGTTGTTTAGGAAGAACCAATCCAATTTTCATTAATAATTTCCAAAACAAAATTGTTATTAAGTGTATGGGTGGGATGCAGCTTCAAAGGAAAAAAAAGGGGTTGAGGTCAGATCTAGTGAAACCTCTGAATAAGTCCCAAGTTGGTCTCCCCACATGAGTTGTTAGGCTCTGTTTAATTAACTGTTTATTTATTGGAAGGTATCTGTCCTGTTGGGAACTGGGCAGGAAGGTCTCTCGCTCCTTTCGGGCCAGCTTAGATCAAGTTCAAGTACATGCACTGTGTGCTCATAGTGGAAAAAGAAGCATACTGCTTTTAGTTTACCATGTATTAAACTCGTATTTCGGAAAAATTCTGAGACCTCTAGGTGCCACTGTTGCAACAAAGCATGTGCTTGCAAAAATGAAGAATGGATGGGAAGCTAGCCTTGCCTAGCTTCCAAGTCATAGCTAGCAAATTTATTGACCAACACTGCAAGACCCAAAACTAATCAAAGGTAGAGGAAATTCAACTAATATCTGGTATTTTATTGCTGAGAAGCATCTGAAGAAAACAATGACCATATAGGACAAGCTTCATGTACTAATAAGTGGTGGTAGTTGCTTGCGTATGCCCAAAAAGCAAGGTCCCGATTGATTGTTGGTTAACTGATTATAGTTTCATGGTTGGGCCCCTTGATACGATGATCATTTCATTTCTTGTTACAGTATGTTGGTTAACAAGCTACTATGATCAGTTTATCAGTGTTCATGCAACATCTCAACTAATTAATGTTACAGATTTGGGCAGAAGGTTGGTTATTTAATTATTGTGCGCAGGGCTTTAACTTTTAATTACCCACACACATGGCAGATGTACTTGATCCTACTAGTACTCCACAATTGGTGCCTTATTTTACTGAGCATAATATCTGTACTGTAGGCAACAGAGCAATTCCATCATTAGGTGTCTGATGTTGGAAATATGAGCAATTTACCAAATGATTTTATTAACAGAAATACTAGATAAAGCATGACTAGTATAGTAGAGATAAAACAAGTCATGTGTTCTGACAGAGAGAAGGTAAAAAGCATCTGCATATATGAATTTGAACTAAACACATCTAGAACAGACACTAGATGAAGTTGCATATATGAAGTAGAACCTAACATATGTAGGGCAGAAACTAGAGCAAAGAACTGTGTCATGACATCTAACAGAAAGACCAAGAACACGTACGGGACAGCAGCAGCAGAAGCACTGGCTTTACCACGCATTATTGTATGCGCTTCTAGAGAAGTATGTATGCAGGAAGTAAATTCTAACCGCTTTCTTTTGAATCCAATTTCAAATTAGATTAGAAAGATAGAAAGGCCATGAGGATGGGAAAATCAAAATAAAATCTTTTTAATTAGTTCTCCTTTTTTGAAATTTTCTTATTACCCTTTCATTTTTTTTAACCTCATCTACCAAAACAACCGGAAATGTTCCAAAAAAAGTAGGCATACGGCGTACAAAAAGCTCACGTCCTTCTTTATCTCTAAAGACGGGATGTCCTAACCATCCAACAGCTATTCCATCCCCATTGTCCATTGAGCCTGCTCTGAATAATCCCCTTTTTGCCGGACTATTGCCAATATAATCATAAAAGGCTAATTTTTCGGGAATTTTAGACCAAGCTTCTGATAAACTAAGATTTTCGGATGAATATGTTTCATTCATATATAATGCGTACACCCTGTGTATGTTCTATCCTATAGGAATTCCACTATAGGAATTCGATAGGAATTGAGTTGTTGTTATGGTAAGTTAACACGGTTCGTTATTAAACCATGGATTTGATTTACCAAATCCATAATTATTGTATACTCTTTGATAGATATAGCGACCTTTTCTTGTGCATCATCCTAGTAGAGTATTTGTATCTATGTCAATTAAAAGGACTAAAAATTAATTAAAGTATTTCAAATTTTAAATTTGAGGGTCGACATCCTCTCCAGCCATGTCGTTGCTGAGGTAGTCGACGTCGGAGAGTAGTCGTCGAAGTCCGTGATGAAGAAGCCAGTAGTTGCGCGGAGCGTTCCCCAAAAACCTTATCACCCTTCTCTCCGTACAGGACTCAAAAGGTGCGGTTCCGGAGGCCTACTGTCCCGACCCGCGGTGCACGCCGTAAGCCGGGATGAGGAAGATCATAGCAGCTCAGTGGTCAGGAACTTGGAGGCGAGAGGGTTGCGTTGTCTGGTGTGTCTCTCTGGGAGGAGCGACCTCCCTTTTATAGGCACAGGAGAGGGACGCGAACAGACTGCGACGGGAGGTGAAGCAACGGAGGGAGACGAAGCGAACAGGTAGCGGCCGAAGAGGCGCGCCGTTCGAATTCAGTGTCCACTACAGAAAATGTTTCAGCTCCCGCGTGACCTTACGTATACCCGTCGTGCGTGGCAAAAACTTAGACATCGGCTCGGCTCATTCCCGCAACCCGCGGCGCGTCGTGACGAGGCGTGGCGTGGCGTGGCGAGGCGGGCGGCGGAGCAGGAGCGCGTGTGGATGTCCCTCTTGTTCTCATCCTCATACATATGGAGAAAGAGCCTCCCTTATAAAGAGGTCCAACTCCCTCTAAACTAGCAATGTGGGACTAAACTTTTGTTCCACCTCTTGCCTTGCACGAATGGGCTACGTGGGCCTCTAGGATTTATTAGGAATTTCTGAAACTGTTATTGGCTAGGCCCAAAATAGACAAAATTCCAGCAATCCCCCACCAGATCCCAGAGGCACACAAAATTTGCCTTTGGTTCCAAAACACTGTTTTATATACCGGTACTGCAGTGGAGACTGTTAAGTTGAACTTCCACCTAGAACTCTATGCTACACTAGTAAGCAACTTGAACAATGGACTGGGCCTTGAACTGCAAGTTTTCTGCAAATCTAGCTTCACATAAAGCCTTGACCGATACGTGGCTACTGTGGGTCTTCCCCGCGGGTGGAGCTTATGCGTCATACTCCGAGACCTTTCATGAGTTTACTAGAGAGAACCCTACTCTCATAGATTGCGACGTTTAACAATCAGACTCATACAGGTGCGTTCTTCAAAAGATGTTCTGCAGGACAACATCTCTGGTTCAATGAGCCACTTAGAACACATTAAGATATACATCAACCTGCCATGCAGATTAGGAGAGTATTGCATCTTCATGGAGTGGTATTGTTAATAGTAAGGATACTCTCCTCTCAGTTGATCAACAACTTGTCTTCCACATCTAATTCATGGGATCTCCGATCACAAAGAATAGGTTACCACTGTGAACAACTCATATTGTGGGTCTCATACCCATCTCCCTCGATGCATTATCTATCACATTACGTGATAGACCCTTAGTAAAAGGATCTGCCAGATTTTTAGACGTTTGGATATAATCCAAAGCAATAACTCCGGAGTTTCTCATTTTCCTGACAGACTTTAACCTTCTCTGAACGTGTCTTGATGACTTCATGTTATCCTTTGAGCTGCTCACTTTCGTGATCATAGTTTGATTATTGCAGTTCATAAGAATACCCGGTACAGGTTTCTCAACAACCGGCAAGTCATTCAAGAGCCGACGAAGCCAATCTGCTTCGACCGTAGCTGTATCTAGTGATGTGAGTTCTGCTTCCATTGTTGACCTCGTTAAGATGGTCTGCTTGCAAGACTTCCAAAAAACTGCGCCACCTCCATGAGTGAATACATAACCGCTCGTGGCCTTTATCTCATCAGCATCTGAGATCCAGTTTGAGTCACTATACCCTTCAAGCACCTTTGGGTGCCTAGTCTAGTGAATTCCATAATTCGCAGTGCCTTTCAAATAACGCAAAACTCTCTCTAGAGCTTTCCAATGCAATCTCCTGGTTCTGAAACAAACCGACTCAGTTTGCTAACAGCAAAAGAGATGTCAGGTCTTGTAGCACTGGCTAAGTACATAAGCGAGCCAATAATCTGAGAATACTTCAATTGGTCTCTAGCAATTCTTCGATTCTTTCGAAGTAACACACTCGTATCATATGGTGTTGGAGAGGGCTTGCAGTCACTATAGCCAAAGCGACTCAAGATCTTTTTCACATAGTGAGATTGAAGCAATGTAGTCCCACCATCATTGTCTCTCAACAACTTGATGTTCAGAATGACATCAGCCACTCCTAAATCCTTCATCTCAAAACAGCGAGATAGGAAATCCTTGACCTCCTTAATAACATTTAGATTTGTTCCGAAAATTAGTATGTCATCAACATACAAGCAAAGGATAACTCCCTCGCCCCCACCATGGCGATAGTACACACATCTGTCAGCTTCGTTTACAACAAAGCCTGCAACTGTTAAAGTTCTTTCAAACTTCTCATGCCACTGTTTGGGTGCTTGCTTGAGTCCATACAAAGACTTCAGCAACTTGCACACTTTTCCTTCCTGACCATCTAGTACAAACCCATCTGGTTGTTCCTTATAAATTTCCTCGTCCAACTCTCCATTTAAGAAAGCAGTCTTAACATCCATTTGATGAACGAGAAGACCATGTGAAGCAGATAGTGAAAGTAGAACTCGAATAGTGGTCAGTCGAGCCACAGGTGAGTAAGTATCAAAGAAGTCTTCACCTTCCTTTTGGGTATAACCCTTAGTCACGAGCCGAGCCTTGTACTTTTCAATAGTACCATCAGGCCTAAGCTTCTTCTTGAATACCCATTTACATCCTATAGGTTTGCACCCATAAGGACGATCAGTTATCTCCCAAGTTTCATTCGCCAAGATGGAATCCATCTCGCTACGAACCGCTTCCTTCCAGTAGTCAGCATCTTCAAATGCATAGGCCTCTGAAATAGAACTGGGAGTGTCATCTATGAGATACACAAGAAAATCATCACCAAAGGACTTTGCAGTCCTCTGTCTCTTGCTCATAGTAGGAACTTCATTGTTCTCCTCCACAGGACTTTCAAAGTGTTCCATCGAAATGGCAGGTTCGGTAATTGTAACTGGTTCCCGATTCGATGAACTAGGCATCTCCTGATTAGATGAGGTAGCCATATCCTTCATGGGAAAGATATCTTCAAAGAAAGTCGCATCATTTGACTCCATGATCGTACCGACATGCATGTCAGGTACCTCAGATTTCACAACCAAGAATCTATAGCCAATGCTATGAAAAGCATATCCCAGGAAAACACAATCCACATCTTTGGTCCAAGCTTCCGCTCTTTGGAATTGGAACATTGACTTTCGCCAAACAACCCCATGTTCGTAGATAAGAGAGTTTTAACCTTTTCTTCTCTCATTCCTCGAATGGAGTTATCTCTTTGTTCTTTGTGGGAACTCGGTTTAGGACATGACATGCCATCAATATCGCCTCCCCCCACCATGCCTTGGAGAGACCCGATGTGTCTAACATGGCGTTAACCAAATCAGTTAAGTACGGTTCTTTCTTTCGGCCACCCCATTTGACTGAGGTGAATAGGGAGGCGTCCTCTCATGGATTATACCATGTTCCGCACAAAAAGCATCAAATTCATTGGAAAAATACTCTCCACCATGGTCGGACCTAAGCCTCTTGATTTTTCGATCAAGTTGGTTTTCCACTTCAGCTTTATAGATCTTGAAAAAGTTCAAAGCCTCATCCTTAGATTTCAGAAGATACACACGGCAGTATCTAGTGGAGTCATCAATTAACGTCATGAAATATTTCTTTCCACCTTTTGTCAAAATACTATTCATTTCACATAGATCTGCATGTATGAGCTCTAGTGGTGCAAGATTTCTCGTTTCCGCAGTCGTGTGAGACTTATGAGGTTGCTTAGCTTGCACACAAACTTGACACTTAGATCCCTTGACAGTGGTGAAACTAGGGATTAAGTTCAACTTCGCTAGTCGCGACATGCAACCAAAGTTAACATGACAAAGACATGAATGCCACACATTTGATTCACTATTGTTGCAAATATGATTAACAACTTTATTGCAAACGTCTGATAAGGATAAACGAAACAAGCCTCCTGAATCATAACCTTTACCAACAAAGGTTCCATACTTGGATATTACAAATTTATTCGACTCAAAGACAAGCTTGTAGCAATCTCTACACAGAAGAGATCCGCTAACAAGATTTTTATTGACGGAGGGGACATAATGCACGTTCTTCAGCCGCACGATCTTCCCCGAAGTAAACTTCAGATCGACCGTGCCAACACCACAAACAGAAGCACTTGAACCGTTGCCCATCAGCACGGTTGAAGTCCCCGCGGTCTGATAAGACGAAAACATGGAAATATCACCGCATACATGCACATTAGCACCCGTGTCAATCAACCAATCAGGAGAATGACATACTGAAAGAATAGTGGGAAATATACCATACCCAACATCCTTCATGTCAGTGTCTTCAATGACAACATTAGCGGTCTTGCCGCCTTTCCCAGGATGACGCTTGTCATAGCGATTAGGGCAACTAGGAGCCCAATGAATCAGGATCCCCACACACATGACAAGCGCCTTTCTTCTTGTCATTCTTCTTCTTGAAGTTCGTGTGTTGCACAACCTTGTTCTTTCCATCAAACTTTGCTTTACCATCAAACTTGCCCTTGTTCTTGAACTTGTGGGGCTGCAAGTTCTTCTTCTGTACCAGATTGGCACTAGATCCTCCCTCAATACCTCGAGCACGTGTGTCCTTTGCTCTCGCCTTTTCTTTCACATCAAGAGTGCCAATGAGATCCGGGACGGAAAACTCCTGTCTCTTATGTTTCAGTAAGGTGGCAAAGTTCCTTCACGAAGGAGGAAGCTTAGTGATGATACCTCCGGCAACAAACTTGTCAGGTAGCATACAACTGAAGTGCTCAAGTTCTCTAGCAAATGACTGTATCTCATGAGCTTGCTCAACCACGGAGCGCTCTTCAGTCATCCTGTAATCATGGAATTGCTCCATGATGTACAGCTCAGTGCCAGCATCCGAGACCCCAAACTTGGCCTCGAGTGCATCCCACATATCTTTTCCATTATCAATTGACGCATAAGCATCAACTATGTTCTCACTAAGAACACCCAAGAGAGCAGCCTTAAACAGAGTATCCATTTTCTGAAAGGCTTGTGCCTGTTGAGCATCAAGCTCCCCTTTAGGTTTGCCAAGAGTGGCGTCATAGCAACTCATGGTTTGAAACCATAAGACTGCTCTCACGCGCCACCTCTTATAGTGGATACCCTCAAACATAGGAGGTCTAATGGAAGCAGCAAAACCACTTGGTGTAAATTGCCTATAATAAGGTTTTTGGATTGTTGGAAATATGAGCAATTTACCAAATGATTTTATTAACAGAAATACTAGATAAAGCATGACTAGTATAGTAGAGATAAAACAAGTCATGAGTTCTGACAGAGAGAAGGTAAAAAGCATCTGCATATATGAACTTGAACTAAACACATCTAAAACAGACACTAGATGAAGTTGCATATATGAAGTAGAACCTAACATATGTAGGGCAGAAACTAGAGCAAAGAACTGTGTCATGACATCTAACAGAAAGACCAAGAACAAGTACGGGACAGCAGCAGCAGAAGCACTGGACTTGGGGTCGACATCCTCTCCAGCCATGTCGTTGCTGAGGAAGTCGTCGTCGGGGAAGTAGTCGTCGGAGTCCGTGATGAAGAAGCCAGTAGTCGCCTGAAGCGCTCCCCAAAAACCTTATCACCCTTCTCCCGTACATGACTCAAAAGGTGCGGTTCCGGAGGCCTACTGTCCCGACCTGCGGTGCACGCCGCAAGCCGGGATGAGGAAGATCGTAGCAGCTCAGTGGTCAGGAACTTGGAGGCGAGAGGGTTGCGTTGTTCTGGTGTGTCTCTCTAGGAGGAGCGACCTCCCTTTTATAGGCAGCGGCCGAAGAGGCGCACCGTTCGAATTCAGTGTCCACTACAGAAAACGTTTCAACTCCCGCGACTTAGACATCGGCTCGTTCCCGCAACCCGCGTCGTGGCGAGGCGGGCGGCGGAGGAGGAGCGCGCGTGGATGTCCCTGTTGTTCTCATCCTGATACATGTGGAAAAGAACCTCCCTTATAAAGAGGTCCAACTCCCTCTAAACTAGCAATGTGGGACTAAACTTTTGTTCCACCTCTTTCCTTGCACGAATGGTCACGAATGGGCTGCGTGGGCCTCTAGGATTTATTAGGAATTTCTAAAACTGCTGTTGGGCTAGGCCCAAAATAGATAAAATTCCATCATCTGAGTAGGTAATGGAGCCATGTAATTCGCTGTCCGGAGTGTGCATTTTGCATGCCAAGTTTGTGCAGGCAACAGGGTTTCGTGCGGCCTTGCATTGTTCAAACCCAAGTGCAACACTTAATCGGTGAATTGAGTAGATTAGTACTGTGGATCAGCTTTAATTACATACTTGAATGCAGTACAGTTGAGTAGGTTTTCGGACGCTCTGGTACTACTGTTGTCCCTACTAGGTTGCCCCCTTGGCTGATGAACGTACCTTACTTTGGCGAATTATTCATTATTATATAATATTTCTGGATTATATTCCATTTAATGCCAATATTTACGATATTATTATGTGACCACTTGACTGCGAACTAACCCGTGGTTGGATGGTTAGGTGAACAGTGGTATCCCAGCCCACTAGACTTTAGGATTTCCTGGTGACACGTAATCGTTGAGAAAAGACGTTTCCGTTGACTACGAGATTCGAAAACAATAAAAATTGATGACAATTGAAAATTGTACAAAAGATTTGAGTGTACTAAATCTTACCGCATGATTATAACCGAGGAAAAGAAAATGAAACAAAATTTTGTATGAACCAACTTATGGTTGGATGCACCACTACCGTGCCCTCCTCCCCTGAGGGGCTCACCGCCGCCTCCTCCTCCCCAAGCCCACCGCCGGCGTCCATGGCCTTTCCCCTTCTCCTCCTCCAGCGCCCTGTGTTGTTGCTGCTCCTTGGTGGACACCTTCATCTCTGGCCCAGCCCACTACCACGCCTCTACTCAGGAGCCTGAGGAGAGCGCCAGCTGGGTGCCCGAGCCGTGGCATCGCCGCCTCCCTACCTTGGTCGCCGGGAGGGTGTGTGCATGTTGTTGGCTCTCATTCTCGGCATCCGTCTCCTCCCTCGCCTCGCCTCGCCTCACTTCCCGTCCCCCTTTGTGTCGTTGCTCGCGGGCAAAGTTCTCTCTCTCTCTCTCTCTCTCTCTCTCTCTCTCGTCTTGTGGTGTGGCCGTGTGGGTTGGGTTGGGGTTTCTCTCTCCCACAGTCCCACCCCACCATTTGTTTAGCAGGCGACTGGCAACTGTTACTATTACTGCATACATCTATTTCCTTTCCTTTTCTTGCCGAATACATCTATTTCCTTTCCTGGTACTATTACTGCATTTCTTTGGAGGCAAATAAAAAGAGAATATCTATTTTCTTTTTAGTGGACACTACTCTTTTTACTAACTGATTCTTTTTTAGAAAAAAGATATTACCTCCGTAACTAAATATAAGACATTTTTGCAGTTTAATAGGATCAATTGAACTGCAAGCACAAACGTCTTGTATTTAGTCACATAGGTAGTACCACCTTTTTATTATGAAAAAGGGTTTCCTCCCGCCCCATTTTTATTAAAAATGAGTCATGGTACTACTTTTCGTTCGATGTAAAATGAATTATAAACAAGATAAATATGCGGATACTACCCTCCTTCTGGCCAACCGCTTCCTATTTACATTGTCAGACAGGTACGTTAAAAAAAGGATGCTGCCTGCCGGTGTCTATAGCATACGTACTCCCTCCGTTTTTATTTAGTCCGCGTATTAGTTTTGGTCAAAGTCAAGCTTTGCAAACTTTGATAAAGTTTATGAAAAATATATTAATATATACAATAACAAATCAATACAATTAGATTCATTGTTGAATGTACTTTCACATCATATACATTTGTTATGGTAAGTGTTTATATTGTTTTTTATAAGCTTGGTCAAACTTCATAAAGTTGGACTTTAGTCAAATCTAATATGCAGAGTAAATAAAAACGAAGGGAGTACGCCGGAATAATAACTTTGTTCGCTGTCAACCTTTTAGAGCATCTCTAGCAGACCCCGCATAAGTGGTCAAACCCGCAAAAATTTTGCGTTTTACAGTTTTGGGCAAAAAAAGTTGCCAGAACAGAATCCGTAAAAGTAGTCCAACCCGTAAAATTTTTAAAGGCCACCGCAAATGCACACCCGAAACCCTTATCTTTGGAGGTTGGAAGGCCGAATATAGGGGGCCCCGTATGCCGGTCAAATCTCGTCGGAGCAAACACGCCGCCGCGGAGTTTGCCGGAATCCGCCCTAAACTCGCCGGAATTCATCACCGCACATCGGAAAAGGCCGCTAGACGCCGCAATCGATCGCCACCGGTTCGAATTGGACGAGCTCGACATCGTCGTGGCCTCCCATGACCTCAGCATGGTCGCCGGAATCCTCTCGACGCGGCAGGCAAAGGGGCACGACTCGGCTGGCAATAGAGTAAGGCGCGAACGACGGAGGCGACGGGGCGTGACGGCAAGCTGTGCGCGGACGACGGAGGTGACGGGGCGTGGTCGGTGAGGCTGGGCGCGGCCGGCGCGGGGATGGGGCGAGGCCAGCAGGGGCGGGGCACGGCCGACGGGGCATGGCCTGCGGACGACGGGGCGCGGCCGACGGGGTTGGGCGCGGCCGGCGTGGCCGGCGCGGCCGGCCGGAGGAAGGGGCGGCAGCGGCCGGACTGAAGGCCAGCCGCGAATATACCTTTTTACGAATCCGTTTGGGGATCTGCATCTGTGCCAGCCCGAGCCAGCCCGCAAAAACGGTTTTGCGCGAACTGCAAACGCGTTTTGCGGGTCGTGGGATGCGGGGTCTGCTAGAGTTGCTCTTAGCTTTGCTTTGCGCGTGTGTATGTATTGTAGGCCGCCACGTGGGCTGGCTGTAGAACTAGGCTGTAGTACTAGCAACAGCATGCATCGTTGGCAAATAGTGGCACGTGATTATGATTATAATTTAGCAAAGGCAAAAAGCACGCGCTTTTTCTGATTTGGTCATCTGTGACTGCGTGGTGTTGTGACCTCCATTATTACTGCCCCCTCTTTCACCCTTTTCCCCTTTGCTGAGGCAGTAGTTATTACTACTACTACTTGGCCAGCTCATTGATTACTACTACTCCCTTCAGCAAAAATCCCTTGTCATTTTGGTACACGTTCTACTCCGTGGTATGCTTTTTTTTGGAAGGAGATCGTGGATCAAGTTGCCCATGATGCGCTGCCTGATTCGGCAGCCAACGATAATAACTCCAGTGCCAAACCGTTTGGACAAGTACACCAAACGTGCCTGCCAGTTGCCATTACTCCACCCGGCGTGTAGGTCAGATGCAGATCCAGAGAGATTAACAAGACTTTTTTCAGAGGGAGATTAACAAGCGTTTTCTCACTAATGCAGAGAGTTATGGAAGGGATTAGGAGGGGAGTACTGCTTTTTTTTCATTTTAAAAAAATCAGCCACTCAAATTTTTTATTTATAAAAAATCAGAGGGGAGAATGTAGGGACGAAGCGGCCGTATCTGGTCGTTAGCTTGTGTTTATTTATTACTTCTTCATTAATTAATGGATTGAATTGATGGATGCTCTGGTGTGGTGTCTGTCCTGCTGGGGACTGGGCAGGAAGGTCACGCCGTCACACTCCCTGCCCCGTACTGCCCGCCTAGCTAGCCTCGTGCACGCAAATTCGCCGCACCGCAACCATTTTCTTTACTTTTCTTTTCTTTTGCGATTGGAAGCACAGCAGTCTTGGCACATTTTATTATTTGAATTCATTTTTTTTGAAAGATCCAGCAATCGCTGGCTTTTCATTTCATTAGCAGGAAGCAGTGGGAGAAAACATGAGGGGGTTCAGGTCCTAGGACCAAGTACAGGAAAAGGTGTACATCATACAGCAACGGACCGGATTTTCCGGCCGTGAAAAAAAAAGCAAAACTTTTTCCTCACGGCGGATCCCAGAAGGGGCTCTGCAGGCCAATGGCTCCGGCCTGGCGCTAGAGTTGAACGGAGTTGTCGATGGCCCTGAAGATGTCACCTGGCTCTGGTTGCTTGCCCTTGAAAATGCAGTCATTTCGCTTTTTTCAGATTTCCCAGCAAGTTAGGAGGATGATGGTTTTTGCCCCTTTCCTGGAAGCCATCGGCGTTGCCTGAACCATCTTGTGCACGATCTGAATCGGACTGGAGGTCATCCATGAGTCGGTCGGGAGGAGGTTTGAGCATCCTCCCCTGCACCCCACCGATCGCCAGACGGCAAGGGCGGCGGGGCAGTCCCATATGAGGTGGTGTGCCGACTCAAGGCTGCGAACACACAGTTGGCAGAAATAGTTGTTTGGCCAACCCCGTCGCTGGAGGCGGTCGTTTGTCCACAGACGATCCATCATCAGCAGCCAGGCAAAAAATTTGATGTTTCCCGGTGCCCATGTCTTCCAGACTAGATCATCCATGGTTGATCGTAGCCTGCCCTGAAATTGCATCGCGTAGGCCGATCTTGCTGTGTATTGTCCCTTTGCATCCTGGTTCCATCTGATGGTATCCTGGGTGCCATCACTGAACACCGTTGCAGCTGTGGTGATCTGGCGATTTAGTCGAATGAAATCCGGCAACAAAGGCAGTGTGTCCCCGTGCCTAAGGTCCTTTATCCAGTTATCATCCCTGATCGCCTCACGCACGGTCCGCTTCTTCCTCTTGGAGTGGTTGTAGAGGCCCGGGTATGCCGCAGCAAGGGTGCAGGCTCCAAGCCACCGGGAGTGCCAGAACAGAGCCGTCGAACCATCGCCAATTGTCACTGTTGTTGCAGCCGCAAACAGGGCCATGTCTTCACTGTTGCATGGCGGCATGGTGCCACGCCAAGGGCGGCTAGGGGCCTGTCCAAGCAATCCAGAGCCATCTCAGTCTCAAGGCGCGACTGAAACGCTCTAGATCAGGGATTCCCAAGCCTCCATGCATGGTCGGCGTGCACACTGTCGGCCAGTTCACCTTGCAACTAGCTCCGGTGATCTCCTCCGCCTGCTTCCACAAGAATTTCCTCCTACACTTATCAATATCTTTCAGTAGCTTCTTGGGGATCTGCAGAACTGTGAGTGCAAAAGTTGGCATGGCACTGAGCACACATCTAACAAGAATCCTCCGGCTAGCTATAGGTAGCAGTCTACCTTTCCATCCCGCTAGTCTTGCCTTAATCCTATCTATGATGAATTGTAGGTGCACTAGCCTTAATCTAGAAGTGGTGATAGGGAGGCCTAGGTAGGTGGCTGGGAAGGTGCCTATTGCACCTCCAAAATTCTGCAACACGACCTCGAGGTCGACGTTGTCGCATCTAATGGGTAGGGCTGATGACTTTGCGGGGTTTATATGAAGGCCCATGGATTCGCCGAAACTTCGAAGAATATCTAGTAGCGCATCAATCTCCTGCTGTATTGGTTTTGCAAAAATGACAGCGTCGTCAGCGTATAAACTGACTCTAAGCTTGAGCTCTCTGCCGGGCAGGGGGGCAAGAAGCTGTCGATGCATGGCTTCTTCTAAGAGATGATGGAGCGGGTCAATCGCCCAAATGAACAGGAAGGGCGATAGGGGGTCTCCTTGCCGGAGTCCTCGACGGTGGATGATCTTGCGGCCCGGTGAGCCGTTGAGGAGGAAGGATGAGGATGAGGTGGCGAGGAGTAGAGCGATCTAGTCTCTCCACCGGGCACTAAACCCCAACTTTTGCATCAGCTCAAGGATATACTCCCATGACACATTATCGAAAGCTTTGGCAATGTCTAGCTTAAGTAGTAGTGCAGGGGTCTTTTTTCTGTGGAGAGCTTTGACGCAATTCTGGACGTACAGGAAACTATCGTGGATGCATTTGGTGCGAAGGAAAGCCGACTGAGCTGGGGAGACGAGGGTGTGTATGACCGTGGCTAGCCTCATCGACAGGACTTTGGAAATAAGCTTGGCGATGGAGTGGATCAGACTAATAGGCCTATAATCACTAATGGTGGACGCCCCATCTTTTTTGGTAGGAGAGCTACTAGGGCTGTGTTGAGCATGGCGAAGTTTCTGCCAGCAAGATTGTAAAATTGAGAGAAGGCCGCCATGATGTCGCTTTTGATCAGCGCCCAACAGGATCTGAAGAAGGTGCCGGAGAAACCATCCGGCCCCGGCGATCGCTCGGCCGGGGAGGACTTGATCGCAAGCCACACTTCTTCTTGTGTGAAAGGGTTGTCGAGGCCACCACCTTGGATTTGTAGTAATGCATGGATGAAGTTTTTGTGGGCTCTGGAGCTAATCTTCGCCTGAAAGAAGGCAGTCGGTGCATCGCCAGCCCGGAGCCAAGTTATTCGGGACGCCTGCCTTTTTTGGGCCCTCTCTACTGCAGCTAGGCCTAAAATTCGTAGCTTAAGGGCTTTTCGCAGATGAAATTCAACATCAGAGAGGGGCCTAGATTCCTGTGCTATGTCTAATCTCAGGACGATTTCCGAAGCAAGGTGCAACTGGAGGCGCGCGTCACTGAACAGCGACTTGCTCCAAATCTTCAGATCCTTAGCCACTCGAGTCATCTTAGTGTTAAGTCTAGCAAAAGCACAACGCTCCGTCATGGGTCGATTCCATGCCCTGTCTACTGTTTCATGGAAGTGTGGGTGCCGAGGCCAGAAGGACTCGAATCTGAACCTTGCCCGTCGTCGAGGGGCTGCCGCAGCAGCAAGCAGCAATGGGCAGTGGTCGGAGCAAGAGGTGGATGCGGCGTGCAGCAGGTGTGTTGGGAAGAGGCTTTCCCATGCAATCGTGCAGAAGAACTTGTCAATGCTGACGAGGGTCGGGTTTCTGCGCTCGTTGCTCCAAGTGAAGCGGCGATTCTTGCATTTGATTTCACGTAGACCCCCTGCATCGATGGCCGCTCTAAACTTGCCGATGATCCTACGATTGATGTTGCTATTGTTTTTGTCCCTAGCCTCATATATAATGTTGAAATCGCCATTGATCAGCCAGGCCTCTCCTGGATGGGGAGCCACCCTAGTGATTTCGGCAAGGAAATCATCGTTGCGTATCTCATATGCTGGCCCGTAAACCGTTGTCAGCCAGAAGTAGTCCTGGGCTCCGATTATACTAACTTTAGCCGTGATGGAGAACTGGCCTATCGCGTGGGTTTGAACGAAGACAGTGTCGGAGTTCCAGAAAATGGCGACTCCTCCTCGTGTTCCCATGGCAGGTAGCACGACGCAATCATCTAGTCTACTCCCTCCGATTTCCTTTGCTATCATTGGCGACCAGTTCTCGATCTTTGTCTCCTGGAGACATAGAATAGCTAGCCTATGCGTGTTCACAGCCTCACAAACTACAGAGCGTCGAGCCGGCGTGTTTAAGCCTCGAACGTTCCAGCTCATTATAGGGCAGGGCATGCTATCCATTGGCAGACGAAGGGGTGCTCATGAGATGAACTATAGGTGTAACGTGCAAGTAAAACCATTGACGACTGGGGATCATTGAAGGGAAAAATGAGTACACCATCCATCTATCCTGGGGTTGCCGGCGGCCACCAATAGGCCCAAAACCCCGCCGGCAAACACTAAACCTTCTACTGCAGCTACTGTTACAAGGTTGCAGAAACTTAACTAAAGTTAACTTCACCAGGCACACGGCTGGCCGTCGTCGACGGGGGACACTAGTGGAGACTACTGGCATGGTGCAGCGGATGGTCCTGGGGCCTCACCGTCTTGGACCCCTGCAATGGCTTTGAGAGCGCGGGCGTCGAGGCGGGTGAGTTTGGCAATGGCAGCGATGTCGGTGTCCGAGAGCGGCTCGTCGAAACGGCGGATGAGAGCTTCGGCCGCATGAGCCGTCATCTTCTCCTTTGGGCCAAGGATCCCCAGCCCGTGCACGATGCGTAGAGTGGCCCTCTGCGAGACCGGCACCGTTGAGGGGTTGCTGGCCTGCCTAGCGCTCTGCCTGGTTGGCTTCGGGGTGATTCGAGCCCTAGCTGGCGTCTTGTCACGGGCTGGCAGCTTGCCAATCACCGCGCGGGGCAGGGGGGTGAAGAGGGGCTGTGTCTCCGGTTCTTCTTCTTCACCGAGCAGCTGCATCTCCGTGACCTTCTAGGTGACCTTGCCCAGCTGCAGCTCGTGCGTGCATGCCACCTGGGGGGTGTGGCATGCAAGAGAGAGGGCAGGCCCCAGGCCCAAGGATTCATCAGTGCCCTCGTCGTCTTCCTGGGTGAAGGTGAGCGGCCTGTCGAGCTTGGCAGCAATGATCTTGTCAATCTTTGAGGCTTGGTCGTCGGTTCGGGGCGGGGGCGTCAGGGTCTTCTTTGCGCCTTCAAAGAATTCAGCCACCGGGTCCGCTTCAGGGGCCGGTGCTGGAGGCGGGGCGAGCTTGCGTGGCGGAGCGGACAGGGAGATGCCATTTGTGGCCCCCTCCCCCGCTCTGGACGGCTTGTGTCCGACTGGCTCCTTGCTCCTGGTCTTGGATGGGTGGGCGGGCGCGACGGGCTGCGCCGTCTCGCTGCGCCTAGCAGGGGCGTGTGGCAGCTCTTTGTCATGGCACAAGTGCCTGCCACGAGGCGCGCCCTGGCGGTGGCGGGAGATGGGGGTGCGGCTGCGCTGGCGGTCCCTGGGCGTCGGGGCGGCCGCTGGAGCAGGGTCCCTTGCGCGCCCCAAGCCCAGGAGCGTGTCCTTCCATGATCGCCTCCGGTATCCAGAGTCATCTCCGTCGTGGTCGCGTCTGGCACCGCCCGAAGACATGTCCCGGCAGCCCCCAGTCGCCGCACGGGACTGCGAGCGCATGGACAGCGCAGGCTCAGGGGCGCGCCGGCCGTCCTCCACCCGCGGCGTCCAGACGCCAGGCTCGACACGGGGGTACGGGCGCTCGTCAGGCTCATCGTCGTCGGAAGGAATGCCGCTCTGGGGGAGCGGGACGACCGCGGCGAGAGCGGTGTCCAGTCCTCAACACGATCAAGGTGGAGCAGGAGATCGTACTGCAGCAGCTCGGGGGGTGGCGCCACTGCTCGGCTCGAGGGGGGGGGGGGGAGAGTAGCCTAGCATCTCGTCGACACGGCCCGCCCCCTGGCATGCTTCCAGATGGTGCGCCTGGTAGGGATGTGGGCAGTGTCCCAGCACCAGACCCAGCAGGCGAAGAGCTTGGTGTCGGCGCGCTCGTGCGTGCGGCTGTCGAGGCGATCCACGATCACCTTGTCCCCGATGGCCTCCACCGCCCCCTCCAGCGTCCAGAGGGTCATGGGCAGCTTCTCGATGACCACACGCACGTGCAACATCCACTTGAGGCGAACGGCGTGGGCGTCCTCCCGCCATGGCTCGAGTAGAAACGGCACACCGTCCACAGACAGTGAGCCGCGCTGCACCACGAGATCCTTGTGGGCAGGCATGGTGAGGAAGACGAGGAAGTCCTCGGGGTCATGGTTGGTGACGCGCAGCAGGTGGGGCGGGATCTTGAACTCCTTCTCGAGCACGCGGCCAATGGAGTGGGGGCTGGCCGCGTGCGCGGTAGTGCCTACCGCCGTGATCACCACGGCGTGCTGGTGGAGAAGGAACGCCTGGTGCTCCAGCGCCGGGGAGGAGGCGATGACCTTGTGGCTGTTACGCGGCCGGCGAGAGTGGTCGATGAGGGCCGCAGGCTCCATGGGCGCGCTGCCGGCGACCGGGAGCGCCGGCCACTGGTGCGCGGGGCGGGGGGAAGGTGAGGCGCTCGTGGACTGGTCGACGAGGAGCACTGCCGCCCCTACCGTTGTTTCGTGGATTTTGTGGGCACTCACGACCGTAGTGGCCTTGCAGCTTGCAGATAATGCAGCGGAGGGGATCTCTGCAGTCTATTCTACGATGGCGGGTGCTGAGTCAACGAAGACAGAGGCCTTTGAATCTGCTTAAGAAGGCATCTCTACCCGGCGACGAGCGGTGGCCGGGGCGTGGATGAGGCCGTTTGCCCTGCAGGCGCGACCCAGATGCCACCGGATCGAGGCCGGCCTTCCTATTCTTACGGGATTTGTAGATCGACCAACCCTCATCAATGGCGTCGGTGGCCGGATTTGGCAAAGGTGAGTCACATACCACGATGGATTTGAGGCGTGGTCGCTCGCAGGGAGGGGGGGCGGGCGGCGCTGTCCATCTGTCCAAAGGCCTCCGCACCCAGATCCTCGCTAGATCTGTGCGGGGAGCGAGGCGGGTCCTGAGAATCCGCGGCGACGGGATCGATGGGGTCTCCGGCACCCCCGACGGACCGCAGGGGACGGCCAAGGGAGACGCCGGCACCTCGGACGGACCGCAGGGGACGGCCAAGGGAGACGCCGGCACCTCGGACGGACCGCTTGGCGAGGCTAGGATCTCCCCCCCTCCCCCCAACCGGAGAGCTCCATTGAAGGCTCGCAGCCGGCGAGGCCGGGGCAGGCGCGGGGGGCAGCACGGCATGGCCTGCCGCGGGCACCCGGAGGGGCGGCGGATGGAGTTAAAGCGGCGTTGGGGGTGGTGGGTGGCCGCCGCGGCCGGAGTGGCCAGCGGCGTGGGAGAGAGGGTGGGGAGCCGAGCAGCAATCCAAACTTATTTTGATGTTTTGATTCCAGATACCATTCTCCGTCGATAACTTCTTTTATCATTTCGTCGTCTACGTTGCCTGGTCCCATTGTCCAAACTGGGGCAACCGAACCCATCTAGAAGATGCAGGTTTAGGCTCAAACTACTCCTGCAACAAAAGGCAAATAAACAGGGAGAAGCCTTGCCTAGCTTCCAAACCATTGGTAGCAAAAATATTGACCAACGCTGCGAAAGACCAAGACTAGTCAAAGGGATTCTTCGACACACCAACCGATTGGGATTATCTATTCATCAAACGTATACATCAATTAATTTTGCTAGTATACTAATATATCCTGGAATTTCTACGCTCACGACCTTGCCGTCGTGGTAAAGGCAAATTCAACTATTTTATCGTCGAGGAAAAAAATAACACCTTCAACTAGCTAGAGATGGCGACTTATTTAATTGTATCGCTTGGCCTGACCTTATACTTACCTATTAAACGTTGGAATCAAACTGCATCGTGTATACACACACTCCCATAGCCATAGCCCATAGAGTAAAGGGTATATGAACAAGATGTGAGAGCGCGCGGATATATAGGACAAAAACGTCACGTACTGCTCAAAGCTCAAAGTGGTTTGCTGCTGCCGTACGTACATGTGGTTCCAAAATTACGATGGCGAGGTCTCTCGACTGCCGTTAGATTTAATTAATCATTTCTCTCTGGATCGATCAGTGCCCTCGATTGCGATGATCATTTCATTTCGTGTTGGTTAACCAGCTAATATATATGTTCGTACGATATATACATATAGTTGGTGTGCTTGAAACGATGAATGTATGTGAACCAACTTAATTAGTTAGGTGATGCGGCTACGAAGAATGTTTACTTGGATTAGTACAAGCTTACCCTTAATTGCCCACACACATGCCCCACGTAGTAGTACTTGGCACTGTCATGCGTCCACAATTATTGTGTATGATAGATAACAGTGCATTTTGCATTAGCTGGCGGTCCTTAAGTGGCTCGATTCATTAGCTGGCCGGATTGTGCATTTTGCATTACAGGTTCGCCCAAGCGTTGAGTTTTTTTTTGTTGTTGCGAATAACAAGTGGCGAGGTTTCGTTTGGTCAATATGCGTGTGTGTCGTTGGTTTTGGTCTGTAAGTTTGTTTTTGTGAATGGTTGGTCGGTAAGCCTAGGCCTTTCAGCGTACGTGTGTAATGCAAAGACAGGAAGGCTTGCTCTGCTGTGCATCGTGTGGCTGTACCGGAGGCCGCCACTTGTGTCGTGATGGCCGGTATGCGTCTGTCGCCGGCAGGTGCACGTGGCGAAAAAGTTGTGCTGGGATTAATAGGAAAAAACTTTTCCCCCTCGCTTTTGGTTTAGTCGCGTGTGACTGTGTTGTGAGCTTCATTATTACAGCCTCTCGCCTTCACCTTTGAGCTTCGGGATGCCGCCAGCTCATGGGCCAATTATGTACTACTCTCCTGTGAGTTAAACTTTGCTCATCATTAATTAGTACGACTACTATGAGTGTTACTCCAGTGTTAAGACACGTTATGTTATTAAGCTGACAATAAGGCATCTCCTAACACTGGTTTATTGGTTAATTACTGTACTGACATTATATAGCTATTATACTCCCTCCGTTTCTAAATATAAGTCTTTTTAGAGATTCGAATATGAACTACATACGGAGCAAACTGAATCAATCTACATTTTAAAATATGTCTATATGCATCCATATGTAGTTCGTATTGAAATGTCTCAAAAAGACTTATATTTAGAAATGGTGGGAGCATGTGACAAGTTCTAATCAAGAAAACAAAGAGAGCCCGCAAGGAAAAAAAACAGAGAGAAGCCATCAGCACTTTGCCGCCATGTGCCGCCTCGTGTGGATAAACAATGCAAGAAGTGTACCAATTTTCTTCTTATTTTCTGTTGCTGTCATTTACATATTTTTCCTCTTGCATGGTGATTATGCATCAAGTTGTGATCCATGATGCGACTGCTTGATTCAGTCACTAATTAATACCTCTGGCTGTTTAGGAAAAACCACCCAGCAAATAAAAGTTTAGGAAAAACCAAACTTCTTTCCCAGTTTTCATTAATTATTTCCAAAACAAAACTGCTATTAAGTGTTTGGGTGAGATGTAAGCTTCAAAAGAGAAAAAAAAAAGGAGTTTAGGTCAGATGTAATGAAACCTCTGAATAAGTCGTCCCAAGTTGGTCTCCCACATGAGTCGTTAGGCTCTGTTTAATTAACTGTTTATTTAATGGAAGGCATGTGTCCTGTTGGGAACTGGGCAGGAAGGTCGCTCGCTCCCTTTCCGGCCAGCTCAGCTCAAGTTCAAGTGCATGGACTCCATGCTCATAGTGAAAAAAAAAGCATACTGCTTTTACTTCACCGTGTACTATACTCATACTGTTACGTAAATATTTTGAGTCCTCTAGGTGCCACCGGGTGTTTTGTCCAAAATATTGCTGCAACAAAAGATGAGCTTACAAAAATAAAGAATGTATTGACCAACACTGCAGGACCCAAAACTAGTCAAGGGTAGAAGGAATTCAACTAATATCTGGTATTTTATTGCTGAGAAACATGTGAAGAAAACAATGACTGGCCTAATTACTTGTGGTCATACTTGAGCATCGGAATCAAACAATAAACATGGTATTCGTAGAGTACGAACAAAATGTCAACAGACCATATAGGACAAGCTTCATGTAATAATAAGTGGTGGTGGTATTGCTTGCGTATGACCCAAAAAGCTTGATAGCGAGGTCCCGATTGATTCTTGGTTAATTGATTATAATTGCATGGTTGGGGCCCTTGACGACGATGATCAATTCCTTTCTTGTTAAGTTGGTTAACCGGCTACTCTGATAAGTTTGTTCAATTGTTCCATCGTGCATCAATGTTCATGCAACAACTCAAATAATTATTTTTTAGAGAATTTCGAGATTTGGGCAAAAGGTTGGTTGATTGCGTGCACGGCTTAACTTTTAATTAGTCACATACATGGCAGATGTAGTTAGTGCTAGTAGTAGTACTACTTCCATGTGTACTGTAGGCAACGGAGTAATTCCATCAGTAGGTGTCTGAGCAGGTAATGTACTAGGTACTTTAATTAGCTGTCCGGAGTGTGCATTTTGCATGCCAAGTTTGTGCAGGCAGCAGCGTTTCGTGCGGCCTTGCATCGTTCAAACCCAAGTGCAACACTTATTAATCGGTGAATTGAGTAGGTTAGTACTGTGGATTAGCTTTAATTACATAATTGAATGTAGTATAGTTGAGTAGGTTTTCGAACACTCTGTAGTACTGTGTTGTCCCTACTAGGTTGCCAGCAAGGCAGACGGCAGGGGGGCGTACAGACGCGGTGGAAGCAGGGTGGTGATGGACAAGTCCCGGTCGGAGTAGGGCGGCGACGGCCGGTGCAGGGCGACTAGTGTACAGAGGCGCGGTCGACGACCGTGAAGGGGCTGCCTGTCGCGCGAGGGCGCCGGGTCGAAGAAGTGGCCGACCGGTCGTGTCGGTGTCGGAGTAGAGACACGGGGTCGACGGCGGCGGCGGGCGACGCAAACCGATCTTAGATCGGAAAACCAAAAAGTAAATGCCGATCAAAATGACCGGCGAGAGTGAGAAAACCCCGGATCAAAGGATCGGAAAAAAAGACTCCCTAGGGCAACCGGTCAACACGATGGGCGGAAGCGGCAGGTGGCGGCTAGGGTTGGATCGGTAAGGCTAATACCATGTTAGAAGGGATAGAGAGAGACTGGTGGAATCGATGTGTATTGTTTGAGCCTCGTGGGCATATATATGAATACAATTACCAACTTGGAGTACAAGACAAGGCATGACAAATCCTAGTCTATCCTATACTTTCTAATAATCATAATACTCAACACTAGCTAGCCGCCCGGTCACCTACCGCACGCAAATGCACCGTGCAACGCATTTTTTTGTCTTTTTTCGAGGGAGCACAACAATTTTGGCATTTTTTTAATTTGCTTTCCTACAAAAAAATTCATTTTATAGTATACATTGCTTTGTCCCAAGTCTAAACAAGAGTAATTCATCGATATCTAGAAGCAAAACAGTGCTGCGAACAAAAGTTAAAATTCGAAGAAGAAGAAGAAGAAGAAGAAGAAGAAGAAGAAGAAGAAGAAGAAGAAGAAGAAGAAGAAGAAAAGGTAAAGACTGATGAGAAGCATTGCCTAGCTTCCAAGTCATTGGTAGAAAAAATTATTGACCAGCGCCTGCAAAAGGCCAAAACTGGTCAACCAGATTCTTCAACACACCAAGCCAACCGATGGGGATTATCTATTCATCGAACGTGTACAATTTAATTGTTAACATTTTGGAATTTTCTACGATCATGACCTTGCCTTGGCGGCAAAGGCAAATTCACATGGCACTTATTTTATTGTTGAGAAATTATAACATACACAAAGAAAAACAATATTGTGCCTTACTACTAGCTAGAGATGGCGACCTATTTAATTGTATCACTTGGCCTGACCTTACAGATATATTAAACGTAGGAATCAAACAGCATCGTGTACACACACACACACTCTCATAACCATAGAGTATGAACAAGATGTAAGAGTGCGCGGATATAGGACAAAAATTTCACGTATTATGCAAAGTCTCAAAGTGGTTGCTGCTGCCGTACGTACATGTGATTCCAAAATTACGATGGTGAGGTCTCTCGGTCGCTGCTTGATTTAATCACTTCTTAATGAATCGATTAGGGCCCTCAATTGCGACGATAATTTCATCCCGTGCTGGTTAAACATCGGGCTCTGATCGATTCCTTTTCCACGGTGTATCAAGTGTTGATGTTATGATTGAAAAGACAAATGTACGTGCAACAGCTTAATTAGTTAATGCGTAGTTACTTGCATCATTGCGTAGTAGTACACGCTTACCCTTGATTGCCCACACACATGCCCCACGTAGTAGTACTGGTATAGTACTTGGCACTGTCAACAGTGGAGTGGAGTAGAGTACTGTGCGGTCCTTAATAAGTGGCTCCATTAATTAGCTCACCGGATTGTTCATTTTGCATTCCAAATTCGTGCAAGCAGCGGCGTTTCGTGCGGCCAATACGCGCGCGTTCGTACTTTGGTCGTTAATCTTTTCCTTTCGAATGGTCGGTGGGTAATTGAACCCAAAAATAAGAATAGTTGGTCGGTAAGCCTAGGCCTTTCAGCGTACGTGTGGCGACCTCAAAAAATACGTTGAGAAATTAACTGCTCCTCCTGGATCCACCGGACAAACGTTCACGCCAACAGCGACGGTGGAACAATCTTTTAACTACTATCCATTGACCCCTTCCCTCCGTCTTACTCCAAATTCATCCAGCAACTAATTAATCTAGAGCCAACTGGAGAAACGAATTAACCCTAATCTAACAAGGTCAGGTCAAGGCCAGCAGACGGGCAATGCAAGGCAGGAAGGCCGGCTCCTCTGCTGGCTCTCGACATAGTGATCTGTTGAGCCCGGTGAGACGTACGCGACCCAGGTGCCTTTTCTCTTAACTTTTCTTCAGCGCAGAGTGCAGTGCTAGTAGCAAGAAAACGTGAATAACTTTTGGCCACTTTCTACTTGTGTGTATTGTAGGCGGCCACTTGTGCAGTAGCGGCGGCCGGTATGCGTGTGTCGCCGGCAGGTGCACGTGGCGAAAAAGGTCTATCGGATTAATGAGGAAAAGCTTTTTTTTTTCCATGCTTTTGGTTTAGCCGCGTGTGACTGAGCTGCGACCTCCATTATTACCGCCTCCTCTCACCTTCATCCTTGAGCTTCGAGATGCCACCAACTCATCAGCTACTTTAAGGTATCTCTAACCGCGACCCGTAAATTTTCTCCCGCAACCGTCCATAGACAAGGAGGAGCAGTCCGCGGACACGGATATGAAAGGTGGCTATCTAGCCGTAGCCTCATATATTCAAAACATCTGGCTAAATGAACCTACTAAAATCAGTAAGCAAGGCTACTAAGCACACCACCATGACGAAAGCCAACCTTCCGCCAAATCTAAGAGCCAGTTCTTTTGGGGGCTTAAAAAATAAGCCGCCTCCTTCCCAGCTTTTTTCATAAGCTCACTCCCTCATTCATTAGGCTTCTGAACTAGTTATGTGATAACTAATTTAGAAGTCTCGTCAAATTTATGAAGCGGCTTATTTTTTAATCTGAGAAGAGGCAGCTTTTTTTAAGCCGCCCAGAAGAACTGACACTAAGTATGCCATGCCATGGCGGTAGGTCCAAATGACTGGCTAATTTGCTTAATAAGACATATATTAATTAGCACCTTCCGCAAAATGAAATACACTATCTAGTACTACCTTCCACCAAAATGCTAGCTATCCGCTGCAATTAGCACAATGCATTCCGCTAAATACAAGTCATCGTGGGCAGATGCGGAGTACAAATGGTACATGGAGGCTTTTTGTTGGTCATGAAGATGTCATGACTCCCGCAAAACTCCATCACGTTTGTCTTCATTTTGCGGGAGAAAGTACGTCTGGACCGCGCCGCGGACCGATACAGGCCCGCATTGGACGGCTTCCGCGGTCCGGACGGTTGCGGGAGATTTGCAGGTCCGCCTTGAAGATGCCCTGAGAGCAAGGTTAGTATAGCCAACTGTTGGCTATAAGATGTTGCCATATCATGTATATCCATCACTTATAGTCACTCATACAACAAGGTTGGCTATAAAGTTGACTATAAGATTAGTAAATTTTTTTCATCTTTTCTCTATCTCTTTCTTCACATTTGTTGTATCTATCTAGGAGCACGTGTATAGTATGGCTCTTGCATGATAGTCCACTCCCTTTATTTTTTCATGTCTCTCTCCTCCACATAGATAAAATTGCCATATAAGCGGGCTATAAGCCTGCCATTGTACTTGCTCTTATTATACTACACTCATGTGAGTACCATGGCGTTCCCCTTTCCAAGAAAAAATAATGCTCATGTGAGTAAAAATTTGCTCATCATTTTTAAGGATTTATGTATGACACGTTCTCGTAAAAAATAATAAGGCGCCAGGGGCCATTGATACCATGTGCGCCCTCTTGATATGTGCACAATGCAACTCTATAGTACTACACACTGGTTTGTAGACACTTCACACTCGTGTCGTCCCTCCCCGGGTCGACTCGGGGATTCCTCCTTAAACCCTAAGCGATGCCGCCCCCAACTCTTCCCCTTCCTACGCCATTATCATGACCGGTGGTGTGGCGTGTTGTGGGACCGATTGTTCGGCTGCAGTGAGATAGACGGCCGAAGACGTTCTTGAATTTTTTCGGTTCAATGATGGTGACACGTTTGGGTCCCGTTATGTTGGAGGTGTCGTTGACGCCGTTCTCGCCTAGTACCTGCCTGCTGCTCTAGGGGAAACCCTAAGTCTGGTGATCTCGGATTGGATGATGACTACAATTGTGTCTTTTTCTCCCTTGGGGGCATCATCTTGGATCGCATTGGTTAAGGGGACCAATGGATGATGGCAGGTTTGCATTGTGGAGAAGGCATCCATGTCTCACCGTTGCCCTACTTTTGGTGGTTGAGGCATCGAGAGGAGTGTGCCATCGGGTGGCGGCGATCCTTCATTGATACATCACATTACAAAGATGGTGTGTGGCAATATGCCGGTGATAATCACGACCTTGGTGGGACTGTGACATCTCTTTGTGTTTTGTCTGGTGTGTCCATATTTATCACGGTCAGACATTGGTGACAGAAGCGTGAAATTGTCAGATTGTCTCCAAGGTAGAATTTTGGTGGCATCTTCTCTCGCCCCGTGGTTAATGGATCCACGACTGGCTATTTAGGACAGTAAAACTAAGCGATTTGCATTTCTGTCAGTCCGTTTTCCTTATTTAGAGAATCTTGACTGTCAGATCTGCTGCCTACCCCGGCCTACATAACTTGTATTTTTTTGGCCCAACTGTCCTAAAGGGCGGCTACTCTACCGGAAAAATCTGAGCCTTCTGGTTATTTTGGCTTTTTCTCCCAGCCCAACGAACTAGCCCATTACTCGTGAAAGGCCTGCTTTACAATGCGCATGGATATCACGTCTGAACCATATGCGCTTACATCATTTTCGATGGCTGCAACTGTTTGATGAGGATCAAAGTTGCTATTTTTCCACCTTTTCTTTTGTTCATTATATGTCTAGGCATAGCGTCGTCCAGTGTCGGCGGCGCAGAGGCGAGGGCTCCTCCATCATCGACGGCTCACCCACGCAGGGCGGCGGTTGTGTGAGACGATGACACCATGGCAGCTCCGGTTGTGAGGTTTCCCTGCGGCTGGGACGTCACCCATGATGCATGCTGGATGAAGGTGGAGGTGGACCTGGCGGTCCAACCAGAGATGGGCGCGATTTTGCCGGTGAAACCTTCTTCGACCTTGGCCTGAAACGTCAACAATAGCAACCGTGGGCGCCCTTACCTTAGCGAAGGCGTTGTGGAGTGATTCGTGTTTTCTGTGTGCATCAGGGAACGCCAGATTCGGGCTTCCCGGATCGGATGATGGCGAGGTTCCCGCGTCGTCACCCACACGGGGGCATCATCTTTGGGGTACTACATCGGCTCGAGGGACAAGTATTTGGCTTCGGTGGCTGGGCGTAGTTGTCCGAATACTTCTCGTGCGGTGACCAAGGCGAAGCGGCATGGCATCTATAATATCGACGACAGTGAGTTTTGGCCGCAAGGTGCAGCGAGGGCTTGATGCTGAACACCGTTTGATGTGCGCATGCAGGAGGCTGATGTTGTCCAATGTCGTGGTGGGATCAGTGCATTGATTACTTCTGAAAATGGGAGTGCGGAAGATGGCAGAGACAGATTCTACAGCGTGGGCATGTGGTGCGCGCAAGGGCCTGCTAGACAGGTTGGAGCCGGCGGGCTGCTTGTGAAGGAAATATGCCCTAGAGGCAATAATAAAGTTATTATTTATTTCCATATATCATGATAAATGTTTATTATTCATGCTAAAAGTGTATTAACCGGAAACATAATACATGTGTGAATACATAGACAAACAGAGTGTCACTAGTATGCCTCTACGTGACTAACTCGTTAATTTAAGATGGTTATGTTTCCTAACCATAGACATGAGTTGTCATTTGATTAACGGGATCACATCATTAGGAGAATGATGTGATTGACTTGACCCATTCCGTTAGCTTAGCACTTGATCGTTTAGTATGTTGCTATTGCTTTCTTCATGACTTATACATGTTCCTATGACTATGAGATTATGCAACTCCCGTTTACCGGAGGAACACTTTGTGTGCTACCAAACGTCACAACGTAACTGGGTGATTATAAAGGTGCTCTATAGGTGTCTCCGAAGGTACTTGTTGGGTTGGCGTATTTCGAGATTAGGATTTGTCACTCCGATTGTCAGAGAGGTATCTCTGGGCCCACTCAGTAATGCACATCACTATAAGCCTTGCAAGCATTGTAACTAATGAGTTAGTTGCGGGATGATGTATTACGGAACGAGTAAAGAGACTTGCCGGTAACGAGATTGAACTAGGTATTGAGATACCGACGATCGAATCTCGGGCAAGTAACATACCGATGACAAAGGGAACAACGTATGTCATTATGCGGTTTGACCGATAAAGATCTTCGTAGAATATGTGGGAGCCAATATGAGCATCCAGGTTCCGCTATTGGTTATTGACCGGAGACGTGTCTCGGTCATGTCTACATTGTTCTCGAACCCGTAGGGTCCGCACGCTTAAAGTTCGATGACGGTTATATTATGAGTTTATATGTTTTGATGTACCAAAGGTTGTTCGGAGTCCCGGATGTGATCACGGACATGACGAGGAGTCTCGAAATGGTCGAGACATAAAGATTGATATATTGGAAGCCTATATTTGGATATCGGAAGTGTTCCGGGTGAAATCGGGATTTTACCGGAGTACCGGGGGTTACCGGAACCCCCCCGGGGGCTTAATGGGCCTACATGGGCCTTAGTGGAAATAGAGGGCAGCAAGGGGAGTGTGGGGCGCGCCCCCCAAGGCCCAAACCGAATTGGTTTAGGGCAAAGGGGCCCGGCCCCCTCTTTCCTTCTCCTCCTCTCTCTTTCCTTCCCCCTCTCCTACTCCTACTAGGAATAGGAGGAGTCCTACTCCTAGTGGGAGTAGGACTCCCCCTTGGCGCGCCTCTCCCTGGCCGGCCGCCTCCTCCCCTTGCTCCTTTATATACGGGGGCAGGGGGCACCCCATAGAGACAACAATTGATCATTGATCTTTTAGCCGTGTGCGGTGCCCCCCTCCACCATAGTCCACCTCGATAATATCATAGCGGTTCTTAGGCGAAGCCCTGCGTCGGTAGAACATCATCATCGTCACCACGCCGTCGTGCCGACGAAACTCTCCCTCAACACTCGGCTGGATCGGAGTTCGAGGGACGTCATCGGGCTGAACGTGTGCTGAACTCGGAGGTGCCGTGCGTTCGGTACTTGATCGGTCGGATCGTGGAGACGTACGACTACATCAACCGCATTGTGCTAACGCTTCCGCTTTCGGTCTACAAGGGTACGTGGACAACACTCTCCCCTCTCGTTGCTATGCATCACCATGATCTTGTGTGTGCGTAGGATTTTTTTTGAAATTACTACGTTCCCCAACAGTGGTATCCGAGCCAGGTTTTATGCGTAGATGTTATATGCACGAGTAGAACACAAGTGAGTTGTGGGCGATACAAGTCATACTGCTTACCAGCATGTCATACTTTGGTTCGGCGGTATTGTTGGATGAAGCGGCCCGGACCGACATTACGCGTACGCTTACGGGAGACTGGTTTTACCGCCGTGCTATGCACACAGGTGACTAGCGGGTGTCAGTTTCTCCAACTTTAGTTGAACCGAGTGTGGCTACGCACGGTCCTTGAGAAGGTTAAAACAGCACTAACTTGACAAACTATCGTTGTGGTTTTGATGCGTAGGTAAGAACGGTTCTTACTCAGCTCGTAGCAGCCACGTAAAACTTGCAACAACAAAGTAGAGGACGTCTAACTTGTTTTTGCAGGGCATGTTGTGATGTGATATGGTCAAGGCATGATGCTATATTTTATTGTATGAGATGATCATGTTTTGTAACCGGGTTATCGGCAACTGGCAGGAGCCATATGGTTGTCGCTTTATTGTATGCAATGCAATCGCCCTGTAATTGTTTTACTTTATCACTAAGCGGTAGCGATAGTCGTAGAAGCAATAGTTGGCGAGACGACAACGATGCTACGATGGAGATCAAGATGCTTCGGAGATGGAGATCACAAGCACAAGATGATGATGGCCATATCATATCACTTATATTGATTGCATGTGATGTTTATCTTTTATGCATCTTATTTTGCTTTGGTTGATGGTAGCATTATAAGATGATCTCTCACTAAATTTCAAGATAAAAGTGTTCTCCCTAAGTATGCACCGTTGCCAAAGTTCGTCGTGCCCAGACACCACGTGATGATCAGGTGTGATAAGCTCTACGTCCATCTACAACGGGTGCAAGCCAGTTTTGCACACGCAGAATACTCAGGTTAAACTTGACAAGTATAGCATATGCAGATATGGCCTCGGAACACTGAGACCGAAAGGTCGAGCCATTGAAAACTACTCCATTTCACGTGATGATCGGTTATGGTTTAGTTGATTTGGACACGTGATCACTTAGATGATTAGAGGGATGTCTATCTAAGTAGGAGTTCTTAAGTAATATGATTAATTGAACTTAAAATTATCATGAACTTAGTACCTGATAGTATTTTGCTTGTCTATGTTGTAGATCAATAGCTCGCGATGTTGTTCCCTGTTTTATTTTTTGATATGTTCCTAGAGAAAACTAAGTTGAAAGATGATAGTAGCAATGATGCGGACTTGGTCCGTGATCTGAGGATTTTTATGACGCCCCCGATTTGACCGTACACTAATCATGCACGCAAATGTGTACGACCAAGGTTAGGGACTCACGGGAAGATATCACAACACAACTCTAAAACATAAATAAGTCATACAAGCATTATAATACAAGCCAGGGGCCTCGAGGGCTCGAATACAAGTGCTCGATCATAGACGAGTCAGCGGAAGCAACAATATCTGAGTACAGACATAAGTTAAACAAGTTTGCCTTAAGAAGGCTAGCACAAAAGTAGCAACGATCGAAAAGGCAAGGCCTCCTGCCTGGGACCTCCTAACTACTCCTGGTCGTCGTCAGCGGCCTGCACGTAGTAGTAGGCACCTCCAGTGTCGTAGGTGTCGTCGTTGACGGTGGCGTCTGGCTCCTGGACTCCAGCATCTGGTTGTGACAACCAGATAGACAAGAAAAGGGGGAAAAGAGGGAGAGAAGCAACCGTGAGTACTCATCCAAAGTACTCGCAAGCAAGGAGCTATACTGAACTGCAGAGTGCCAGAATAAGAGGGGGATAGCTAGTCCTGTCGAAGACTACGCTTCTGGACATCTCCATCTTGCAGCATGTAGAAGAGAGTAGATTGAAGTCCTCCAAGTAGCATCGCATAGCATAATCCTACCCGGCGATCCCCTCCTCGTCGCCCTGTTAGAGAGTGATCACCGGGTTGTATCTGGCACTTGGAAGGGTGTATTTTATTCAGTATCCAGTTCTAGTTGTCATAAGCTCAAGGTACAACTCCGGGTCGTCCTTTTACCGAGGGACACGGCTATTCGAATAGATAAACTTCCCTGCAGGGGTGCACCACATAACCCAACACGCTCGATCCCATTTGGCCGGACACACTTTTCTGGGTCATGCCCGGCCTCGTAAGATCAACACGTCGCAGCCCCACCCAGGCTCAACAAAGAGGTCAGCACGCCGGTCTAAACCTATGCGCGCAGGGGTCTGGGCCCATCGCCCTATGCACACCTGCACGTTGCGTACGCGGCCGGAAGCAGACCTAGCCCCCTTAATACAAGCGCGAGCTTACGGTCCAATGCGGCGCGCGCCACTCAGTTGCTGACGTCAAAAGAGTTTCGGCTGGTACCACGACGTCGGGATACCCATAACTACTCCCACGTAGATGGTTAGTGCGTATAGACCAAATGGCCAGACTCAGATCAAATACCAAGATCTCGTTAAGCGTGTTAAGTAACCGCGAACGCCGACCAGGGCCAGGCCCACCTCTCTCCTAGGCGGTCTCAACCTGCCCTGTCGCTCCGCCACAAAGATCCACTCGCGGGTACTCCTACGAGCCGACCCGACTTAAATCATCACATGTGTCATGTATATAGTATATAAGTATATACCCGTGATCACCGCCCAGGTGATCACGGCCCGATAGTATAGCACAGCAGACGGACAAGAATGTAGGGCCACTGATGGAAATCTAGCATCCTAGACTAAGCATGTAGGATTGCAGGTAAAGGTAACAACAATAGTAGCAAGGATAGGCTATGCATCCGAATAGGATATCGGAAAGCAGTAACATGCTACACTACTCTAATGCAAGCAGTATAGAGAAGTATAGGCGATATCTGGTGATCAAGGGGGGGGGGGCTTGCCTGGTTGCTCTGGCAAGTAGGAGGGGTCGTCGACTTCGTAGTCGAACTGGGCAGCAGCAGTGTCGGTCTCGTAGTCTACCGGAGAGAAGAGGGGGAAGAAACAGTAAATACAATGCAGACATAAGCATGACGATGCGTGACATGACAATGAGCGGTGCTAGGTTTGTCCTAACGCGACAGTAGGTGGTACCGGTGAAGGGGGGGAACATCCGGGAGGTATTCCCGATGTTTCGCGTTTTCGGACAGACGGACCGGAGGGGGAAAGTTGCTAGTTCGATAGGTTAGGGAGGTGTGGTGGAAGAACGGACTGCGTATTTGGATTCGTCTCGTCGTTCTGAGCAACTTTCATATAGAAAACATTTTCATCCGAGTTACGGTTTAAAAGATATGAATTTTCAAAGTTTATTTGAATTTCTGGAATTCTTTATATTAAGCAAAAATGAATTATGACGTCAGCATGAGGCAATGCTGACGTCAGCAGGTCAACAGGTCGGCTGGCCAGTCAAACCAGACAGGTGGGTCCAGTGGGACCCACATGTCAGCCTCTATTAGTCTAATATTAATTTAAACTAAACTAACAGTCTAATTAAAGGGGTGGGCCCCATATGTCAGTGAGTGATTAGTTAATCTAATTATTTTTATTTATAAAACATTTTCCTTTTCCTTTTTTTAAATTTTGCGGCGGGGCCCGCATGTCAGTGGCTGGGCCTGCCCAGTCAGCACGTTGACTGGGTTGACCCAGTCAACGGGGCCCACGGGGCCCACTGGCAGTGGCACTGGGGTGGCCCCAGGCCAGCCACGTCGGCGGCCGGCGCCGGAGCGACTCCGGCGAGCCAAACGCGGCGGCGCGGCTCGGGAGGGGTGCGGGTTTGCGCTACGGTGGCTCAAATCGGGCGCGGCTGGACTCGTTCGAACGAGAAGACGACGGCGAGGCGATCTGGGGTGGTGGCAGAGGCTGCGGTGGCCGGGAACGTCGACGGCGAGCGGCGAGGCGGACGCCGGACTTCGACCCTCGCGCGAACTGCGGCTAGAGGGCACGACAGGACTACTGGGGAGGCTCTACGGGGTCCTTGCGAGGCCTAGAGCACGGTGGCGAGCTCGGGTGAGCACGACTTCGACGAGGACGACGGTGACGAGCTCCGTTGCGGAGTGGGCTTCGGGCGGCGATGGAAACAGCGGCTACGGAACGTGGGCGAGCTAACGGAGAGGGGGAGGAGAAGCGGGAGCTCACAGCGGAGCCGTAGGGAGTGGCAGTGAGCTCGGGGAGGGCGCGGGGTAGCCGGAATCGGCGACGAACGCCGGCGATCCGAAGGTTGAAGACGAGCTCGTTCCGGTCGGAGTAGAGGCGCTCGGCTCGTTCCTGATGGCGTAGTCGACGTAGTCGACGGCGGGGAGCCGTTCGGGCACGTCGTCGGGGCAATCGGGGCACGGTGGCCGCGGGAACGACGGTGAACGGCGGCGAGCACGCTCGGGCAGTGGGGATCGAAGGGGAGAGGGAGGTGGATCTGACGGGGGGAGGCGCAGAGGCCGAGAGGGAGCGCGGGGGGTGAGTGGGAGAGGGGCCCGAGGAGGCGGGGGTGCTGGCGCCCTTATCCTCCCCGTCGCCGGCGAGGGGGTGCGGCGGGGACGGCCCCTGTTCCGACCCCGGTCGGGGGAACAGGGAAGGGGGCGAGGGGGAGAGTGGGCTGGGCCGGGGTTCGGCCCAGTTGGGCCAGGGGTGCAGTGGGGGGGGGGGCTTCTCCTTTTGCCTATTTTTTTGTCTGTTCTGTTTTCTTTTTATTTGTTTATTTTCTTTTCTGTTTTATTTCATTTAAAAGTATTTAGGTATTTTTTTTAAAATGTGTTTTCTCCACCATAATACCCAGTGTATTATTTGGCACCCACCGAACATTTTTGTTTAAATTTTTGAAAACTTTTATTTTCCATTTTTAAATTTAATTGAAGTTTGAACTAGGAGTTTGAAAAGGAATGTGATTCAGATGTGATCAAGCCCTGTTTAGCAACATGATTAGCTTAACCACAGGGAGTTACTGTAGCATGATTCTCGGGGTGTTACAAATCTCCTCACTACAAGAAATCTCGTCCCGAGATTTAGGAGGTAGAAGGAAACAGTGCGGGGTATTCTTCGCGCAGACGATCCTCTCGTTCCCAAGTGGCCTCATCTTCAGAATGGTGCGACCACTGGACTTTGAGAAACTTGATCGCCTTCTGACGTGTGCGGCGTTCAGCTTGGTCGAGAATGCGGACCGGATGCTCCTTATAGGAGAGGTCTTGCTGCAATTCGAGCACTTCATGATCCCCAGCTCGGATTGGATCCTTGAAGCAACGGCGGAGCTGTGACACATGGAACACATCGTGAACCTGAGAAAGGTTCGGCGGTAGCTCCAGTTGGTATGCCACTTTTCCACGCCTTTCGAGAATAGTGAATGGGCCAATATAGCGAGGAGCTAGTTTGCCCTTGATCCCGAAGCGGTGAGCACCCTTCATAGGTGTGACTCGAAGATAAGCCTTTTCGCCAGGTTGATAGACCATGTCTTTATGATGACGGTCATACTGACTCTTCTGACGTGACTGAGCAGTCTTGAGATTCTCGCGAATAATGCGGACTTGTTCTTCGGCATCTTGGATAATATCCGGACCGAAGAGTGGACGTTCCCCAGTTTCTGACCAGTTCAGAGGGGTTCGGCACTTTCGTCCATATAACACTTCGAAGGGGGCCATCTTCAGACTAGCTTGATAGCTATTATCATAAGAGAACTCAGCATACGGGAGAGATTCCTCCCATTTCTTGCCGAAGGAAATAACGCAAGCTCGAAGCATGTCTTCGAGAACTTGATTGACGCGTTCAACTTGTCCTTGCGATTGAGGATGAAACGCAGTACTGAATGACAGATGAGTTCCCATTGCTTCTTGGAAACTTGCCCAGAATCTTGAAGTGAATAAGCTACCACGGTCTGAACTGATAACCAATGGAATACCGTGGAGTGAAACAATCCTGGACATATAGAGCGTTGCCAACTGGCTAGCAGTGATCGTTTCTTTGACCGCCAGGAAATGTGCAACTTTGGAAAGCCGGTCAATGACGACAAGAATAGCATCATTACCTTTCTGTGATTTGGGAAATCCAGTGACGAAGTCCATCTCAACATGGTCCCATTTCCATTCAGGAATAGAGATAGGTTGCAGAGTTCCAGCAGGCCTTTGATGTTCTGCTTTGATACGACGGCAAACGTCACACTCAGCAACATAACGAGCAATGTCTTGCTTCATATTAGTCCACCAGAATCTCTGACGGATATCTTGGTACATCTTTGTACTACCAGGATGGATACATAGAGGCGTATCATGAGCTTCTTTCATAACTTCCTGTGTCATATCCAGGTTTTTCTCTGCACATGGCACCACTAGGCGGCCCTTGAAGTATAGGGTGCCATCTTCAGCAATGGTGAAGAATGAGGGCTTTCCTTCTGCGAGGTAGCGCTTAATCTTGTGGGCTTCAGAGTCATACCTCTGTAGCCTTTTGATGCTGTCCTCGAGATCTGGTTTAGCAACTAGGGTATTGAGGGAACCCTGGGCAACAACGTGGAGGTTCACCTTGCCAAATTCCTTAGGAGGGGGAGCGAGTGCACCCGGAGGAACAATATGGAGGTTCAGCTTCCTGAATTCTTCAACAAGCGAGGGCTGAACTTTATGAACCTGGAGGTGGTTGCAGTAAGACTTGCGGCTCAAGGCATCAGCCATTACATTAGCCTTGCCTGGCGTATAGGAAATACCCAAGTCAAAGTCTGCAACGAGCTCCATCCATCTCTGCTGACGGAGGTTAAGATCTGGTTGAGTAAACAGATACTTCAGACTTTGGTGGTCAGTGAAGATCTCGCAACGATTACCGAGAAGGTAATGTCGCCACTGCTTCAGCGCATGAATGACAGCAGCAAGTTCGAGGTCGTGAACTGGGTAGTTCTCTTCGTGAGGGCGCAATTGTCGAGAGGCATAAGCAATCACTTTGCGGTCTTGCATTAGGACACAGCCTAATCCTTGACGGGAAGCGTCGCAGTAAATGACGAAGTCCTTAGTATCAGGTGGAGCTAGAACTGGGGCAGAAGTCAACTTGTCTTTGAGTGCCTGGAAACTTTCCTGACATTTGTCTGTCCATTGGAACTTGACGCCCTTATGTAACAGGTTAGTCAGAGGCCTGGCGATCTTGGAGAAGTTCTCGACAAATCGACGGCAATAGCTGGCGAGACCGAGAAAACTTCTGACTTGCTTAACGTTCTTGGGAGGAGTCCAATCAAGAATAGCCTGAACTCGCTCGGGGTTGACGACAATACCATCCTTAGAGATGACATGCCCAAGATAGGTTACTTCTGGTAGCCAGAATTCACATTTGGAGAACTTGGCATATAGTTGATGTTCTCGTAGCTTTTCCAGCACAAGTCGAAGATGTTCAGCATGTTCTTCTTCGTTCTTGGAAAATATCAGGATATCATCCAGATAAACCACGACGAACTTGTCGAGGTAATCCATGAATATGTAGTTCATCAGACGAGAGAAGGTGGCTGGAGCATTGGTTAAACCGAAAGACATGACGGTGTACTCGTATGAACCATAGCGAGTCACGAAGGCGGTCTTTGGGATATCCTCTTCGCGAACACGGATCTGGTGGTAGCCCAACCTCAAGTCGAGCTTAGAGAACACTGACGAACCCGCCAGTTGATCATACAGATCGTTGATCCGAGGAAGAGGGTATTTATTCTGAATGGTAGCTTGGTTTATAGGTCGGTAGTCTTGAACTAACCGGTTTGTCCCATCCTTCTTCTTGACAAAGAGAGAAGGTGCTCCCCAAGGAGAGCAACTTGGGCGAATGAATCCTTTGCGAAGAGACTTGTCGATTTCCTCCTTAAGCTCAAGGAGTTCATGCGGCAGCATTTTGTAGGGTCGCTTGGCTATAGGAGTGGTGCCTGGTTTCAAGTCGATGATGAATTCGACAGCTCTAGCAGGGGGAATCCCCGGAAGTTCTTCAGGGAAGACGTCGAGGAATTCACGCACGACGGGAATGTTTTCAATGCCCTCGAGTGGTGCAGCGTTCAATGCATTCAATGCATAGAGCCTTGCCTCGGCATTTTGCACCAGATTAGCTTGGTAAGCAACTATTTCATCTGAAGGGTGTAACAGATGGACGGTCTTAGTGGCGCAGACTATAGAAGCAGTATGCGCTTTCAACCAATCCATACCCAAAATGAGGTCGATGTTAGACGACTTCAGGATAATGGGAGAGGCATAGAATTCCAGCCCTTCGATTTCCACGGGGACATCGATGCCAACCAAGGAGGTTTGACACTGTCCCACGGGGGTTTTGACCAATACAGAGGTGTTCATCTCCTCACATTTAACGTCGTGCTTGTATGCAAAATCTTCTGACATGAATGAATGCGATGCACCTGTATCAAATAAAACGGATGCTGGTACTGAATTTACGAGGAGTGTACCCATCACAGTAGCAGGCTGGTCTTGAGCTTCGTTGAGATCAACGTGGTTGGCATGAGCACGACCATAAGGCTTAGCATTGTTGCTGCGGGGCTGGTTGTTACCACGGCCCGTTGCTGGAAGGGCAAGTTGATTCTGATTCTGATGGCAGTCCCTGGCACGGTGACCTGGTTGTCCACACTTGTAGCACAGACCATTATTGGGAGTGGGAACAGGAGCTTGGGATGGTGGAGCTGGAAGTCTTGACTGCCTAGATGGTGGTGGAGGCAGACGAGGTGCAGCATAGGTCTACCTTGGGGCAGATGCATTTGGACGGTACATGCTGTTCGGGATCCATATCTTACGCTTCTGTGCGGGCGAACCCGAAGATGAGCCCGTGTCACGGTTGCGCCTGTGAGAGCTCTGGTATTCCTGCAGACCAGTTTCGACATTGATGGCCTTGTTCACCAAGGTGGCGAAATCAGCAAAGTCATGCACTAGAAGTGCGAGCTTGATGTCAGCTTGAAGGCCATCACGGAACTTCTCCTGTCTGCGTGCATCAGTTGCAATGTCTTCTTCAGCATAGCGGGACAAGTCCAGAAACTCCCGCTGATAAGCTTCGACAGATTTGTTGCCTTGGGTGAGGTTGCGGAACTCACGCTTCTTCCGGTCCATGACTCCCTGAGGAATGAAGCGGGCACGGAAAGCTGCTTGGAAGTCTGGCCAGGTGATGATTGTTCCAGCTGGCAGAGTACGCCTGTGGCTGTCCCACCATTGAGCTGCGGGTCCCTTCAGAAAGAAGGAAGCAAAGTTGACATAGCTGGCAGGGGCTACATCAGCAGACTCCAACTCATAGGTGATGTCACGGAGCCAGTCATCAGCATCCAGAGGCTGAGTTGAGCTGCGGTAGATGGTTGGGTTGAGGCGTATGAAATCTTGAAGAGTCACTTGGGCTAGCTGCTGGTTCATATTCGGGCGAGGGAACTGAGCCATCATATTTTCCATGAATTGGCGGTTCAGTTCAAACTGTTGGATCATACCAGCCATGTACTCAGGTGGTGGTGGGGCATCGCCACCACGACCACGACCACCTGGTCTAACCATCCTGCTAATATATATGACAGGGGTAGTTCAGCATTGAGAAATATTTACAAAGACAAGAATCATTCATGATGAAACATGCATAACGTAAGGAGCACGATAGCTACTACATAGTAGTCGGCATAACTTACAAAAGGGGTCATGCATAGAGTTCAGTACATAGAGTTCAGTACATGGACTAAAACATCATAGGCGGCACACAGGCTCGTGGCGACTGCAACTAATACTACAAGCAAGCCTACATCAGTCCCAAGAGGTACTGTGGAGGTAATCGTAGCCCGACAGCTGGTAGTGAGGCAACGGATAGTCCTCCACGTCAGCAGACTGGGGGCCGCGGATACTCAGGTGTAGAGCCCGACGCTCAGGTGGCAGAAGAGGACCAAGTGCGGGAGAGTAGCCTCCCACCTCTGGCCAACCAACACCGTGGGGCATCACGGTCCTGGCTGGGTAGGTCGCAGTACGCGGTACCTGTCCAGATCGGACAAAGGGGTGCAGCAGCGTCAGAGCACGGTAAAGGTGCTGTCGGGTGGTGTACATCTCGTGGCGAAGAGCTCGGTTAGCTCGATCCAGCCCATCAGCATGCAGAACCAGGTGCTGATGGTAGAAGGGCTCTCGGGTGACAGTGGAGTAGGCAGCAGTATAGTATCCCTCCGCACCAACATCAGAGGCGATAGCAATGTGTTCTCCCTAAGTATGCACCGTTGCCAAAGTTCGTCGTGCCCAGACACCACGTGATGATCGGGTGTGATAAGCTCTACGTCCATCTACAACGGGTGCAAGCCAGTTTTGCACACGCAGAATACTCAGGTTAAACTTGACAAGTCTAGCATATGCAGGTATGGCCTCGGAACACTGAGACCGAAAGGTCGAGCCATTGAAAACTACTCCATTTCACGTGATGATCGGTTATGGTTTAGTTGATTTGGATCACGTGATCACGTCTATCTAAGTAGGAGTTCTTAAGTAATATGATTAATTGAACTTAAAATTATCATGAACTTAGTACCTGATAGTATTTTGCTTGTCTATGTTGTAGATCAATAGCTCACGATGTTGTTCCCTGTTTTATTTTTTGATATGTTCCTAGAGAAAACTAAGTTGAAAGATGATAGTAGCAATGATGCGGACTTGGTCCGTGATCTGAGGATTTTTGTGACGCCCCCGATTTGACCGTACACTAATCATGCACGCAAATGTGTACGACCAAGGTCAGGGACTCACGGGAAGATATCACAACACAACTCTAAAACATAAATAAGTCATACAAGCATTATAATACAAGCCAGGGGCCTCGAGGGCTCGAATACAAGTGCTCGATCATAGACGAGTCAGCGGAAGCAACAATATCTGAGTACAGACATAAGTTAAACAAGTTTGCCTTAAGAAGGCTAGCACAAAAGTAGCAACGATCGAAAAGGCAAGGCCTCCTGCCTGGGACCTCCTAACTACTCCTGGTCGTCGTCAGCGGCCTGCACGTAGTAGTAGGCACCTCCAGTGTCGTAGGTGTCGTCGTCGACGGTGGCGTCTGGCTCCTGGACTCCAGCATCTGGTTGTGACAACCAGATAGACAAGAAAAGGGGGAAAAGAGGGAGAGAAGCAACCGTGAGTACTCATCCAAAGTACTCGCGAGCAAGGAGCTATACTACATATGCATGGGTATATGTGTAAAGGGGCATATCAGTGGACTGAACTGCAGAGTGCCAGAATAAGAGGGGGATAGCTAGTCCTGTCGAAGACTACGCTTCTGGACATCTCCATCTTGCAGCATGTAGAAGAGAGTAGATTGAAGTCCTCCAAGTAGCATCGCATAGCATAATCCTACCCGGCGATCCCCTCCTCGTCGCCCTGTTAGAGAGCGATCACCGGGTTGTATCTGGCACTTGGAAGGGTGTATTTTATTCAGTATCCAGTTCTAGTTGTCATAAGCTCAAGGTACAACTCCGGGTCGTCCTTTTACCGAGGGACACGGCTATTCGAATAGATAAACTTCCCTGCAGGGGTGCACCACATAACCCAACACGCTCGATCCCATTTGGCCGGACACACTTTTCTGGGTCATGCCCGGCCTCGTAAGATCAACACGTCGCAGCCCCACCTAGGCTCAACAGAGAGGTCAGCACGCCGGTCTAAACCTATGCGCGCAGGGGTCTGGGCCCATCGCCCTATGCACACCTGCATGTTGCGTACGCGGCCGGAAGCAGACCTAGCCCCCTTAATACAAGCGCGAGCTTACGGTCCAATGCGGCGCGCGCCACTCAGTTGCTGACGTCAAAAGAGCTTCGGCTGATACCAGGACGTCGGGATACCCATAACTACTCCCACGTAGATGGTTAGTGCGTATAGACCAAATGGCCAGACTCAGATCAAATACCAAGATCTCGTTAAGCGTGTTAAGTAACCGCGAACGCCGACCAGGGCCAGGCCCACCTCTCTCCTAGGCGGTCTCAACCTGCCCTGTCGCTCCGCCACAAAGATCCACTCGCGGGTACTCCTACGAGCCGACCCGACTTAAATCATCACATGTGTCATGTATATAGTATATAAGTATATACCCGTGATCACCGCCCAGGTGATCACGACCCGATAGTATAGCACAGCAGACGGACAAGAATGTAGGGCCACTGATGGAAATCTAGCATCCTAGACTAAGCATGTAGGATTGCAGGTAAAGGTAACAACAATAGTAGCAAGGATAGGCTATGCATCCGAATAGGATATCGGAAAGCAGTAACATGCTACACTACTCTAATGCAAGCAGTATAGAGAAGTATAGGCGATATCTGGTGATCAAGGGGGGGGGCTTGCCTGGTTGCTCTGGCAAGTAGGAGGGGTCGTCGACTTCGTAGTCGAACTGGGCAGCAGCAGTGTCGGTCTCGTAGTCTACCGGAGAGAAGATGGGGAAGAAACAGTAAATACAATGCAGACATAAGCATGACGATGCGTGACATGACAATGAGCGGTGCTAGGTTTGTCCTAACGCGACAGTAGGTGGTACCGGTGAAGGGGGGGAACATCCGGGAGGTATTCCCGATGTTTCGCGTTTTCGGACAGACGGACCAGAGGGGGAAAGTTGCTAGTTCGATAGGTTAGGGAGGTGTGGTGGAAGAACGGACTGCGTATTTGGATTCGTCTCGTCGTTCTGAGCAACTTTCATATAGAAAACATTTTCATCCGAGTTACGGTTTAAAAGATATGAATTTTCAAAGTTTATTTGAATTTCTGGAATTCTTTATATTAAGCAAAAATGAATTATGACGTCAGCATGAGGCAATGCTGACGTCAGCAGGTCAACAGGTCGGCTGACCAGTCAAACCAGACAGGTGGGTCCAGTGGGACCCACATGACAGCCTCTATTAGTCTAATATTAATTTAAACTAAACTAACAGTCTAATTAAAGGGGTGGGCCCCATATGTCAGTGAGTGATTAGTTAATCTAATTATTTTTATTTATAAAACATTTTCCTTTTCCTTTTTTTTAATTTTGCGGCGGGGCCCGCATGTCAGTGGCTGGGCCTGCCCAGTCAGCACGTTGACTGGGTTGACCCAGTCAACGGGGCCCACGGGGCCCACTGGCAGTGGCACTGGGGTGGCCCCAGGCCAGCCACGTCGGCGGCCGGCGCCAGAGCGACTCCGGCGAGCCAAACGCGGCGGCGCGGCTCGGGAGGGGTGCGGGTTTGCGCTACGGTGGCTCAAATCGGGCGCGGCTGGACTCGTTCGAACGAGAAGACGACGGCGAGGCGATCTGGGGTGGTGGCAGAGGCTGCGGTGGCCGGGAACGTCGACGGCGAGCGGCGAGGCGGACGCCGGACTTCGGCCCTCGCGCGAACTGCGGCTAGAGGGCACGGCAGGACTACTGGGAAGGCTCTACGGGGTCCTTGCGAGGCCTAGAGCACGGTGGCGAGCTTGGGTGAGCACGACATCGACGAGGACGACGGTGACGAGCTCCGTTGCGGAGTGGGCTTCGGGCGGCGATGGAAACAGCGGCTACGGAACGTGGGCGAGCTAACGGAGAGGGGGAGGAGAAGCGGGAGCTCACAGCGAAGCCGTAGGGAGTGGCAGTGAGCTCGGGGAGGGCGCGGGGTAGCCGGAATCGGCGACGAACGCCGGCGATCCGAAGGTTGAAGACGAGCTCGTTCCGGTCGGAGTAGAGGCGCTCGGCTCGTTCCCGATGGCGTAGTCGACGTAGTCGACGGTGGGGAGCCGTTCGGGCACGTCGTCGGGGCAATCGGGGCACGGTGGCCGCGGGAACGACGGTGAACGGCGGTGAGCACGCTCGGGCAGTGGGGATCGAAGGGGAGAGGGAGGTGGATCTAACGGGGGGAGGCGCAGAGGCCGAGAGGGAGCGCGGGGGGTGAGTGGGAGAGGGGCCCGAGGAAGCGGGGGTGCTGGCGCCCTTATCCTCCCCGTCGCCGGCGAGGGGGTGCGGCGGGGACGGCCCCTGTTCCGACCCCGGTCGGGGGAACACGGAAGGGGGCGAGGGGGAGAGTTGGCTGGGCCGGGGGTTCGGCCCAGTTGGGCCAGGGGTGCAGTGGGGGGGGGGCCTTCTCCTTTTGCCTTTTTTTTTGTCTGTTCTGTTTTCTGTTTTCTTTTTATTTGTTTATTTTCTTTTCTGTTTTATTTCATTTAAAAGTATTTAGGTATTTTTTTAAAAATGTGTTTTCTCCACCATAATTACCAGTGTATTATTTGGCACCCACCGAACATTTTTGTTTAAATTTTTGAAAACTTTTATTTTCCACTTTTAAATTTAATTGAAGTTTGAACTAGGAGTTTGAAAAGGAATGTGATTCAAATGTGATCAAGCCCTGTTTAGCAACATGATTAGCTTAATCACAGGGAGTTACTGTAGCATGATTCTCGGGGTGTTACAATTTTCCTCATTGCTGCACAGAAGAATTATGTCCTTGATGCACCGCTAGGTGACAGACCTATTGCAGGAGCAGATGCGGATGTTATGAACGTTTGACAATAGCTCGGTATGATGAATACTTGATAGTTTAGTGCAGCATGTTTTACGGCTTAGAACCGGGACTTCAAAAATGTTTTGAAACGCCACGGAGCATATAAGATGTTCCAAGAGTTGAAATTGGTATTTCATACTCATGCCCGTGTCGAGAGGTATTTGACCTCTGACAGTACTTTGCCTACAAGATGGAGGAGAATTGCTCAGCTAGTGAGCATGTGCTCAGAATGTCTGAGTACTACAATCACTTGAATCAAGTGGGAGTTAATCTTCCAGATAAGATAGTGATTGACAGAGTTCTCTAGTCACTATCACCAAGTTACTAGAACTTCGTGATGAACTATAATATGCAAGGGATAACGGAAACGATTCCCAAGCTCTTCGTGATGCTGAAATCGACGAAGGTAGAAATCAAGAAAAGCATCAAGTGTTGATGGTTGACAAGACCACTAGTTTCAAGAAAAGGGCAAAGGGAAGAAGGGGAACTTCAAAGAAGAACGGCAAGCACGTTGCTGCTCAAGTGAAGAAACCCAAGTCTGGACCTAAGCCTGAGACTGAGTGCTTCTACTGCAAAGGGACTGGTCACTGGAAGCGGAACTGCCCCAAGTATTTGGCGGATAAGAAGGATGGCAAAGTGAACAAAGGTATATTCGATATACATGTTATTGATGTGTACTTTACTAGTGTTTATAGCAACCCCTCGGTATTTGATACTAGTTCAGTTGCTAAGATTAGTAACTCGAAACGGGAGTTGCAGAATAAACAGAGACTAGTTAAGGGTGAAGTGACGATGTGTGTTGGAAGTGGTTCCAAGATTGATATGATCATCATCGCACACTCCCTATACTTTCGGGATTACTGTTGAACCTAAATAAGTGTTATTTGGTGTTTGCGTTGAGCATGAATATGATTTGATCATTTTTATTGCAATACGGTTATTCATTTAAGTTAGAGAACAATTGTTGTTCTTTTTACATGAATAAAACCTTCTATGGTCATACACACCAACAAAAATGGTTTGTTGGATCTCGATCGTAGTGATATACATATTCATAATATTGAAGCCAAAAGATGCAAAGTTAATAATGATAGTGCAACTTATTTGTGGCACTGCCGTTTAGGTCATATTGGTGTAAAGCGCATGAAGAAACTCCATGCTGATGGGATTTTAGAATCACTTGATGATTGCGAACCATGCCTTATGGGCAAGATGACTAAAACTCCGTTCTCCGGAACAATGGAGCAAGCAACTGTTCTTATTGGAAATAATACATACTGATGTATGCGATCCGGTGAGTGTTGAGGCTCGCGGCAAGTATCGTTATTTTCTGACCTTCACAGATAATTTGAGCAGATATGGGTATATCTACTTGATGAAACATAAGTCTGAAACATTTGAAAAGTTCAAAGAATTTCAGAGTGAAGTAGAAAATCATCGTAACAAGAAAATAAAGTTTCTACGATCTGATCGTGGAGGAAAATATTTGAGTTATGAGTTTGGCCTTCAATTAAAACAATATGGAATAGTTTCACAAACTCATGCCACCTGGAACACCACAGCATAATGGTGTGTCCGAACGTCATAACCGTACTTTATTGGATATAGTGCAATCTATGATGTTTTTTACCGATTTACCACTATCGTTTTGGGGTTATGCATTAGAGACAGCTGCATTCACGTTAAAAAGGGCACCATCTAAATCTGTTGAGACGACACCGTATGAACTGTGGGTTGGCAAGAAACCAAAGTTGTCGTTTCTTAAAGTTTGGGGTTGTGATGCTTATGTGAAAAAGTTTCATCCTGATAAGCTCAAACCCAAATCGGAGAAATGTGTCTTCATAGGATACCCAAAGGAGACAGTTGGGTACACCTTCTATCACAGATCCGAAGGCAAGACATTCGTTGCTAAAAATGGATCCTTTCTAGAGAAGGAGTTTCTCTCGAAAGAAGTGAGTGGGAGGAAAGTAGAACTTGATGAGGTAACTATACCTGCTCCCTTATTGGAAAGTAGTTCATCACAGAAATCTGTTCCTGTGACTCCTACACCAATTAGTGAGGAAGCTAATGATGATGATCATGAAACTTCAGATCAAGTTACTATCGAACCTCGTAGGTCAACCAGAGTAAGATCCACACCAGAGTGGTACGGTAATCCTGTTCTGGAGGTCATGTTACTTGACCATGACGAACCTACGAACTATGAGGAAGCGGTGATGAGCCCAGATTCTGCAAAATGGCTTGAGGCCATGAAATCTGAGATGGGATCCATGTATGAGAACAAAGTATGGACTTTGATTGACTTGCCCAATGATCGGCGAGCCATTGAGATTAAATGGATTTTCAAGAGGAAGACGGACGCTCATAGTAGTGTTACTATCTACAAAGCTAGAATTGTCGCAAAAGGTCTTCGACAAGTTCAAGGTGTTGACTATGATGAGAGTTTCTCACTCGTATCTATGCTTAAGTCTGTCCGAATCATGTTAGCAATTGCCGCATTTTATGAAATCTGGCAAATGGATAAACAAAACTGCATTCCTTAATGGATTTATTAAAGAAGAGTTGTATATGATGCAACCAGAAGGTTTTGTCAATCCTAAAGGTGCTACCAAAATATGCAAGCTCCAGCGATCCATCTATGGACTGGTGCAAGTATCTCGGAGTTGGAATATACGCTTTGATAAGTTGATCAAAGCATATAGTTTTATACAGACTTGCGGTGAAGCCTGTATTTACAAGAAAGTGAGTGGGAGCACTACAACATTTCTGATAAGTATATGTGAATGACATATTGTTGATCGGAAATAATGTAGAATTATTCTGCAAAGCATAAAGGAGTGTTTGAAAGGAGTTTTTCAAAGAAAGACCTCGGTGAAGCTGCTTACATATTGAGCATCAAGATCTATAGAGATAGATCAAAACGCTTGATAAGTTTTTTTTTCAATGAGTACATACCTTGACAAGTTTTTGAAGTAGTTCAAAATGGAACAGTCAAAGAAAGAGTTCTTGCCTGTGTTACAAGGTGTGAAATTGAGTAAGACTCAAAGCCCGACCACGGCAGAAGATAGAAAGAGAATGAAAGTCATTCCCTATGCCTCAGCCATAGGTTCTATAAAGTATGCCATGCTATGTACCAGATCTATTGTATACCCTACACTAATTTTGGCAAGGGAGTACAATAGTGATCTAGGAGTAGATCACTGGACAGCGGTCAAAATTATCCTTAGTGGAATAAGGATATGTTTCTCGATTATGGAGGTGACAAAAGGTTCATCGTAAAGGGTTACGTCGAACAAGTTTTGGCACTGATCCAGATAACTCTAAGTCTCAATCTGGATACATATTGAAAGTGGGAGCAATTAGCTAGAGTAACTCCGTGCAGAGCATTGTTGACATAGAAATTTGCAAAATACATACGGATCTGAATGTGGCAAACTCGTTGACTAAACTTCTCTCACAAGCAAAACATGATCACACCCTAGTACTCTTTGGGTGTTAATCACATAGCGATGTGAACTAGATTATTGACTCTAGTAAACCCTTTGGGTGTTGGTCACATGACGATGTGAACTATGGGTGTTAATCACATGGTGATGTGAACTATTGGTATTAAATCACATGGTGATGTGAACTAGATTATTGACTCTAGTGCAAGTGGGAGACTGAAGGAAATATGCCCTAGAGGAAATAATAAAGTTATTATTTATTTCCTTATATCATGATAAATGTTTATTATTCATGCTAGAATTGTATTAACCGAAAACATAATAGATGTGTGAATACATAGACAAACAGAGTGTCACTAGTATGCCTCTACTTGACTAGCTCGTTAATTAAATATGGTTATGTTATCTAACCATAGACATGAGTTGTCATTTGAATAACGGGATCGCATCATTAGGAGAATGATGTGATTGACTTGACCCATTCCGTTAGCTTAGCACTTGATCGTTTAGTATGTTGCTATTCCTTTCTTCATGACTTATACATGTTCCTATGACTATGAGATTATGCAACTCCCGTTTACCGGAGGAACACTTTGTGTGCTACCAAACGTCACAACGTAACTGGGTGATTATAAAGGTGCTCTACAGGTGTCTCCGAAGGTACTTGTTGGGTTGGCGTATTTCGAGATTAGGATTTGTCACTCCGATTGTCGGAGAGGTATCTCTGGGCCCACTCAGTAATGCACATCACTATAAGCCTTGCAAGCATTGTAACTAATGAGTTAGTTGCGGGATGATGTATTACGGAACGAGTAAAGAGACTTGCCGGTAACGAGATTGAACTAGGTATTGAGATACCGATGATCGAATCTCGGGCAAGTAACATACCGATGACAAAGGGAACAACGTATGTTGTTATGCGGTTTGACCGATAAAGATCTTCGTAGAATATGTGGGAGCCAATATGAGCATCCAGGTTCCGCTATTGGTTATTGACCGGAGACGTGTCTCGGTCATGTGTCCATTGTTCTCGAACCCGTTGGGTCCGCACGCTTAAAGTTCGATGACGGTTATATTATGAGTTTATATGTTTTGATGTACCGAAGGTTGTTCGGAGTCCCGGATGTGATCACGGACATGACGAGGAGTCTCGAAATGGTCGAGACATAAAGATTGATATATTGAAAGCCTATATTTGGATATCGGAAGTGTTCCGGGTGAAATTGGGATTTTACCGGAGTACCGGGGGTTACCGGAACCCCCCGAGGGGCTTAATGGGCCTACATGGGCCTTAGTGGAAATAGAGGGCAGCAAGGGGAGTGTGGGGCGAGCCCCCCAAGGCCCAAACCGAATTGGTTTAGGGCAAAGGGGGCCGGCCCCCTCTTTCCTTCTCCTCCTCTCCCTTTCCTTCCCCCTCTCCTACTCCTACTAGGAATAGGAGGAGTCCTACTCCCACTAGGAGTAGGACTCCCCCTTGGCGCGCCTCTCCCTGGCCGGCCGCCTCCTCCCCTTGCTCCTTTATATACGGGGGCAGGGGGCACCCCATAGAGACAACAATTGATCATTGATCTTTTAGCCGTGTGCGGTGCCCCCCTCCACCATAGTCCACCTCGATAATATCATAGCGGTGCTTAGGCGAAGCCCTGCGTCGGTAGAACATCATCATCGTCACCACGCCGTCGTGCCGACGAAACTCTCCCTCAACACTCGGCTGGATCGGAGTTCGAGGGACGTCATCGGGCTGAACGTGTGCTGAACTCGGAGGTGCCGTGCGTTCGGTACTTGATCGGTCGGATCGTGGAGACGTACGACTACATCAACCGCATTGTGCTAACGCTTCCGTTTTCGGTCTACGAGGGTACGTGGACAACACTCTCCCCTGTCGTTGCTATGCATCACCATGATCTTGTGTGTGCGTAGGAATTTTTTTGAAATTACTACGTTCCCCAACAGCTTGGTGAGGCCCCCGGATTCTTTTATGTGCGTGACATGAGGTCATGTCACATCATCAACCTTGATAGGGGGTAGTTTTAGTTAAGAAGATGACTTTGGGTTGATTTACGTATTTATTTTGTAGCTCGATGCAGGTGGGGTAATTCTTTGTTTGGAAAAAAAGAAAGTGAGAAGCATCAGCACATTAACGTCATGTGTCGATAAACAATGTAAAGTAGTAGACTAGTACTAATTTTGTTGTTATTCTCTGTTGCTGTCATTTGTGTATTTTTCTTCCCGAAAGAAGATTATTGGTCAGTTGTGATCTATGATGTGAACTGCTTGATTTAGCCACAAATTTTTCTTCTCGGAAGAAGGTTATAGGAAGCACCGAACTGATTCTCCAGTTGCCATTAATCATTTCCTAAACAAGTTTGCTATTAAGCGTTTGGTCAGATGCAGCTTGTGAAAAGAAACGGAAGGAGTTTAGATCAGATCTGAAGAGACATATGAATAAGTCTCAAAGGTGTTCTTCGCACATGAGTCGTTAGGCTCTGTTTAATTAGCAGTTTATTTAATGGAAGATCTATGTCCTGTTATTAACTGGACAGGAAGGTCACTCGCTCCCTTTCCGGCCAGCTCAGCTCAAGTGCACTGCATGCTCACAGTGAAAAAAAATGCTGCTTTTAATTTACTGCATATTATACTCATATTCCGATATATTCTGAGACCTCTAGGTGTCACCCTATGTGTTTTTCGAAAAATGCTGATGCAACAGAAGTTATATGTTTTTTTAGAATGAGTGAGAAGCTAGCTTGCCTATGTTCCAAGTTATAGCTTGCAAATTTATTGACTAACACTGCAAAACTCAAAGCTACTCAATGGATTCTTTTTTTTTTTGGAAATGTAGGCATATGCCCCCGGCCTCTGTATCATGACGATGCATGCGGCCATCTTATTAACAATCCAGAAAGTATCGTAATAAAAGTCTTACAGCTCGCAAACGGAGCAGAACAAAGTAAAATAAGGAAAATTACATGCGGACAAGGACAGCCGATACGGTAATAAGAAGGATAAGCTCCCTAGACTTCTATCCTGTTATGCGAGCGCCATCCGAACCGGTTGAATATAACCCGAGCTACCATCTCTCATTGGTTGCACCCAGTAACCAAAGGCTCCCTGGAGTCCATAGGAGTGAGTAAGGACCACGTACGGATCAAAGCTGTAGCTCTGAAGATAACCTGCAAAAAAGTTAAAGTGTGTTGTCTGTTAAAAATCATATCATTCCTGCAGTTTCATATAGCCTATAATAGCGCACATATTCCAATCCGAATACGAGCCGCAGTAATCTGTTCAACCCCAGCTAACTACGTCCCAAACAAAGACGCAATATCTACTGGAGGATTAATATTAAAAGCTATATGAATAGTTCTCTAAAGTAACTTGGCAAGTGGGCATTCAAGAAATAAGTGTTGTATTGTTTCATCATGATCACAAAAACAACACCGCGAACTGCCTATCCATCTCTCACCAACTAACACACGTCTGAACTGGATGTTCAAGGGAATTGTTTGAAGGACGGTGCCTGCGTAATCCTCCTTACGTTGCACAATATTATAGAGGGTAGGATATTGGACGGCCAGGGGCGTCTCTCTCCTAACCACGTATCCTCCCAAAATCTTGTTGACATCCCATTGCCAACCAAGAATTTGACCCTACGAAAGAACATGTCCTTCGTCCGCATAAGTCCCTTCCAGAACGGCGAGTCAGTCGGTCTCATGGTAACCTGGGCTAGTGTTTTCGAGTGCAAATACTTATTGCGCAGGATTTGAGACCACATGCCCTCCGGCTCTGTCTCTAATCTGTATAACCATTTGCTCATAAGACATTTATTCTTAATTTCTAAGTTCTCAATACCGAGACCCCCTTGGTCTTTAGGTCGGCAAAGGATATCCCATCACGCGAGACGGTATTTCCTCTTGACCTCATCAGACTGCCAAAAGAAACGAGATCTAAAGAAATCAAGTCGCTTTCGAACCCCTTTCGGAATTTCGTAGAACGAAAATAGAAACATCGGCATACTAGTCAGTACTGAGTTAATCAGAACTAGCCGACCTCCATATAACATAAGTTTGCCCTTCCAGCAGCTAAGTTTTTTTTCAATTCGTTCTTCAATACATTTCCATTCTTTATTGGATGGATTCTTGACCAATATAGACACGTCACCTACTAGTATTTTACTGTTGAGAAACATGTGCAGAAAACAAAGACCTGCTAGAGACCGTGACTAGCTTATGTGCGACCTAGCTTAAACATTAGAATCAAAAAACAAACACAGTATTTTGTAGAGTGCGAAACAAAATGTGAGAGGCCGGATAGGACAAACGGCATGTACTCTAATAAGTGGTAGCAGTTGCTTGCCTATGGTGCAAAAGTTTGATAGCGAGGTTTCGATCAATCATCACTTAATTGATTATAATTTCAACAATCGGGGCCCTTGATTACGATGATTTCATTTCGTGTTAAGTTGGTTAACCGGCTACTCTGACCGGTTAGTCGTCCCATTGTGTATCAATGTTTATATGCGTGATAAGAAAACGCAATAGCTTAATTAATTACTATTGTGCTGTCTTTACTAGATGACGCCCCGCGCGTTGTTGCGGGAATATTTGCAATATATTTCAAAGATATTGGTTTTATTGGAAAGAAGAATATTCGGAGAAATAACATGAGAACTAAAACTAAAAATATATATGGTTTATTGTGTTTGATTATTGTATTTTTGTAAAATATGTATTAAATATATCATGCGTGTTTGTATGTTGAGATGAACCTTTTTCTATGACTCATTGAATGTTGAGGTGGACCTTTTCTAATGCATGTTGCTTGATGAGGTGTAATGCTTGCATGTTGAGAGAAATATGTTAGTAGGGGCTAGCTATTTAGATATGGAAGATACATTAATTTGGTGAATTACTCATCATTATATTATATTCCTACGATATTTTTTTGTCATGGAGCATTGTTTACCATATCATAGTATATACTATTATTTTTTCAAAACTTTTAAGTTTGATTCATATGTACTCTATCCGTTGAAGTTATAGTTTTGTCACAAGTCAGATTTTTTAAAATTTGACTTAGTATATAGTAAAATATGTTAATACAATACCAAACATATAGTGTGAAATATGTTTTAAGAAATCTAATATAACTTATTTGGTGTTTTAGACGTTAATAGTATTTTTTTCCTATAGGCTTGATCAAACTTAAGTAAGTTTGATATATGACAAAACTAGACTTTCAAGTAATTCAGAGGAAGGATAGGGTAAAATATAACGCGACAGCTGACTTGCACAAAATTCAGAAGCATATTCGTTGGTGTCGAAAGTAAATGCAGGCCATGAGTGTGAGTCGAGATTGCCAGTTTAAAGAATTGTGCTACACATATGACGAATTCTTGTCCGACACATGTACAATGCCTGCCCATCACCCATTTGATTAAATAACCAGAGATCAACATGAGACATATTGATATAGTGTCTGATGCAGATTGTATATAGAAACATCGGGTGTGAAGCAATTTCGCAGTTTAAAAGTAATTAAAACTTCCTTAGGGAAAAAATTCTAAGAAAAGGTATTTAATGAATGTAGTAAGAATTATCGCGAGGAGACATCTATGTCAAATGAAATAAACATGTTGATTATCTCAAGTAGTATACCGATATTCACGCGCATGGTTTGGTCGTTTGGTAAGCGTAATGGATAAGCATTTTTTTGCGGGTAAAAGGATAACCACTTCTTCTTTTTTTGCGTGGCAAAGAGATGAGCATTTCTTCTTTCTTGTGCAAAGCAAAGGCCAAAGGGATAAGCATTTCAACGTGTGGCGACTGCATGGCAAGTCAAAAACGCCATGGAAATAACTGCTCGATCCATGCATATCCACCCATCCACTAGACACACATTCACGTCGAACAACGACAGATCGGGAAACCATCTCTTAATGTTATCCATGGACTCCTTCGTAGCTACTCTAGCTGGTTTTCGTCATTGCTTGACTTTTCCCGCAAAATCCAATTCAATCCAATGCAGTTGTGGGGTCCAGCAGCAGGCGAGGAATGCGAGAGGCATCGCACTCTGACGCGTCTGCGTGTGGTCTGTGTTGGCAGCTTGGCGCCAAGGGCATCGTCTTTGAGCCATTTGGACTCAGCTTGGTCCGACGGAAGAAGCATGCGCACCGTCAGTCTCTTTCTTCTCTACACTTGCTCTGCCGGCCGGCCGGACGTCGAGAATTTACTGTTCCACTACATATACTCCTACAACTAGACTAGCTAGACTCATGGGTCGGTCCGTGTCGCCAACGGCTAAAAGTCTTGGCCGGTGACACCCAACCAGGCGCAAGACACACTCTCCTCTGGCCTAGCTGTCTCAAGTCACAACCACGGAACCATATAGTTGGATCAGGTACTGGTACAGTACTACCCAAAATGTGAAGAAGAAAAAAAAAGGAATGGTTCGTGGCGCCGTCGCAGTGGGCGGCGGCGGACGTCGCCGTGGAGTCAGTGCAAACTCATGCCCAATTTTCGTCAAAACAAAAAATAAACTCACGCCCAACATTATGAAACGAAGTTTGGTGAAAAGAAACCGTTCAATAATCAGCAAGCATGTGGAGTTAAATGCAAAGAACCATCACTTTCGTGTCACAATTGGCGAAAGACTTCAACTTTACGACTGATGACATTTTGCACCGGACCGAAAAGTTGACATTGGCAAAGAAACACCAACGATAGATGCTAAACGCTTTGATGACATCACTAATCGATCGGGCCCGCCCGTTATGCTGAGTTGGCAGGAGAAAACCGCCACGTAGGCAAATTGATTTCTTCCTCCTCCATCTTCTCTGTGTGCCATGGATCTGAGCAGTTCGGCATAGACCGCCGTGTGGGTGTGAGTGTCGTTCTCCTCCTCCGCCCGCTTGGGATGGGTGCGTAACCCCGCCGCCATCTCCCCTTCTGTATCTTCTCCCTAGTCAACCAGCAGCAGGTCAGGCGGCGACTAGATCTGCCACGGCCCAGGCGTGGTTCTGGATCTGCGAGCGGGGACGCCGGTGGACCGAGGCTACCTCACAGAGGAGCCGAGCGGCAGACCCTTAGTTCGGCCGTGCGGGTGGCCGAGGAGCTGGGCAAGAGGAGGTTGCGCAGTGTGGTGGACCTGCCGCTGCATATGGTACCAAGCCACCAAGGGGAGGCAAGGGAGTAGTGCATCTGTGGCCGTGGTGCTAGCGCTGGGGCGGCAGGTCTTGGGCAGATGAAGTAGAGAGGAGGACGCGACAGGTCGCTCGCGGCGCCGCCTAGCTGGCTGCCCTGCGTCGTCGCGGCGCCTAGGTCGCTGCCCTGTGCATGACGTGTTGTATTTGCTGCACCCGGTGCCCGACGCCTACAGGTTGCGGCTCGAAGTCGTCACCTGCTTGTGGATTGATTTTAAATGTCGTGCATAAATCGGCTGGCAAGTATCGTGCGTATCGCATGATTCGATTTCCTTTTCCTTTCAGACAGCTAGAAAACAAGTTAAAACAACTACTAAGTACAGTAGTAGATGAGATGGATCCAGATTTTATACTCATATCTAGGCAGTTGGATCGCAGAGAGAAAGAGGATTACACGTAGGAGTAATACGTTGCCAATTGGCAGGTTCACTAATTAACGTATTTCTTCCTTGGGCGACTTGGGACTAGAAATTAAGCTATTCAGCTGGCATTTTTTTTTTGAGGATCTATTCAGCTGGCATTGTCTTGTTTTGTTTCTACGATTCTGGCGTCACGTACGGCTGTTATAGTCACAGCTGGAGTACTGGTCTACGTATACAAGGTAGCTCGTGAATGGTTGTTATTGTATATTTATATGCACGTGCATACGATCACCTGCTCCACGCGTACAGACTAAAAAAATACAAGGAGGGATCGGAGGAGGCACGCGTGCGTCTCGACTGGCTGGACTCCACGTGCTGTCATGTGCCCACCTCCCCCATAGTGTTGCCTGCGAAGATGTCCAGTAGACTATGGCTGGTTGTAATAATAGTAGTACTATACGCATTTAGTTCCCTGCAAAAAGTTATTATTGTATTTAGTACCCCTCTGTAAATTACTATATATATAAGACATTTTAGGTCACTATTTTTCTCAAAAAAGACATTGAAACCCCCGGGCCTTGCATGCATAGTACAACCAAACTTAAGCTCAATTGACAGCAAGCCTCTATCTCTTGGCTGCTACTTGATTTTTATGGTAATTCTCATCTATCAATCAGTCACTGATTACGTACAATCATCATTTCATTTTGTGTTGATTAACCAGCTAATATATATGCAATATGTTCGTAAGATTGTTGATATGCTTAAAACGATGAATGTACGTGCAACAACTTAATTAGTTGATGCGAGCATTTTAATGGTCACCAAGCAGAACGTCATTACTTGCACCTTTAATTACATTGCCCACACACATGCCACACGTCATACTGGTACTACCTAGCACTGTCATGCGTAACAAGTACTGCTGTTCTGATTCAACACTGCGTACGTGTGCACGGTCGAGTCGATAGCAGTGCGATTTCATCAGCGAAGTGTGGTACTTACGCAAACTCTTGATTCGTAACAAGTGACGTAAATATATTGTATCTCCTTTCGTGCACCACACACCAAAAGTAGCAATACGAGCGCGTTCGTTACTTTGGTCGTTAATCTTTTTCTTTCGAATGTTTGGTCGGTAAGCCTAGGCCTTTCAGCGTACGTGTGGCGATCCAAAAAAAAAACGTTGAAAATTCAACTGCTCCTTGATCCACCAGACACACGTCCAGGTGCCTCGCGGAATACTAACAAGCGCCCAGGTGCGCGTGACAGTGGATATAGAAGTTAGGCCAAAGCCCGGCAAATAGAGAGAAAGAAGAGGGACTTAACTGAACACGGGTTATTTAAAAAAACATTAGGAGGCTTTTTATAAAACTTACGATGACGCACATGCAGAAACACTCCGTACTTTATTGGTAGGTATAGATTTAATGGAAGGTATGTGTCCTGTTGGGAACTCGACAAGAAGGTCACTCGCTTCCTTTCCGGCCAGCTCAGCTCAAGTTCAAGTCCACGCACTGCATGCTTAGTGAAAAATACATATTGTACTAGATATATTCTGAAACCGCTAGTTGCTACCGTGCGATTTTGTCCAAAGTATTGTTGCAACAAAAGATATATTTACAAAAAGTAAGGAATGAATGGAAAGCTACATTTGCCTATCTTCCAAGTCATATCTAGCAAATCTATTGACCAACACTGCAAAACTCAAAAGTGGCCAGAGGCAAAGGGAATTAACCTAATATCTATTTCCTCCGTTCCAAAATAGATGACTCAACTTTGTACTAACTTTTTTATTGTTGAGAAACATGTGATGGAAACAAAGACTGGCTTACTTATTTGTTTTGTGACCTTACTTAAGCATCGGAATTGAACGACAAACACGGTATTTGTCGAGTACGAATAAAATGTCAGAGACCATATAGGACAAGCTTCAGCGAAACTACAAAGGTGAACATGGGTGCGCGCGCACCCACGTGAATAGTAAATTCATAAAAAATACTAGAAATAGTTAAAAAATTCTGAAATTTCGCGGTATGAAACTTAGTCGATCATTCTACTCACGTGTGAAGTTTCATGATGTATTGACACTCATGGTATTCTTAGTGAAGAAAATACAAATGCGACCATACTATTCATTAAACAGTGTTTTTTAATATAGCTTCGATTTTGTCATTTTTGCCCTGATTATCACGGATGTGATTTCTTTGTGAAACTTCATATGCGAGTATACCGGTCAACTATGTATATTACAAAAATAAATTCAGATTTTTTTGATTTTTTCTAGCATTTTTTGAATTTACTATTCATAAAAGGTGCGCGCGCACTCATGTTCACCCAATCCGCGTCCAAGCTTCAGGTACTAATAAGTTGTAATAGTTGCTTGCGTATGATCCATAAAGTTTGATAGTAGGTCCCGATTGGTAGTTGGTTGATTATGATGATCATTTCATTTCTTGTTATGTTGGTTAACCAGCTAGTCTGATCGGTTTGTTCAATTGTTCCATCGTGCATCGATGTTCATGCAACAACTCAACTAATTAATGTTAGAGAATTTTGATATTTGGGCACAAGGATGGTTAATTAATTACTGCTTTTATTACCCACACATGGCCACACCCATGGCAGACGTAGGAGTACTAATCCAAAATTAATTAAGTAGTGTCCTATTTCACTGAGCATAATATGTGTACGATAGGCGACCGAGCAATTCCAGGTGTATAAGGCTGATCAACTTAGCTAGTAACATAACTCATCCCAATATAAATATGCCTATGTGGCATCTAGTGAATAGGAGAGAGGTGTTTAGACTACCCACGGTGGGGAGTAACTTAGACTAGCAATAACATGCATATGTTACTACTTTATGTTACAATCTTCAAGTGGGTAATAACATATATGGGGTGTCATGCAACTCTTCATTTATTAGGTTGTACACTCATCTTGTCTTGGTATATGTGATGTTACTCATAGTACTAGTAAATAGATATGTTACTACATGCCTCTCTTTTATCATTAATTACTTGACATGTCATATAGTTTGTCTACATAAGTGTTACCATCACATGGCACTTATCAAGGCAAGATGAGTCTACAAACTAATAAATACAACCACTTATGACACAACTTCTATGTTACTTCCTACTATAAGATAGTAATTTAAACTAGTGTCATATGCATGATACTGGTGTGTGTTACTCTCACTATGACTAACCTAAGTAGTTGTGGATCAACTTTTAATTACGTGATTGAACGCGTACTAGTTGAGTAGGTTTTCGGACACTCTAATAGTAGTGTGCTGTCCTTACTAGGTTGCTCCCCTAGCTCTTATAGTACCACCTTTACTATGGTGAATTGTTCATCATTATATAACTTTTCTGAGTTATATACAATCTTGTGCCGATAGTACCATATTATAACGTAACCAGAGGTGCATTTGTTGGCGGCATATAGGACCTCATAGCTTGAAGTGTAGCCCTTGATGATGAGTCTAACTTGCGACTTTGAGAACCATAGAAATGTATAACAACTGAAACTATACGAAAGTATCTGAATGCAGCGTTAGATATTTGACGGAGAATCCTATTCGGCCCGGCTCATGGCCCAGACCGAATGGTCTGGCACGGTAGTAGAAAGGTCACTTAGCCCGAGCTGCAATTTTCAGCCTGTAGAACAACTGGTCCGGTCTGGTCTTTAACCAACCGAAAACCGAGAGCAACTAGTTAACGAGCGCTCCTTCGGAAGCCTCGCAACGATCAGCACCATTTGGCGCACTCTCAGCCATTCGCCACGTGTTTTTCTCTGGACGTTCCCTTCGGATTTTTTTTCTTTTTTCACACGCGTTTTCGGCTTTTGAAACGGTTTTTTTCGACGTTTTGATTTTCCCCCAGTCTTCCTTAGCTTTTTGATAAAAAAAAATTTGGAAATTTTTTTGCACGAAAAAACGTGTTCTCTTATTCTTTTTCTTTTGGGAAAGTCACGGTTTTTCTTTCGCGAGAGTCACAGCCGTGCCTTTCGGAAACGAAAAAAAAAACGTGTTTTCTGTGTTTTTTTTCTTTCACGAGAGTCACGGTTTTGCTTCCGCGAGAGTCACGGCCGTGCCTCTTGGAAAGGGAAAAACAAAACACATTTTCTGTTTTTTTTCTTTCGCGAGAGTCACTTTTTGCTTTCGCGAGAGGCACGGTTGTGCTTTCGCAAGCGTCACGGCCATGCCTCTCGGAAAGGAAAAAAAAGTGTTTTCTGTTTTTTTCGCAAGAGTCACGATTTTGCTTTCGCAAAAGGCGCGGTTGTGCTTATCGCGAGAGTCACGGCCGTGCCTCTCGGAACCGGAAAAAACACGCGTTTTCTGTTTTTTTTCCTTCCACGAGAGTCACGGTTTTGCTTCCACGAGAGGCACGGTTGTGATTTCGCGAGAGGCACGGGCGTGCCTCTTTCGAAAAGGAAAAAAAAACCATGCTCCCGGTTCGGTTTTTTCGTCCAGTTTTTTTGTGAAAATAAGTTCGTCAAAACCTATCAACATGAGATCTAGTTTTGAAAATCTCGACGCGAGGAATCCAATGGTGAAAATGGTTTGAGATTTGGACGCACGGTTTAAGAGATAAAACATTTTGAATAAACGGATCTACGAAAAAAGGAAAAGTGAAGTGTTCTTTGCAACGAGTACTCCTTAATTAGTGATTTCGCCGAAAACCAGCAGGCCCAGCTAAGAAAAAAAAGAAACGGCCCAGCACATGTACGGCGCTAGACGGCCCAACAAAACAGGGATGAGTTGAACGAAGGACGCAGCGTTAGATATTTTATGGAGAACGCGCGTTGCCGGTTAGCAAAAGCGCGCGTAACTGCACGGAATTTCTTATTTGACGCGCTTTGCGTCAAACTGCCGGCGCTTCGCACAGGCGAGCGCCCGTGCAGCGACGCTATGGGCCGGCCCAGTTACGTAGATGACAACCCAACTAGCCAGCCGGTTTTGGGAATCTTCTAGAAGGTTCCTGAACCGGCTTTTGTTTCTTTGACAGTTTTTTTTCTGTTTCTGTTGCTTTTTCTTCCTTCTTTTCTTTTTTCCTTTTTTCTTTTCAAGGTTATTTTATCTTTTTTAAAACTAAGTTCATCTTTGAAAGTTGTTCTTAATTTTCGAAAAATGTTCTTGCTTTTAAAAAACATTTGAAATTTCAAAAAATGGCCGTTTTTCAGAAAATGTTCATCAATTCAAAAATGTCTGAGACTTTCAACAAATGTTCTTATTTTCAAAAAAATATAGCAAAATCGTTTGCTCAAAATTTTCACAACATTTCAAAAGATGTTCAGGCGTTACAAAACTAGTTCCCGTTTTCAAAAATTGTTCGCAAATTGCAAAAAAAAGTTCACGTTTTGATTATTTCGGAGTTTCAGAAAATATCCAAGTTTCATAAATTTTTCACAAGTTTCAAAAAATGTTCGTGGTTTCAAACTTTGTTCATGAATTTCAAAATATGTTCGCGTCTTTTAATTTTGGTTTCTGTTTCTCTTTTGGTTTGTCTGTTTCTGATTCTTTTTCTTTTCCTTTTTACTTTTATGTTTCTTTTCTATTTTTCTATTTAATTTTATAATATTTTCAGAAAAAATTGGTATTTTTGTAAAATGTCCGTGCGTTTATAAACATATCAGAATTCAAAATTTTGGCGTTTACAAATTATGTTCATAAATTCAAAAATTGTTTGTATTTAACAAAAAATTGTTCGTGCATTAGAAAAACGTTTTTAAAAGTTATTTTTGATTTTCTGAAAACTATTCACAAATTTCAATAAATGTTCTAGCTTATTAAAGATGATAAAATTGAAGGTCGTTTTTTTTGAAATTTTGTTCATAATTTCAAAAAATGTTCGCGTATTAAAACAATTGTTTTTGTTTTTTCAATAAAATGTTCGGAATGTTTCTGCTCAAAAACTTCAAAACTTCTCGAAACTTGTACGGTATTTCAAAAAATGTTCCTGTTTAAAAAAATTGTTCACAAATATAAGAAATGTTCATGTTTTCGTTTTTTGGAGTTTCCAAAAATGTGCCCGTTTAAAAATGTTCACAAATTTCAAATAAATGTTTGTGTTTTCAAATTTTGGTTGGGAGTTTAAAGAATGTTTGCGTTTGCCCAATTTTCTTTTGGAATTTCAAAAAATGTTCCCGTTTTGGAAAAAAATTGTTTGTGATTTCGAAAATTGTTCCTGCTTTTCTAACAGAAATCAGTTTTTCTAAAGCAATTCGCCAATTTGAAAAGTGTGTGCATTCACAAAACACTCAGTTAAAAAAAATCATTCAGAATGCTGAAAATAATTCAGATCTACTCTGTGGGGTTGATTCTTAAAAATGGACGCTGCAAATCTGTCGGTAACGCACGCTAGGTCAGGCGGTGGCTGCGCCTGATCCGTAGCATGATGTACAAGGTTCAATTCCCAGCTAGGTTGATTTTTTGCTGTACTACAGTACAAGTTCGCTGGCAGTCATGGGCTGGCCGGAGATCGCCTATGCGAAACGACGCCATTTTGCTGCAAAGAGTGGGGTATCGGACGTCCCTAACCGCACCCCCGCCCCTCCCCCGCCCCTTTCAACATTGGTTTTTTGTATGGGCTGGCCCATTTTTTGCTCCAAAAGCTTGTAGCTCGCGAGCTTAATGAGTGCTCGATAGTTCGACTCGTTAAGTTCGTGGATCACTTTTTAATGAACAGAGCCAATCATCGATTTTCAGCATGTTAAGCCTAGAGAGCTTAACAAACGAGCCAACGAGTTTCACGAGTAACTCGTTAAGCTCGTTAGTAACAATACAACACATATTTTCATCTTACATAACAAAGTTTTCATAACACCTCAGTCCATCTATTCCATCTAACCTACATAGCAGGCAACAAACAAGTTAATTTCCTTTGCAGTCACCATCTTGTAGACCGTAATACTTCACAATCTGGTAACGAGCGCTCACAAGCTTAACGAGTTTCAAACGAACTGAGCCGAGCAGGGTTATCTGTTGTTTAATATGAACGAGCTTAATGAGCGGAGCCTTAACGAGCACGGGCTTAACGAGCCGACCAACTCGTTAATCCACCACTACATCCCTGAACCGGATTTTTTCTCTTTCTTTTTTTCCTGTTTTTTCATTCGTTTTCGTTTTCCTTTTCTTTCTTTTGTTTTCTTTTTTTATATTTTTCTTTTATTTTTTTATTTTCTTTTCATTTTTCTTATTGTAATTCTTGTCGTTCTCAATTTGTGAAAATCTTTTAAATTCATGAACATGTGTAAAAATGTGAACATTTTTTGAAGTCATCCACATTTTTTAATTCACAAACATTTTTTTGACAAATTCATGCACATTCACTTAAATCGTGCATACTTTTTTTTGAAATTACGAGCAATTCTGAAAATAGTGAACAGTTTTTCATAATCATGAACATTTTTTAAATAGACCATGATAAGTACCTCACGTGTAGTACTAAGAGGCTTGAACCGAATGTGCTGAACGCCATCCATTGCGCTACATAATTGCATGCATCAGAAGAGCATAAAACAGATGATGTCGCCGAGAATCTTTTGGGGTTTTCAGTTTTTAAAATGTTTGATCTTTTAAATGAAAAATCCAATTGAAAATCCGTTTTCACCATTAAATCCGCCCCGACTAGATCTTCAAAACTAGATTCTATATCGGTACATTTTGACTTTTGAGGGGGGGGGGGGGGGGGATCAAAAGTTACGTTTACACTGAAGTTGTCATAATATTTTTTGACTATTTTTTATTCGATGTTTTAAAGTAAAATTTAAAATGTTAAAGAAAAGGAATGAATTTTGCCATGGACGAAAAACGTAAAATTGCCGTGATGTGCAGACTACACTTGCCCTAATCTCATAAAAGCTACAAATTGATATGGTTTATAATTTAAAAAAAATCATCAATTAGAAAAATTCAGTGGTCAATAACTAAAAGTTGCCATGAACCGTAAACTAGAACTGCAATGGTGAATTACTCAAATTTGCCATGATCCATGCACTAAATTTGCCATGGTTCACCAAAAATAATAATTGCCATGGCCAAAGTACTAAAATTGCCATGATCAAAATACTAAAATTGCCATGGTGAATTACTCAACCATCACCCATGCACTAAATTTGCCGTGGTTCATACATAAAAAATTGCCATTGCCAAAATACTAAAATTGCCATGATAAATTACTAAAATATACCATGGTGAATTACTAAAGAATTTCCGTGATACATGAAGTACACATGTTTATTTGTGATGGCAAAAACACATCTTAAAATTGACATGACAAAAAAATAGATTTGCCATGGACATAAGAAATGAAACGAGTTTGCCATGGGTAGATAGATACAAATTACTGTAGTTTGTATAGTAGATTTGCCATGGATACAAAACATGAGTCGCCGTAGGCGCAACACAAAACCGCCGACAACCTCTCCACCCGACCCACAACCCCTCCTACCACCGCATGTCAAGATGCACACGAGAATCTTCTCGATGCGTCCGTGTCACACGTGCCCGCCATGCCGTGCATCACCCCCTCCCCCCTCCCCAGATATCTGCTCGGGGTCCACAGGCCGCCGCCGTAGGTCAACAGGACCCTAACCCGACGAGTGAAAAGTAGTTGAAATACAATGGTAGCCTTAAATATAGAAAAAAAAGTAGTTGAAACATACCATGGTAACTTGAGTGTAAAGACCATGGCAATTTACGTACTATAGACATGGTAATTTTTTACCCCCAAAAAAGTCGTCGAAACATAACAATACGTGATCTAGTTTTGGAGATCCTGTCGTGAAGGATTTAAGGTGAAAGCGGAATTTTAGTCAGATTTTTCTTTAAGAGATAAAACATTTTAAAGATTGAAAATACAAAAAGGTGCCTGCTGACATCATTAGTTTCATCATTGTATGCATTTATGTGTGGAAGAGAAGGAAAAACGTGTGGGCTGAATTCCCTCGTACCACATGTGTGGGCTGAACTCCTTCGTGCCACATTGCTGGCACTTATCTTTTGTGTTTTAAATTTCTGAATATTTTTTACAAATTTGTGAACATTCTTCTAAATTGTGATTTTTTTCTCATTCATGAACAGTTTATGAATCATGAACATATTTTAAATTCGCAATTTTTTTTAAAAAATGTTAACTTTTTTTATAATTTTTTGAACATTCTCTTAAATTGTGAACATTTTTGAATTCGCAAATATGTTATGAAATTGTGAACATTTTTTGAAATCATGATTATTTTTTACGAATTCTTGAACATTTTCTAAACTCTTGAAATTTTTTTGATCTCCTGAACATTCCTTTTGAAAGTATCGAATAATTTATGAATACATGAACATTGTTTTTCAAAGTTTGTATCTTTTTTGAAATTTCGAACCTTTTGATATCCGGAATTACCAAAAAAATAGAAAAAAAACTGGGGGGGGGGGGGGTGGGGGGGGGGGTGCACATTAGCCGGCCAAGAAGGGCGGGCAGGGGAGCGGCGCGGTGCGGCCGCGGCCAGTTTCCGGTGCTCAGGTCGCTGAATAGGAGGTCCCATATTTGACCTACCTTGTGTCGCCGCCGATGTTTTTGCGGCCAACGACGTCGTCGTACCCAGCCGCCGTGTCGTGGAGCCTCCCCTCGCTTTCCCTCCTTCACCCTTGGAGAACCGGCGAGGTGCGCGTCGCGCATCCCCAACTGCGTCCACGAGCTCCTAGTGAGCACAAGTACCTTCCCCCTCCACCCCGCCCCCTTTTGCTCCGCATCTTCGCCACGCCTTCCGGGCACCCCGACCACCTACCCGCCCACCTTCCACTGCTCCTCCCACAAGCAACGCAAGCATGCTACGCCGCCGCGTCCTACTCGGGCCACGCCCTCTTCTGGCCAGGTAACCATCGCCGGTGACCATGGTCGGTCCACTCGGTCCTAAGTCTTAACCGAGCTTTAGCCTAGTCTGTTCGGTCCACAAAATCCAGACCGAGAGGTTGGCCTGTCCGGTCCGGCTAGCCGGCGGCTGGTCAAATGGGCGGCTCGGTCAGGGACGGGGACCGGCCCGGACCGTGTCCACCTTACTTGCCGCCCCTAGGTTTGCAATTCATTTTCCAAAGCTATCGTGTATTATTGACATCCCTCTCCCTCTGATGAGACCGCATAACCTTTGTTTCATGGAGAATGCTGACGTCATTTGGTTCTTGTCGCTGCCATCATTGTCGCAGCTAACGAATACCCCGAGGCCAACCTCCATGTCAATTAGCTCCACCACACTCCCCGCAAACTCGTTGAAAAAGAAAATTCTCCCAGACGCCATGAATCGGCAGCAACGTCTCCTGCTCCTAAATCTCGTGAAGCTTTGGCTCTACGTTGAGCTCCTCCTTGGCACCCTTACCTCTCCGTAATGCTGCCTAAGCTTCCAACATTGTCCCCGGTAGACTCTCATTGTCGAGCCATCCTCTCCGCGATCGTGTGCTCTACCAAACATCGTGCATGGCTTCTTATCCAAGCTTCTCCTCCATGGGGTCTGTTCTTTCCCGTTTGTAGTGAGTGTTAGAAATAGAACTAGGGTTGCAACACGTCACTTGCTTGTATTCATCCACATTGGGGTAGTAAATATAGAGAGTACATCACTAAGGGGAAGAAGAGATACACATGCACTCTCTAATAGAAACAACCATCGATCTTAGCTCGATGCGAGGGAGGCGTTTGTCGTTGCCTTGCATGTGTCATGCAACGACGGTGGAGGGGGGGGGGGGCGCTTGACCAGCTCAAGCTGGTAACATTGGAGACCGACACATGAAGTCTAACAGCCCCTCACAGTCTCATCGTGGTCCTGCCGAATGTTGAGACTGGACCAGAACTGCGAGAAAGTAGTAGTAGGCAGTCCCTTCATGAAGATATCTGCATACTACGAAGAGGTAGGAACAAGGAGCACACACACTTCCCCCAGGTAACTTTGTCACGCACAAAGTGAATGCCAATCTCTATGTGTTTTGTCCGCCGATGTTGCATCGGATTGGCAGGCATGTAAACTGCAGAGACGTTATCACAGTATACCCTAGTAGACTTGGCGATGGGCTGATGAAGCTCATGCAACAACTATCGTAGCCAAGCCGTCTCGACAACAACATGGGAAATTTCCCGGTACTCCGCCTCAATGCTAGACCTGGAAACAGTAAGTTGTGGCTTCGACGACCAAGATATCAAATTATCCCCAGAAACACACAAAAACCAAAGGTAGAGTGTCGTGTGTCGGGGCAACCTGCCCAGCCAGCGTCGAAGTATGCTACGAGAGTGGAAGGTGAGGATGGGTATATATGTAGGCCAAAGTTTAGGGTTCCTTTTAGGTAGCGTATGATGCGTTTGACAGGATAGTAGTAAGAGGAGCGCGAAGCATGCATGAAGAGGCAGGCTTGCTGGACAGCGTAAGACAAGTCAGGACACGTGATAGTCATGTACTGCAAGGCGGCGGTGAGACTATGGTAGATAGTGGGTTTATTGAGGAGATCACCATCAGAGATGGAAAGTTTAGCACCAGAGTCGATGGGGGTGCAAACAGGATGACAATTGGTCATACTGGCTCGCTCGATTATATGCAAAGCATACTGTCGCTGAGAAAGGTGGAGCCCTGAAGATGAGTGAGTAACGAAAATGCCAAGGAAGTGAGAGAGGGCATCGAGGTCGGTCATAGAGAATTCACGACCAAGGAGAGTGATAACGTAGTTAAGGAAGGAGTGGAGGACGCAATGAGGATAATGTCGTCAACATACAGAAGAAGGTAGGTGGTGTGGTTCGTAGATTTGTAAATAAAGAAAGAAGTAACACACTTAGAGGCAACGAAGCCAATAGATGCAACAAAGTTGGAAAAGTTGGTAAACCAGGCACTAGGGGTTCCCGTACAGAGAGTTCTTAAGAAGACAGACATGCGTTAGAGCAACATGATCTTCGAAACCGAGCGGTTGCTGGCAGTAAATGGTTTCGGTGAGATTGTCGGTGTCAAAACCGGCAGATCTCGGGTATGGGGTCCCGAACTGTGCGTCTAGGATCGATGGTAACAGGAGACGGGGGACACAATGTTTACCCAGGTTCGGGCCCTCTCTATGGAGGTAATACCCTGCTTCCTGCTTGATTGATCTTGATGAATATGAGTGTTACAAGAGTTGATCTACCACGAGATCGTAATGGCTAAACCCTAGAAGTCTAGCCTATGTGAATATAGTAATGAATCTGTCCTATCCGGACTATGCTCTCCGGCTTATATAGACACCGGAGAGATCTAGGGTTAAATGAGGTCGGTTACATAGGAGGAATTCTTCATAATAGGTCGTCGAGCTTGCCTTCCACGCCAAGTAGAGCCCAATCCGGACACGGGTGTTGTCTTCGGCCTTCGTATCTTCACAGCCCATCGGTCTGGCCCATGGATAACAGGCCAGACGCCCGAGGACCCCTTAGTCCAGGACTCCCTCAGTACCCCCTGAACCTGGCTTCAATGACGAGGAGTCCGGTGCGCAGATTGTCTTCGGCATTGCAAGGCGGGTTCCCCTTCTTCCGAACCCCAAGGTAGTCTTCGGATGTGACGATTGTATCTGGACCTGTGTATATAATTTGCAAAAAATACAATACTCCACGAGTCCAATCTGCTGACAACTGTTTATGACATTGTATCACGCCTGCCTGGTTATTATTTCCAACTGTTGGCTAGCCCGTCACCCCACGTCTCGGGAAGCGGTTTTATTGGCACGTCTTGTCAAAGCAGAGATCGTGTCCCTTTATTCGCGGGATTTTCAATAATGCAGGCATGGGTAACCCAACCGTCCCCCGGGTACAACTCTTTGGGGATAAGTTTCAAGACCCAGGAGGGGACGCTCGATATTCAGGGCCTTCATATAGGGACCCAGACTTGTCTTCTCCTTCCGTGCTTGCTTCTTCCTCAACCCCAGCTACCTCGAGTTCTAGCCCTCGAGTCCCAATCACCACCAGCCCCAATCATGTCCGGGTCCAGCCGTTCAGGCCGGTGGGTGGCCTCTCCCGTCACGGAGGAGGATATTGCGAAGCTCCGCGTTGCGAGGTACCTGACCCCAGAAATCCTTCATCGGCTTCCTGCTATAGGAGATATGCCCTAGAGGCAATAATAAATATTATTGATTATCTCCCTGTTCATAATTATGTTTATGTGCCATGCTATAACTGCTGTGGTTCCCGAGCCCGTATATCCATAAAGGCTCTGGGGAGAACCCATATGCACGTGTGGAATAATAAACGGTAAAATGTATTCCTAGTCGTGCCTCTAAGACTAGCTCAAGTGTTGCATGATGATTATGTTTTCCCAATCATGGGCATGTCTATGCCAAGCAACTTTGAGGGCACAATGTCAGGAAGGACATTTGTGTTGAATCGACCCGAATTGATGTTATGCTATGAGCTACATTCGTCACAAGTTAATGGTTTCTAACACAGAGATAGTTAATGTTTGCATAATTCCTTAGACCATGAGAGTATTGAGTTTCTTCATGCTTGCTTCATGAACTTTGGGGTTTGTTAAACGTCACCCATAACTGGATGGCTATTACGGCGGCTTACGGGTTCATGGGAAAGTATGTTAAGTAACTTGATAGCTCGAGATTGGGATTTGCTCCTCCGACGATGGAGAGATATACTCGGGCCCTCTCGGTGTTACGGTGTCCATCATCGTCTGGCCAGACACCTTTGTGATTTGATCACGGGGATGCCGGAACACGGAAACGAGAAAAGAGAACAAAACCGGTAACGAGGTAACTTGCATGGTGGACAAATTGTTCGTCCACGGGGATGCAATAAATCTCACCTCAGGTGTTTGTGATATATCGTGAAGCAACAGGAATAGCTCACAGCAACTGGAGGTTCACTCGAATATTCATTCGCGTGGGTATAGGGGTCAATATGGGTGTCCACGGCTCCGATGTTGATCATTGATCGGAAGGGGTTCCAGGTCATGTCTATACTTCACAGAACCTATAGGGTCACACGCTTAAGGGTCATCTATCTGCTGAATACTAGACAGGGAGTCTGAGAGAAAATCACCGAAAAAGTTTCGGACACCGGAAAAGTTTCGGACAGCGGAAAAGTTCCGCAGAGAGAGGTCAACGGATGAGTTCCGGTGAAACTGAAAAGTTGTTTCAGGGGATACCATAAAGTCAAATTGGTTTCGGCACATGCCTGATAATTCTTGGAGGGTGCCAGAATCATTCTGGAAGCTTTCTGGAATTTTCCGGGATAATAACCGGATATGCTCCGGAGCTGCGGGAACCACTTCTGATGCTTTTCGCAGATGAAAATCACTAAACCGGAATTGTTTCGGAATGCGTTGAAAATAATTTTGGTGGGTACTGGAAATGTTCTAAGCCCACACAAATATTTTCAGTTCGAACGGACTCTGAAAAATGTCGTCGTGAATAGTGAAAATCAGCTTTATGGTTACTTTATGGAAAGCCACCTTTTGGGGCTTTGCTCCAAAAGATCTTGGGGATGACATGGATGGATAGGAGCCATTTTTGGGCCCCTCATGGGGGTGTGGCCGGCCACATGGGGTATCCCCCCTTGGGGACCCTCTTGTTCATTGGTTTCACTCCTAGGTCCTTGTGGAAGGACTTCATTCATGTGCATTTTGGGTTTTTGTGTGAAACTATCCTACCCCTTGGCATTTCCTATAAATAGAGGTGGAGGGGCAGCCCTCCACACTCACTCTTTCTCACATACATGCCATTGTAATGATCTAGCTTCTTCTCTCCCTCCCAGCGAAATAGTTTCGTAGAGCCGAAAGGCTGTCTGGGTTCCGGCAGGAACTAGTTCTAGACGGCGAAGCCCTGCAGGATAGATGACACCGTATGTGTGCAACTCTGTAGAGAGATTGTAGTTTTGGTCTTAGTTCGTGAGTGCCTCCCGAAGGGCTGTCCTATGACCGTCCGAGTTTCGAAGGTCCTCCCGAAGGGCTGTCAGAGTGACCGTTCGAGTTTCGAAGGTCCTCCCAAAGGGCTGTCCGCGACACCGTCCGGGGGGCTGTTCGACCGCCTCCCGGAGGGCTGTCTGAGGAGCAGATGAGGGTATACATCCTCGCGGTTGGGAGGTTGTAAATCCTAGCTGCTGGGATCTGCACCGCCGATCGTCATCGACTCTACTTCCCGCTGCGCTACGAATCGGTAACGAAAAAGATCAAACCTTGTATGCAGTCTCCATAGTGGTCCTGGGCTGGTGCGTAGGTTGGAAATTTTTTGTTTTCTGCTGCGTTACCCATCAGTGGCATCATGAGCCGTGCTATGCGTAGATGCAGGTTGCGATCTAGAATACATAGAGATGTATGGGTATTGCATAATATAATTAGGTAGTAGATGAGATCTATTGCTGAAAATTATTTATGCGGGTGACAGATGAAATCTGTTACCCGATGTTCTTGTTGCTTCCCTGGAATTTGCATATTTCTGATCTTGATAACAATATGGTGGAGTTTCAATGTTCTGGCAATCCGTGATCCTGATTGATCAACGAAGTGCTAACAGTTCATTGAATTCCACCGTAGTTAAAAAGAAAGATGAAATTTCAAAGACGAAAGGGCAATGCAGATATGATCTGCACGGGGGTCATGCGTATGACGAAGTTTAGTATGGGGCTCAAGATTTTATTATCTCGTGTTTCATACACCCTGGAACGTTAATCTAGCGACTTGAATTATCATACTTGATGATGGAAGTTGGTAGCTTCGGTTTGTTTCGAAACCTTAGAAGCCACGTAAAACAAGTTTTTTGCATGAACCGATTAGAAACGTCTAACTTGGTTTTGCAGGAGGGTTTGCATGTGCATGTGATGTGGTATAGCAGTGCTCATAATAATTTGATTATGTATGAGATGACTATATAATGTAAATTAATTAACATGACCTGCGTGTCATGATTCGGCATGATGGCTGGAGCCATATGATTGCACTTTAATGACCTGCGTGTCAACCTTGTTGTAATGCATTATTTTGTTAGCTATAGAGATAGCAATATTATCTGGTGCTTCGACAAGGTGGTGGCAATCTTCGCGAAGGTGAACACCGACGCGAATGCCGAAGACGAAGAAATGAAAGACTTCTCCGTCAGAAAGGGCTATACCATATCATGCTATTATGAATTGCCTGAGATGTTTATCCCTTATGATGCACCCTTCTTGATTGCGCGATAGTCGCTTTTATTAGGGTGATCTCTCACTTAAAATACCAAGTAGTTAGTGTTCTCCCAAGTGTAGCACCGTCACGACACCTATCTTTTCGGGGTGCGCCGTGTCACACGGGTACGAACGATTAGAGAAGTGTGAGGCGGGTGAGTTGAGACCTTGCAGCGAGATCACTTGGTTGTCTTGACGTTCAGGCATGACCGTCATGAGCTCGGAACACACGCATCGAAAGATGAACAAGAGTCACATAGAGATGTGATTGGCAAGTTGGCCTACCGGTTGAGATTTTTCGTCATCAGTGGTGTTACACCAATGGCGAACAATTGAAATGTGGGTCTTGTATCACTCACAATCAATTTTGAGAGATATTGATTTGAGTGGGAGCGCACTGTTGAATTAACATGTTTAATTCTTAGTGCAATTAATTATGAACTTTGTCTAAGTGTTATATGCAAAATAGTTGTAGAATAATGGCTCGCGTTTCCACCTTCCCTATTAAAATTGAATAGCTTTAAATATCTGGTTAAAACTTTACGATTGGTAACGTAATATGAGGATTGTCCTCAAAAGTGCCGAGAAGGACTTTGTCCTATCGCATGCTTTCCGTATCCTCCCGCTAATGCTATGGATCATGTGACTCTCGTCCTTCGATCCAAAGCTAGAATTCTGTTACGGTCAAGTGAAATATGTTTGCTTCCATGAAACTCGAACTTCGAAAGTTTGGGATAGTTATGTGATATTCATGGAACTGGAAATTAATTTTCAGATACAAACAAAGGCTGAAAGATATGAAATATCCAAAGCAATGTTTGATTGCAAATTATTAGTAAAGTGTTTACTATGCATTAGACTGATAAGAGAGGGATCCATAAGAACGCCTGCCATATAATGAAAGGTGAATAAAACAACAACTTAAAGAGAAAGGAAGTGTCCAAAGGGTGTTAGTATGACTTACACGCCTAGGAAGTCCGGGGCTAACACCACTCTTAAGTTGGGTGCTTCTTTTGCGAGTAGGAGAAATACTAAAAGTTAAACTGTTAGAAGTATAAAGGCAGAAAGAAAGATGACTGGAATATCCAGCTCATGTATGAATGTCATACAAGTTTTTGATGTATAGTAGGCTGGTCAAAGATATAGTTCTTGGGAATTATGGTTAAACATGTTAATCACTAATTCTTGGGTATTGTGAGTTAATCACAAAGATACCCACTCGATTGCATTCTGTTACGAATCAATGTAAGAGCTACTATGGCCTAAAAGGCTAGCCAGAAATGAGGTTAAGGTATACACAGGGAACATAGTAAATGTTACTATACCTTCCATCGGTGTATTGCCGTCTGTATTTATTTTTATTATTCATTTAGAGTTTTACAAACTCTATCCCATTGCATAAGGTATCTTGCAAGAAGGTTGTTCATAAGAGAACTTTTTATGTTCGATGTTATGAATAAGACAAGGGCCATACTTTCATTATGAATGAGATGTATGTTATGAATATTGATAATAATACAATACCTCTGGGTTTACTTTCATAATTCATTTTAGAGTTTCATACACTCTAGCCCATTGCACAATGTTTGTTGCAAAAGAGTTGTTCATAAAGACAACAATTGTTGTTAAGTATTATGAATAACATGAAGGGCCATGCTTCCATCCAAGATGGATGTATGTTATGAATATTGATGGTAATATAATACATCCATAACACTGACGCTAAATGTCACAAGACTATGAGAATACCACACATGTGTGGCACTGTATTTTGTCACATTGGAGAAACCCGCATGGAAAAATTCCATTGTGATGGATTTTGAAGTCGTTTGATTTTGAATCATCTGACACTTGCAACTTTTCTCCGAAAAGTGAAGTGACTGAAATACCGTTCACATGCCATAAGGAACGAGCAACAAACTTATTGGTGATCATACATTTTGATGTGTGTAGTTCAATAAATGTTGTTGCAAGTAGTGGATTTATATATCTTCAGAAATGACTCAAGTAGATATATGGATATTTGCTTGATGAGACGTAAGTCTGGATCTTTTGAAATCATTCGAAAGGTTTTCAAAAATGAAGTAGAAGTTATTGTAACAAGAAAATTATGTTTCTGCAATTTGATTGCACAAAGGAATATTTGAGTTACATGTTTAGCGAATGTCTAATGAGTTGTGAAAGGGGTTTCATAACTTGCACCTCCCGGAACACCACTGCAAGTGAAAAGTCCGTGGAGATGTAATCTGACCATTTATGACATGGTAAGGTCAAAGATGGCATAAATAAATTTGCCATTATCCTTTTTAAAGTGATGCTTTAGAGACTGCGGCTTTTACACTGAACAGAGCTACATCGGGTTTGTTGAAATGAAGCCATGGTATGGTACGCCCAACCATGTTATATCTTTTCTTAACATTTGGAATATGGGGCTTGTGTAAAAGGTTACAAACCTATTCCAAATCAGACAAGTGCTACTTTGTAGGTTATACCAAAATGTTGGGTATTCCTCCCTCACTATACCGAGGCAAATAGTTTTGCCGCGAAACGGTGTGCTTTTAAAGAGAATGGTTCTTTCAAAAAGGTGAGTGGGAGAATAGTGCAACTCAACGAGATAAACAGTATCTTCGTCATCAGATCAAAGGAAAGAGACCTTGGAAGTAATTCCAGAGTTTCCTACTGCGACTGATACAGAAGTCTCTACAATAAAATGTATGAACTTCGGTCGAACTTGTAGCTGAACCACGTAGGCAAGGCTCGTGCAAACCTCTCAGGTGCGCAAACGAGATATTGTTGTTAGACAACATTATACCTACGATACACAAGGAAGCGTTGATGGGCCCTGACTCCGGAATTGGCTAAATGCCAATACAACCCGAGTTAGTTTCCATATAAGTGATTCAAGATTAAAACCTTGATACACCTTTCGGAAGACTTAGAGTCTAACGAACATTTATGGAACTTAAAACTGATATGGATAAAAATGTTTTATCCATAAAGCTCGACTTGTTGAAATAACAAGTTCAAGAGTTGACTACGATGAGGTTGTTTTCATCGTAGCGATGCTTAAAGTCGGTTCGGGTTGAACTAGCAATTAATACATATTTCAATCATGAGATATGAAACATGGATGACAATAGGATTTCCATCTGATGGAAATGAAACCAAGGACTTGCATGTGTTACAGTCCAAGGCATTTTGTCTATCCAGAGGATGCTAGTAAGGGTGCAAACTTCAGAGTTCCAGCGATGGACAGAAGAGAGCAAAATGGAGTTGGAATCTTCGTGCTTTGATGAAATGGTCAAAGGGGTTTGACTTCATCAATGGGTAACGAAGATGCTTGTAATTCAAGAAAGTAAGTGGGAGCGTAATAATATTTCTAAAAACCTTGTGTGCTTGACACATTGTTAATTGGAAATAAATTTCTTGACACGAATTAGGACTTCATTTGAAAATAGTTTTTCGATGAAGTGCTTAGGCTAAATAGCCTCAATATTAGGCATGATGATCTATGGAGATAGATTTACCTAATGGGGCTAAGCAATGAATACATATTGACAAGATGCTAAAACCTTTTAGCATTTAAAACGCCAAGGAGTGATTCTTGCCGAAGTCACATGGAAAGAGTTTTTGGAAGACTCGGTGTCCCAAAACACTGATGAGTAAAATACATGATGGAGATTCCACACACTCTTGTGTTTGGATTAATCATGTATTCCATGGTATGTAAAACAACCAGATATGTCCGATACTTCCAAGGTGTTGCGAGTATGGATACCAAAGTGATCAAATTACTGATCATGGGACAACAATGAAAGATGTCACAGAGTACTAGAGTAAGTACTGATGACATGGTTTTGTCGCAAGCAGAGATCATGAAGAGTTCGTTGTAAAATGTTACATCGATACAGTCTTCATCTTTTCTCCATGCGATTTTCGATTTAAATTAAGGGTTTTGTGTAACACACAATGTGGTGGCACAGTTAGTTGGAATTTGTTCAAACTAGTTACTGTGGCGAATTCTATAACAAGGGCTAAGTATGTTGACGCTTTAGAAGCGACAAAGAAGATGTTGAATCATATAGTTCATTCAAGAACTTAGTATGGTTCCAAGATGGCTTTTGACAATGGGACACTACTACAGATAGTTGCTCCATAACTCAGTCTGAGGAATCCAGGTTCGACCCGTGATTCACATACATACAAAGCTAAGTCCACACAAAATATGAATTTTATGAAAACGTGAAAACGCGAGGACATGCAAAGATACACACGGAGCTGAAGTCGTCAGATTCATTGGACATCAGGCTATACCACAAGCGAAGCATATTTACACCGGTGTGCCACATGTGTGAAGTGCATTAGCATAAGCTAGATTATTGTCTCTAGTGCAAGTGGGAGTCTGTAGGAGATATGCCCTAGAGGCAATAACAAATGTTATTGATTATCTCCCTGTTCATAATTATGTTTATGTTCCATGCTATAACTGTTGTGTTTACGAGCCCGTATATCCATAAAGGCTCTGGGGAGAACCCATATGCACGTGTGGAATAATAAACGGTAAAATGTATTCCTAGTTGTGCCTCTAAGACTAGCTCAAGTGTTGCATGATGATTATGTTTTCCCAATCATGGGCATGTCTATGCCAAGCAACTTTGAGGGCACAATGTCAGGAAGGACATTTGTGTTGAATCGACCCGAATTGATGTTATGCTATGAGATACATTTGTCACAAGTTAATGGTTTATAACACAGAGATAGTTAATGTTTGCATAATTCCTTAGACCATGAGAGTATCGAGTTTCTTCATGCTTGCTTCATGAACTTTGGGGTTTGTTAAACGTCACCCGTAACTGGATGGCTATTACGGCGGCTTACGGGTTCATGGGAAAGTATGTTAAGTAACTTGATAGCTTGACATTGGGATTTGCTCCTCCGACGATGGAGAGATATACTCGGGCCCTCTCGGTGTTACGGTGTCCATCATCGTCTGGCCAGACACCTTTGTGATTTGATCACGGGGATGCCGGAACACGGAAACGAGAAAAGAGAACAAAACCGGTAACGAGGTAACTTGCATGGTGGACAAATTGTTCGTCCACGGGGATGCAATAAATCTCACCTCAGGTGTTTGTGATATATCATGAACCAATAGGAATAGCTCACCGCAACTGGAGGTTCACTCGAATATTCATTCGTGCCGGTATAGGGGTCAATATGGGTGTCCACGGCTCCGATGTTGATCATTGATCGGAAGGGGTTCCAGGTCATGTCTATACTTCACTGAACCTATAGGGTCACACGCTTAAGGGTCATCTATCTTCTGAATACTAGACAGGGAGTCTGAGAGAAAATCACCAAAAAAGTTTCGGACACCGGAAAAGTTCCGCAGAGAGGTCACTGGATGAGTTCCGGTGAAACCGAAAAGTTGTTTCAGGGGATACCATAAAGTCAAATTGGTTTCGGCACATGCCTGATAATTCTTGGAGGGTGCCAGAATCATTCTGGAAGCTTTCTGGAATTTTCCGGGATAATAACCGGATATGCTCCGGAGCTGCCGGAACCACTTCAGATGCTTTTCGCAGATGAAAATCACTAAACCGGAATTGTTTCAGAACGCGTTGAAAATAATTTTGGTGGGTACTGGAAATGTTCTAAGCCCACACAAATATTTTTAGTTCGAACAGACACTGAAAAATGTCGTCGTGAATAGTGAAAATCAGCTTTATGGTTACTTTATGGAAAGCCACCTTTTGGGGCTTTGCTCCAAAAGATCTTGGGGATGACATGGATGGATAGGAGCCATTTTTTGGGCCCCTCATGGGGGTGTGGCCGGCCACATGGGGTATCCCCCCTTGGGGACCCTCTTGTTCATTGGTTTCACTCCTAGGTCCTTGTGGAAGGACTTCATTCATGTGCATTTTGGGTTTTTGTGTGAAACTACCCTACCCCTTGGGATTTCCTATAAATAGAGGTGGAGGGGAAGCCCTCCACACTCACTCTTTCTCACATACATGCCATTACAATGATCTGGCTTCTTCTCTCCCTCCCAGCGAAATAGTTTCGTAGAGCCGAAAGGCTGTCTGGGTTCCGGCAGGAACTAGTTCTGGACGGCGAAGCCCTGCCAGATAGATGACACCGTATGTGTGCAACTCTGTAGAAAGATCGTAGTTTCGGTCTTAGTTCGTGAGTGCCTCCCGAAGGGCTGTCCGTGTGACCGTCCGAGTTTCGAAGGTCCTCCCGAAGGGCTGTCAGAGTGACCGTTCGAGTATCGAAGGTCCTCCCGAAGGGCTGTCCGCGACACCGTCCGGGGGGCTGTTCGACCGCCTCCCGAAGGTGTAGGGGAACGCGATAGAAAACGAAAATTTTCGGTATAGCGAGCACGCCCAGGACCACTATGGAGACTGCATACAAGGTTTGATCTGATCCGTACCGACTCGAAGCGCAGCGGAAGAAGAGTCGGTGTAGATCGTCGGTGCAGATCCCCGCAGCTAGGATTTACAACCTCCCAACCGCGAGGATGTACTCCCTCTCCTGACAGCCCTTCGGGAGGCGGTCGGACAGTCCCCCGGACAATGTCGCGGACAGCCCTTCGGGAGGACCCTCGAAACTCGGACGGAGACTCGGACAGCCCTTCGGGAGGACACTCGAACAGCCCCTCGGGCAAAAGATCGAAACTACAATCTCTCTACGGGGTTGCACACATACGGTGTCAGCTATCCGGCAGGGCTTCGCCGTCCAGAACTAGTTCCTGCCGGAACCCAGACAGCCTTACGGCTCTACGAAACTCTTTTCGTGGGAGGGAGAGAAGAAGCCAGATAATGCATGGCATGTGTATGAGAGCAAGGGATGAGTGTGGAGGGCTGCCCCTCCACCTCTATTTATAGGAAATCCCAAGGGGTAGGGTAGTTTCACACAAAAACCCAAAATGCACATGAATGAAGTCCTTCCACAAGGACCTAGAAGTGAAACCAATGAACAAAAGGGTCCCCAAGGGGGGATACCCCATGTGGCCGGCCACACCCCCATGAGGGGCCCAAAAAATGGGTCCTATCCATCCATGTCATCCCCAAGATCTTTTGGAGCAAAGCCCCAAAAGGTGGCTTTCCATAAAGTAACCATAAAGCTGATTTTCACTATTCACGACGACATTTTTCAGCGTCTGATCGAACTGAAAATATTTATGTGGGCTAAGAACATTTCCAGTACCCACTAAAATGATTTTCAACGCGTTCCGAAACAATTCCGGTTTTAGTGATTTTCATCTGCGAAACGCATCTGAAGTGGCTCCGGCAGCTCCGGAACATTTCCGGTTTTTATCTCAGAAAATTCCAAAAAGCTTCCAGAATGATTCTGGCATCCTCCAAGAATTATCAGGCAAGTGCCGAAACCAATTTGACTTAATGGTGTATCCCGAAACAACTTTTCGGTATCATCGAAACTTATCCGATGACCTCTCTCTGCGGTACGATTCCGCTGTCCGAAACTTTTCGGTGTCCGAAACTTTTTCGGTGATTTTCTCTCAGACTCCCTGTCTAGTATTCAGCAGATAGATGACCCTTAAGCGTGTGACCCTATAGGTTCGGTGAAGTATAGACATGACCTGGAACCCCTTCCGATCAATGATCAACATCGGAGCCGTGGACACCCATATTGACCCCTATACCCACACGAATGAATATTCGAGTGAACCTCCAGTTGCAGTGAGCTATTCCTGTTGCTTCGCGATATGTCACAAACACCCGAGGTGAGATTTATTGCATGCCCATGGACGAACAATTTGTCCACCATGCAAGTTACCTCGTTACCGGTTTTGTTCTCTTTTCTCGTTTCCGTGTTCCGGCATCCCAGTGATCAAATCACAATGTGTCTGGCCAGACGATGATGGATACCGTTACACCGAGAGGGCCCGAGTATATCTCTCCATCGTCAGAGGAGCAAATCCCAATCTTGAGCTATCTTGTTACTTCCTATACTTTTCCGTGAACCCGAAAGCTGCCGTAATAGCCACCCAGTTACGGATGACGTTTAACAAACCCCAAAGTTCACGAAGCAAGCACGAGGGAACTTGATACTCTCATGGTCTAAGGAATTATGCAAACATTAACTATCTCAATGATATTAACCATAAACTTGTGACGAAGGTATCTCATAGCTTAACATCAATTTGGGTCGATTCAACACAAGTGTTCTACCAACATCGCGCCCTCAGAATTGCCAGCATAGACATGCCCATGATCAGGAAAACAGGATCATCATGCAATACATGAGCCAGTCTTAGAGGCAAGACTAGGAATACATTTTACCGTTTAGTATACCACACGTGCACATGAGTTTCCCTCCGAGCCTCGTGGATATTGCAGACTCGGGAATCATTGCAGTTATGGCATGGAAGCTAAACATTCATTACAAACTTTGGAGATACAAAATAACTGTTATTACTGCCTCTAGGGCATATCTCCTACAGACTCCCACTTGCACTAGAGTCATAATCCAGTTACATGGCTTCCCTAACACCAATGGCTATCCGGTGCTGCTGATGCTTTGCTCGGGGTAGAGGCTTTGTCATCGGGTCTGACACGTTCGGATCCGTGTGAACTTTGCGTACTTTCACTAAACCCTCTTCGACATGATGTCGAATGAGTTTATATTTGCGTTGAATATGTCTTGTCTTATGGTGCGAACTTGGCTCCCTTGCCTGAGCCACGGCGCCACTATTATCACAATAGATTTCCACCGGGTCCAGAGCACTTGGAACCACACCAAGGTCTTCAAGAAATTGCTTGATCCATACCGCCTCCTTGGAGGCTTCTGAAGCGGCAACATACTCCGCCTCCGTCATAGAATCCGCCACAGTCTTTTGTTTGGAACTTTTCCAATCAACTGCGCCGCCGTTCAATATGAAAACATAGCCTGATTGAGATTTGAAGTCATCTGGGTCAGTCATGAAGCCTGCATCAGTGTAACCACTTACAATGAGCTCTTCATCACCTCCGTACACAAGGAGTAAATCCTTGGTCCTTCTGAGGTACTTAAGAATACCCTTGACTGCGGCCCAGTGTTCCAACCCTGGATCACTTTGGTACCGGCTGCTAACACTTAGCGCATAGGAAACATCTGGTCTTGTACATAGCATGGCATACATAATAGAACCAACTGCCGAGGCATATGGAACATCATTCATTTGTACTCGCTCATCCAGAGTCCGAGGACTCTGATTTTTGCAAAGCACTGTGCCAGGTGACATGGGGAGTAGGCCTTTCTTGGAGTTCTCCATGTTGAACCTTTTCAACACCTTGTCAATGTACGTGCTTTGGCTAAGCGCTATCAGGCGTTTTGATCTATCTCTATAGATTCTGATGCCCAATACATATGCCGCTTCGCCTAAGTCTTTCATTGAAAAACTTTTCTTCAATGAGTCTTTTATTTCGCTAAGAAAATTCACGTCATTTCCAATCAATAATATGTCATCCACATACAAGATTAGAAATGCTTTTGCGCTCCCACTAAATTTCTTGTAAACACAAGATTCTTCTTCATTCCTGATGAAGCCAAATTCTTTGACCACTTCATCAAAACGAATGTTCCAGCTCCTTGACGCTTGCTTCAGACCATAAATGGCTTTCTGAAGTTTGCACACCTTTCCAGCATCCTTATGAACGACAAAACCTTCTGGCTGTATCATGTATACATCCTCTTTGAGGTTTCCATTTAGGAAAGCCGTTTTGACATCCATCTGCCATATTTCATAATCGAAATAAGCAGCAATTGCTAGTAATATCCGAACAGACCTAAGCATAGCTACTGGCGAGAAAGTCTCGTCGTAGTCCACTCCTGGAACTTGTGTGAACCCTTTCGCGACAAGTCTAGCTTTGTGGATAGTAATGTTACCATCCGCGTCTGTCTTCCTTTTGAAAATCCATTTACAACCAATCGGCTTTACGCCTTCAGGAAGTTCTTCCAAGTTCCAAACTTGGTTTTCGTACATGGATTCCATTTCGGATTTCATGGCCTTGTGCCATTCCTTTGAGCTGGGCCCCGCCATCGCTTCCTTGTAGTGCGCAGGTTCATCGTCTTCAAGAATGAAGATTTCATTATGAAACCATTCAGGTGGCTGGATAGCCCTACCCGATCTGCGCGGTTCAGTTACAACATTGTCTGAAGTCTCCGCATCATATGCGACAACTTCCGGCTCAGTTGCAGGGATAATGAGCGGAATTTCTTCCGGTTCCTTAGCCATATCAACAGTTACCGAAGATTCACTAATCTCATCAAGTTGTACTGTCCTCCCACTTAATTCTTTGGCGAGAAATTCTTTCTCAAGAAAGACTCCGCTTTTAGCTACAAACACTTTGTGCTCAGAGGGTAGGTAGAAGGAATACCCAATTGTTTCTTTTGGATAACCTACAAAGTTACACTTGTCTGATCTGGGATCGAGTTTGGAAGGTTGTAAACGTTTTACATGTACCTCACATCCCCAAATTTTAAGATGCGACAAACTGGGTTTCTTTCCATTCCACATCTGATGTGGTGTCGTCTTAACAGACTTAGACGGTGCTCTGTTTAGTGTGTGAGCGGCAGTTTCTAGTGCATGACCCCAAAAAGATATCGGCAGATCTGTAAGAGACATCATCGACCTTACCATGTCCAACAGGGTTCGGTTACGTCTTTCCGATACTCCGTTTCTCTGTGGAGTTCCGGGAGGCGTAAGCTGTGAAACGATTCCACGGTCACTCAGATGTTGGCCAAACTCATGACTAAGATATTCGCCTCCGCGATCAGACCGCAGAAACTTAATCTTTTTGTTACGATGATTTTCTACCTCATTCTGAAATTCTTTGAACTTTTCAAAGGTTTCCGACTTATGCTTCATTAAGTAGATATAGCCATACCGACTTAAATCATCAGTAAAAGTCACGAAGTAGAAATACCCACCCCGTGCGGCTGTGCCCATTGGACCACATACATCACTATGTATTATTTCCAATAATTCACCCGCCCGTTCAGGATGACCCGTGAACGGCGTCTTGGTCATTTTCCCCATCAGACAAGCTTCGCATGTGTCAAATGATTCAAAATCAAAGGACGGTAAAACTCCATCTCTCTGGAGTCTTTGCATACGTTTCTTTCCGATGTGGCCAAGCCGACAGTGCCACAAGTAAGTGGTGGTGGTATCAGCCTTCTTAAGGCGTTTGGCATTCACGTTAAAGACATCATTTTCACATTCAAGATTTAGTATGAAAAGGCCCCCAACAATGGGTGCAAATCCATAAAACATATCCTTACAATAAAGTGAACAACCATTGTTCTCAGACTTGTACGAATACCCATCGTGTACTAAACATGATCCGGAGATAATGTTTCTACACAACAATGGAACAAAATAACAGTTACTTAGTTCTAAGATAAATCCTGAAGGGAGACGTAGAGGCATAATGCCGACGGCTTGAGCGGCGATCCCAGTGCCATTCCCGACGCGCATTACGACTTCATTCTTTGCCAGCTTGCGCACCTTCTGAAGCCCCTGTATCGAGTTGCAAATGTGAGCAACCGATCCGGTATCAAATACCCAAGACTTAGAATTTTCGCTAGCAAGCAAAACGTCAATGACATTAACCTGTATAACAATTATACCTTTTACGGTTTTCCTGGTCTTCTTATCTTCCAGATACTTCTTGCAGTTTCTCTTCCAGTGTCCTGTGCCCTTGCAGTAGAAGCACTCAGTTTCATTCTTGGCTCCGCCCTTAGAGTTGCTTTGGGAGCCGGTCTTACCGGCGCCCTTGCCCTTCTTTGGCTTGCCTTTCTTCTTTTTGAAACTGGCGGTTTTATTCACAAGCAACACTTGCTTGCGATTTTTCCGCAGTCCTCCTTCTGTAGTTTTCAGCATGGCGAGCACCTCTTCCGGTGTCTTCTCCATCCCTGTCATGTTGTAGTTCATGACAAAACCGTCGTAAGACGGGGGGAGTGAAGAAAGCAACATGTCCATCATATGGCCAGGTGGAAGTGGAAATTCTAGGGCTTTAAGCCTTTCAGAATAGCCAATCATTTTGACCACGTGTTCACCAACTGAACTACCCTCAGCCATCTTGCAATCCATCAAAGCCTTCATGATATCATATCGCTCAGACTTTGCGGTTTCTTTGTACAGAGCATCCAATTCCCGGATCATATCACGGGCTTTATGGAATTCAAAACGTTTTTGAAGCCCTGGAGTCATGCAAGCTAGCATGAGGCACTGCACTAAGTTGTGATCATCATCCTTAGTGGCCCAGACATTTTGTTCATCTACCGGTGCATCTGCCGCCGGTTTAGCTGGAAGAGCAGTTTCAAGCACGTACAATTTCTTAGCGCTCCTGAGGACAATCCTCAGGTTACGGACCCAGTCCGCATAGTTGTTTCCAGTCGTAGCTAACTTCTCTTTCTCTAACATCGGGCCTAAGTTGAACGCGGTGTTGCGAGCCATTTGATCTACAACGGAAAACACAAGTTTCACTTAGACTTTTGTTTATAATGAAATTTGCACTAGTGAATAAACATTTTTATTCTAAAGTGTGCTCTCACTCAAATCAATATCTCTCAAAATTGATTTTGAGTGATTCAAGATCCAAATATCAATTCAACGTCATAGAATCATCATCTCATGACGAGGATTTCAATTGGTAGGCCAACTTGCCGATCACATCTCTATGTGACTCTTGTTCATCTTTCGATGCGTGTGTTCCGAGCTCAGGACGATCCTGCCATGAACGTCAAGACAACCAAGTGATCTTGCTGCGAGGTCTGACCTCACCCGCCTTACATTTCTCCAATCGTTCGTACCCATGCATCCATGGCGCACCCCGAAAGGATAGATGTTGTGACGGTGCTGCACTTGGGAGAACACTAACTACTTGATATTTGAAGTGAGAGATCACCCTAATAAAAGCGACTACCGCGCAATCAAGAAGGGTGCATCAAGAGGGATAAACATCTCAGGCAATTCATAATAGCATGATATGGTATAGCCTCTTTCTGACGGAGAAGTCTTTCAATTCTTCGTCTTCGGCATTTGCGTCGGTGTTCACCTTCGCGAAGATTGCCACCACCTTGTCGATGCACCAGATAATATTGCTATCTCTATAGCTAATAAAATAAGTGCATTACTTAAGGTTGACACGCAGGTCATTAAAGTGCAATCATATGGCTCCAGCCATCATGCAGAATCATGACACGCAGGTCATGTTAGTTACATCATATAGTCATCTCATACATAATCAAATAGAATATGAGCATTGCTATACCACATCACATGCACATCCTGCAAAACCAAGTTAGACGCCTCTAATCGGTTTATGCAAAATTTTATTTTACGTGGCTTCTAAGGTTTTGACTTAAACCGCAGCTACCAACGTTTTATCATCAAGTATGATTATTCAAGTTGCTAGATTAACATCTCGGGGTGTATGAAACACGAGATAATTAAATCTCGAGCCCCATACTAAACTTCGTCATACGCATGACCCCCGTGCAGATCATATCTGCAATGCCCTTTTATCTGCGAATTTCATCTTTCTTTTGACTATGGCAGAACCCAAAGAACTGATAGCACTTCCATGATCAATCAGGATCACGGATTGCCAGAACTTTGTCAAATTCCACCATGCTGTCTCGAGATTGAGCAAACGCAAATTCTAGGGAAGCAGCAAGAACGTCGGGTAACAGATTTCATCTGTCACCCGCATAAATAATTTTCAGCAATAGATCTCATCTACTCCAAAATTATATTATGCAATACCCATACATCTCCATGTATTCTAGATCATAACCTGCATCTACGCATAGCACGGCTCTTGATGCCACTGTAGGGGAACGCGACAGAAAACGAAAATTTTCGGTATAGCGAGCACGCCCAGGACCACTATGGAGACTGCATACAAGGTTTGATCTGATCCGTACCGACTCGAAGCGCAGCGGAAGAAGAGTCGGTGTAGATCGTCGGTGCAGATCCCCGCAGCTAGGATTTACAACCTCCCAACCGCGAGGATGTACTCCCTCTCCTGACAGCCCTTCGGGAGGCGGTCGGACAGTCCCCCGGACAATGTCGCGGACAGCCCTTCGGGAGGACCCTCGAAACTCGGACGGAGACTCGGACAGCCCTTCGGGAGGACACTCGAACAACCCCTCGGGCAAAAGATCGAAACTACAATCTCTCTACGGGGTTGCACACATACGGTGTCAGCTATCCGGCAGGGCTTCGCTGTCCAGAACTAGTTCCTGCCGGAACCCAGACAGCCTTACGGCTCTACGAAACTCTTTTCGTGGGAGGGAGAGAAGAAGCCAGATAATGCATGGCATGTGTATGAGAGAAAGGGATGAGTGTGGAGGGCTGCCCCTCCACCTCTATTTATAGGAAATCCCAAGGGGTAGGGTAGTTTCACACAAAAACCCAAAATGCACATGAATGAAGTCCTTCCACAAGGACCTAGAAGTGAAACCAATGAACAAAAGGGTCCCCAAGGGGGGATACCCCATGTGGCCGGCCACACCCCCATGAGGGGCCCAAAAAATGGGTCCTATCCATCCATGTCATCCCCAAGATCTTTTGGAGCAAAGCCCCAAAAGGTGGCTTTCCATAAAGTAACCATAAAGCTGATTTTCACTATTCACGACGACATTTTTCAGCGTCTGATCGAACTGAAAATATTTATGTGGGCCAAGAACATTTCCAGTACCCACTAAAATGATTTTCAACGCGTTCCGAAACAATTCCGGTTTTAGTGATTTTCATCTGCGAAACGCATCTGAAGTGGCTCCGGCAGCTCCGGAACATTTCCGGTTTTTATCTCAGAAAATTCCAAAAAGCTTCCAGAATGATTCTGGCATCCTCCAAGAATTATCAAGCAAGTGCCGAAACCAATTTGACTTAATGGTGTATCCCGAAACAACTTTTCGGTATCATCGAAACTTATCCGATGACCTCTCTCTGCGGTACGATTCCGCTGTCCGAAACTTTTTTGGTGATTTTCTCTCAGACTCCCTGTCTAGTATTCAGCAGATAGATGACCCTTAAGCGTGTGACCCTATAGGTTCGGTGAAGTATAGACATGACCTGGAACCCCTTCCGATCAATGATCAACATCGGAGCCGTGGACACCCATATTGACCCCTATACCCACACGAATGAATATTCGAGTGAACCTCCAGTTGCAGTGAGCTATTCCTGTTGCTTCGCGATATGTCACAAACACCCGAGGTGAGATTTATTGCATGCCCATGGACGAACAATTTGTCCACCATGCAAGTTACCTCGTTACCGGTTTTGTTCTCTTTTCTCGTTTCCGTGTTCCGGCATCCCAGTGATCAAATCACAATGTGTCTGGCCAGACGATGATGGATACCGTTACACCGAGAGGGCCCGAGTATATCTCTCCATCGTCGGAGGAGCAAATCCCAATCTTGAGCTATCTTGTTACTTCCTATACTTTTCCGTGAACCCGAAAGCTGCCGTAATAGCCACCCAGTTACGGATGACGTTTAACAAACCCCAAAGTTCACGAAGCAAGCACGAAGGAACTTGATACTCTCATGGTCTAAGGAATTATGCAAACATTAACTATCTCAATGATATTAACCATAAACTTGTGACGAAGGTATCTCATAGCTTAACATCAATTTGGGTCGATTCAACACAAGTGTTCTACCAACATCGCGCCCTCAGAATTGCCAGCATAGACATGCCCATGATCAGGAAAACAAGATCATCATGCAATACATGAGCCAGTCTTAGAGGCAAGACTAGGAATACATTTTACCGTTTAGTATACCACACGTGCACATGAGTTTCCCTCCGAGCCTCGTGGATATTGCAGACTCGGGAATCATTGCAGTTATGGCATGGAAGCTAAACATTCATTACAAACTTTGGAGATACAAAATAACTGTTATTACTGCCTCTAGGGCATATCTCCTACAGGAGGGATGTCTGAGGAGCAGATGAGGGTATACATCCTCGCGGTTGGGAGGTTGTAAATCCTAGCTGCGGGGATCTGCACCGCCGATCGTCATCGACTCTACTTCCCGCTGCGTTACGGGTCGGTAACGAAAAAGATCAAACCTTGTATGCAGTCTCCATAGTGGTCCTGGGCTGGTGCGTAGGTCGGAAATTTTTTGTTTTCTGCTGCGTTACCCATCACCAGCCGAGGGGCAGATTATTCCCACCCCCAAATCCGGCGAGAGGGTAGTATTTGTGTCCCACTTCCTCCATGGGTTAGGGTTCGCGCTTAACCCCTTCGTCCGGGGGCTCATGTTCTACTATGGGCTAGATTTTCACGATCTGGCCCCGGATTCCGTTCTCCTAATCTCGACATTTATCGTCATGTGTGAGGCCTTCCTCGGGATTCCTCCGCACTTTGGTTTGTGGCTCAAGACTTTTGACGTGAGGCCGCGGGTGACAGAGGAGGAGCATGCAGAGTGCGGCAGCGTCATTATAAGCAAGCTTGCCAGCGCAGTTTGGTTTGAAGGATCTTTCGCCGAGTCTTCCGAGCTATGGCAGCAGGGGTGGTTTTATGTCAACAAGCCGCGGGGCTCCAAGTGGGCAGCTACGCCCGCGTTCCGACCCGGCCCTCCAACTCAACTCGCTTCATGGATCAATAAGGGATTAGACTGGGGGTCCGCCAATGAGGTGGAGACTCTGCAAAGTCGCATCCGAAGCCTTACCAAGAAGGGCATCGAACTTGTGGACGTTGTTCAAGTAATGCTAGTCCGCCGGACCCTGCCATGCCAGCGACGGCCTCTCCGTATGTGGGAGTTTAATCCAGAAGGGCGGCGAACTCTCCAGCACTTCTTCGGTGCTACACACGAAGGGATGTGGAAATTATATTTCGGGGAGCAAGAGCAATGGCCGGACACCACTGAAGACGTTGGCCTTGACTGCAATCATCCGGACACTCTAGTAAGTATTCACTCTCCGAACACCTTTCATTCAAGCATCTCTTGACAAGATACTGAACGACCCGTCCTTATACAGGACTGGATAAAGAAAGCGGTGCTGATCTGGTGTCCGGCGCCCCTTCCCGAAGACCCCGCGTCTGCCCTGCTGACGCGGATGTTAACTCCGGTACCTTACCAGGTGTCTGCAGAGGGGAGTGAGAGCGGGGAGCCCAAAGGAGATGCCCGCCCTGAGGACGATTCAGACGCTGTGTTCGGGGAAACCGAAACCCTTTTGCCCAGGGGCAAAGGTGTAGAGGGGGCCTTCCATAGAAAGAAGAGGGACGCTTCTGGAGATCAGGAGGGGAAACCTTCCAAGAAAGGAAAAATGCCCTCGTCGGGCAGCTTGGGTCGGGCGAGCGATGTCGATGTAGAGCTTGATGATGAGGATGAACCTTCGGCCGGACCGTAAGTGACACAGGGTACTTTAACCATACCTCATTCCTTTCTTATTACAGAAGTAATCCTCCGGCATATGTACGTCCTCGCAAGTTAACGCCTGGTTTTTCTCAATCGTCCTCCTCCTCGGGAGACCTTCTGCCGGAGATGATGGAGAGCGAAACGCCATCTCCGGCCTCCTCGCCCAATAGGGCGGATGATCTTCAGGTGTCGTCCCGGTGGGCTCCTCCCAACTGGCAAGTAGCGCAGGAAACGAGGAAGGAGTTGCACGAAGGTGGCACCTTTGTCACTCAGGGTTCGGGGATCAAGAATGACGGCCCCGAACTATCCGGTTTACCACCGGAGACGATTCTGGAGGCGGGTGAGCGGATTCCTTCAAAGGAGTGACGTGCTCCGGCGGCGGTGTCCGAAGACCCAGGAGTGCCGGAGACGCTGACGGACATGCTGCGATGAGCGTCCGTTTCGGAAGAGCACCGTGCCTTAATGGTTACGGTGGTCGAAAAAGTTCTCTCCGCGAAGAGCGGGTTGAACGAGGCTTTACGAGCCTTCTAAGAGGTTTTGAGGTTTGTGATGTAATGTTGCCAATTGAATGATATTGACAGAATGCACCTGTTGTGCATGCAGTAGCCCCTGAGACTCGGATTGCCTTCAGAAGGAAGCAATCGGAGGATCAAAAAGATATGCTCAGGTACTGATCTTGATTGAATTTGGAATGCAGGCTACCGCCCCTCCTGCCACTATTCGCAATACGGAAGTGGCCGAACTGCAGCGAAAGCTGGATATTGCGGAGGATGATATTGCATTGGTCAATAGGCGTCTTGGCGACTCGCAAGGTATATATTTCGAGCATTCCTTACACCAATGTGCTTGTAATTTAAGCCTGACTCTGAAAAAGAGTTTTACATGAAATGTGCATGAATGCAGATGGTGCCGCTGCCGTGGAAGCCCTTCGGGCGGAGCTGGCCCGGGTCAAGGAGCAGGCCCGGTTTAGTGATGCGGCTGCCAAAAAGGCATCGGCTGAGTTAAAAGCCAAATAAGCTGCGCGGCGCCAAGACAAGGAGAAGATGTCCACCATGGCGTGCGAGTTGGAGAATGCGGCTAGCCGCTGTAAACTTCTTGAGAAGGAAAATGAAGCCAAAACGGCCGAACTTGACAAGGCCTTACGAGAGTCAAGAGAAGCGCGGTCTGAGTCCAGAGCAGCCCGTGAGGAGATCCGACAAGCTGGGGAGATTGTGGCTGGCAAGCCCTTTTTGCTACAGGCTAAGTTCGGCGAGCCGAACTATGCTCAGCTTAACCAAGTGTGGAGTTCTCCGGACAATTTTTTAGACTTGCCGAAGAGTTCTTCCGATGCGGCGCAGTTTTACCATGCACAAGAGGGGTATGCAGCGGAGAAGCTTTTCTGGTCACAATTTGGTGCGTCGAAGCGCCCTCTTTTGATGAATGAACATATGTCCCAGTGGGCTGAGCTGCATAGGATATCCGGCGCTGCCATGAAGAACGTCATAGTCCGGTTGTGGCTGACTGAACCTGTTCCGAGTAGTTACTTTGGCCTGGTGCAGCGGCTTGTTGCTGCGGTGGAGCGTATCGACGCTGTGAAGCGGTCGGCGTGCATTGAAGGTGCACGGATGGCCTTCGCCCGAGTCAAGACATTCTGGGGGAAGATGAAGGCCATCGATGTTGCAGCGAAGAGTCCACCCAATGGCAAGGACCGTCCGGAACCGGAGCATTATTTTGAAGACGTCCTAGAGGCCGCCCGCTTGATAGAGGGTCAGTGCTCGAAAGACATAATGTTTGAGTGATGTGTATAAGTGTTGTAACAGACAACTTTATGGTTAATCTGTTTTCATCTTTTGCTCGAAAGCTTGTATTCCTCCTGTGCGGCCGTTTTAATGTAATCTGAAGGTTTTCCAGTCGTCGGCTTCAGCCCCCTCGTAGGAAATACGGGGGTGTTTGGAAAAGCATTGAATCACTCTTTGTCCAACGTCTCGGTCCATAAAGGAGGTGATAATGCGGCGAACCAGGCAATTGGACTATAAGGCGTTAACACCTTCACTTAGCCATAGGAGTTTTATGGCGGGGCTACGACATAGCCCCTGGTATGCATGCGGTGTATTATAATTTTTGTGCCTTACATGTTTTGATATGAAAAAGATCCTTCGCGTGACATGGAGAATCGCTAAAGATTCGAATAAGTCGTCAAGTGGTTGAACAGCTCTCGCCGCATTATGACAGTCAGTTTTCGGCTTTCTCTACTCAGGTGCTCATCCGGTCAACGCCAGGGCACAATCGCAGTAGTTCTCCCTTTACTACCCTAGCCTATAGAGCGGAACGTAGGGTAGCAAGCATAGGAGCCGGGCAACCCAACTATTGACCAAAGACAATGATTCAGAGCTGATGCATATAAGGCCAAACTTGCGACGCCGAAGTACGCTATAGAGCTGTTCGGACTTTTATTGGTGACTCATTTGTTCCCATACCGAGCCCCTGGCAAGTTATGCCAAGGTGCGTCTTGTAACACCGCCGTTACGGGCGTACTCGTTGTAGAAAGAGTATGTAAGATTAATTCGGATGAAGTTTACTGGGAGTGGAGCAATAAGCCAATGATAAATTCATTATAAAAAGAGGAGAAAAATCACAACCCGGCTATTTGACATGCTCGGGGCCGGGAACGGAGGAAAAAGGCATAGTACAGGCTCAAAATAAAGAGTGCGGTCTACAAAAAAGCTGTTGTGGACCTCTTGTCGCACGTCTGCGCCGCCCGTCCTCGGGGAGGGGAGTCCTTAACGGAAGTGGCTCCTTAGGCGAGTGTACGGATCCGAACTCCGATAGAGTCCGACTAGATGTTGTCCTAATGGTCACCTGTTTTTAAGAGATAATAAAGAAAAATATGGAAAATAGATAAAAAAGGTTATGGGAATGTTTGCAGGGTTGTCCGTATTGTGCTTCCGCCGGTGCCCATGGTATCTTGAGCGCATAGTGATGTATGTGTGGTGTGAATCTTGCCGGTATAGCGGGTGGGTGGCGGAAGCCGAGCTGCTATTTCCGTTCCGGGAGTGGTCGAACTTCAGAGGGAAACTGTTTCTGGCCCCTGGTGTTCGGCTGGCGAGCCGCTCCGTCGTCTTTATCGCCTGGTGGCCTCCTCCCATTGTGTTCAGCGTTAAGCTTGCCTGCCTGCATAAAGACCCAACAGTTTCTGTTGGTGTGATTAGCTGGCTTATCAGGGTGACCTTGAATCTGACAAGGTCGGTCCAATATCCTGTCGAGGGTGGATGGTCCATCCTGGTTTGCCTTGAATGGCTTCTTCCGTTGACCGGTTTTCGGATTATGAAATCCGGCGTTGACCGCTGTGTTGCGTAATCTTTCATTATTGCTGCGACTGTTGTGTTCGTTTAGTTGTGGCTTGCTGTTGCCGTCTCGGATTTCGGAAGTTCCCGGGTCGCTGGCGTTGTTGCTTTTACGAGCGAGCCAGTTGTCTTCTCCCACACAAAAGCGAGTCATTAGAGCGGTAAGGGCTGTCATGGATTTAGGTCCTTCCTGGCCGAGGTGACGTGCTAGCCATTCGTTCCGGACGCTATATTTGAAGGCCGCATGTAACATCCCAAAATTCTAAATTTTGGAATGTTATATTAAATAAATAGATTTGATTTATTGTTTGATTGTGGTGTCGTTGCTTGTGTGAAATTGAGTGAAATTCGAAACTTTTTGAAAGTTAAATGAGAGGGAATAAAATGACTCCCAAAACTTTCACCTTGCTTTCTGATCTCCAAAAATTCAAATTTATTTCATCGCAAAACCCTAGAGAGAAGATGACATGACTTCTTCCATTTAAATAAATGAAAAGGGTTGTTGAAAAGATTTGAGTTTCATTTGGAAATATTTCAATTTCAGAAACTTTAAGCAACTCAATGATTTTCATGAGAGAAGATAAAATGAATTCTTCAAAACATATGAAATATGAGTTGGAAGTTTAAAAAAAATCAAATTTGAAGTCCCTTTGAAATTATTTTCAATTTGGAGTTATTTGGTTTTTATTCAAATTATTTTCCTCCAAAAAATAAAATATATGGAAAATAGGGTAAAATGATTCCCTACATTAGAAAACTGGAGAGAAATAAATTTGAAATCATTTTGTATTTTTAAAATGATTTTTGTTGAATTCTATTAGAGCAGTAGCACTATTTGATTTATTTGAATTTGTGTGGATTTTATTTTATGCTACAAAAATGTCCACGTCGTAGAAAATCTTTTTGTAAAAATTTCGATATATAATAAGCCTATATATAATTTTACTTTTATTTTAGTTATGCCGTTTTCATTTTCTCTTTTTATTAAAATAAAAAGAAAACTGCGCATGCACCTGGAGCTAACTTTCGCCCACGCGCGCAGCATAGTGGCAGCAGGCGCCCCATCTTTTCTTTTTCTTTATCCTACATGGGTCAGGCCCAGCCAGCCTTTTTTTTTATTTGACCGAATTTGTTTCGAAAAAAAAACTACAGCGCGCGGCCGGGCCTAACTTGTAGCCCATAATCTTTTTCAAATTTCATCTACGTACATATATGTTTTGTCCCACATTGCCTAGCCTTTTACCTCTAAGCCTCTTTTCCACCAATAAATATAGACCCATAGAGCCTTTAAAAATCATCCGATTCGGATTAAATCGATATTTTAGTTTGACTAGATTCACTAAAGAAAAATTATTTCTTCTCTCCAGCGGGACTTCTGGAAATTGTTTTTTCTCTCCGAAGTCGTCTTTTCTCTATCTTATAAAGGTATCTTTCTTCGTTTTTTATACTTATTTCTAGACTAGTACGGTAGAATAATTAGATTATCAATTAGTCTCTGTATTTATACATTAGACCTATAATTCTTTTAGCCGTAGTTATTTTTCTTCCGTAAAACAGCTTGGCCCTGATTTTTTAAATATCCTAACTTTCTACTTATTCATCCAAATTTGATGAAACCAGCGCCTATAGTTTCGTCTTGTTTTCACCTATCCAGTTAACCTGTCACGTCAACTTTTTGAAATTTGTTTAGATTCATATTCAAACTTTTTTTGTTCATAACTTGAGTTTCGTAACTCCGTTTGAGTTGATTCTTTTTGCAAAGCGGAGCTCTTGACCTAAACTTTCTGATAAGGCCAAATTCACTTAATTTTGATACTGTTAGAAATTGTTTTCTGTTGCAAGAGTTATTTGCTTGGTTTTGAAGTTTTCCGAATTGTTTTCTTCGTTCGTTCCGATCTTTTGAGTGATTGCTTATGTGTGGTTACTATTGCTTGCTTACGATAGATTGACCGGAGTGTGACGAGTAGAACTATCAAGAGTTTTGAGTGCGAATCATCTTCATCAACAGTACAGGCAAGTTCACACTTTGATCATATCCCTTTCATACCCAGTTTTTATGCATTAGTTTCATCCTCAAACAATTGCATGGTTAGGATCTCAATTAAATTGTGGGTTGGGAAGTAGCTGAGGTAGTACCTATTCACCTGTTTATAATCAAACCCTGAGAGTTACTTCTACGTTATGCTTATATTGCTATGCTATGCTCGTAGACGTGGATTGGGTTTGAGTGTATCCATGACTGACGTGAGATTGTTAATTAATGGTTAAACTTAAGGTGGCAACTTAAATACACATCTGGGTGGATTGAGGCACCTGGGGAACCCAGTGATTGCCTGTATTTTTGGACTGCCACCCAGACTCAAAGGGATCATGAGATTATTCATGCTAGAAACTTCCGTGTGCAGCCACAAGCTATTATGGGCTCTAGCATAGTTGATTAAGTCATGTGAACTCTTACAGTGATAGACTAGCAGATGTAGGGGATGTAGGTGGTACTGTCTACCCATCGTAAGATGCTAACGCTTCTGAAAGACTGTGTCTCGGTCATCCGTTTCTCAAACACCATGTAGTGCGAGAAATCCAACGGAGGAGATCGAGTCTTGTGGGGAAAAGTGCGCAAACCTCTGAAGAGTGTACAAACTAATCATGGTTAGCCGTGTCCCCGGTTATGGACATCTTGAGTATCTAGTTCTTGGATTATCATGTTGATCTCATCACTCTATAATTAAATTGTTGGGTTGTTAATGTTTACTCTTAATTGGGATTGAGAGGGGGTTTACCTTCTCAATGTTTTGAACAAACTTTGTAGTTAAAATAAAATATATTCCTTTGCAGTAGGGAGAAATTGGCTTTACGCAAAACATTGTAACCATAGAGCCTCCACCAGCCAAATACGCATGTAGTGATAGATGTTATTCATCATTATCCTATGGTGTGAATTTGCCAGTACATTCAATGTACTGACCTTTTGTGGCTGCAACGTCTCATGTTGCAGGATTTTCTTACGACGAGTAAGTGATACGTTAGGGTTACGATTTCTACACTCAACTTTGCCGTTGGTGTTGATGGGAATCCACAACCTTGGTACTTCCGCTATTTGGATTGAGGTAATAGTATTTAAGTTATTTTATACATGTGATTTACCTCTGTTATAAATCCTCGAGTACTGTGTGTGTCAGCATACCGATCCAGGGATGACACTTAAGCACAGAGACTTAACCGTCTGAGGTCGGGTCGCTACACCGCAAGGGCTTCCGCGTCCGGACAGTCGACAATTTGGTTCTTTTTGACTAAGAACCTAGTCCCGAGTTCCCTGGCTGACTCGCCGGGCTGTTGACAATATGACTTAAGTCATCCGCATCTGATGGCCGGACATATGTTCCTTGCAAGTTGTCTAGGAAAGCTTCTTCCAAGTCCTCCCAGCTGCCGATAGAATTTTCAGGCAGGCTGTTAAGCCAGTGCCGAGCTGGTCCTTTGAGCTTGAGTGGGAGGTATTTAATGGCGTGGAGGTCATCTCCTCGAGCCATATGAATATGGAGAATGAAATCCTTGATCCATACTGCGGGATCGGTTGTGCCGTCGTATGATTCGATATTGACGGGCTTGAATCCCTCGGGGAATTCGTGATCCAGTACCTCGTATGTGAAGCAGAGAGGGTGTGCGGCACCTCTGTACTGGGCCGTGTCGCGGCGTAGCTCTGATGGAGTCTGTCTGCGGCATTCGGACCGGGCGTGGTTAGGTTTGTCATGTCCGAATAGGTAGCCGTCTTCATGCCTCGAGGCACGTCCTCGTGATCCGTAGATCGATCTTTTATGTCCTGCTCTACTGTCCAGGGTCTACCGGAGGTCATACGTGTGACCCCGAACTCTTCCGTCTTTATTTTTATGGGGCGGTTGGGCAGGCTGCTGTTCGGCCTGAGTTGCCGCTTTATCCCGACCGCGTGGTGGCCGGTCGGCCGCCCTGTCTCGACCACGTGGTGGTCGTTCGGCATTATGCGAGGGAGATGTGTGCTCCGGTGCCTCCTCATCGAATTGAGGTAGCAGTCTGCGTTTTGGGTAGCTCTTGGCTGGGCGCTTGAGGGCGTATTCTTCCGCTGTCAGGACGTCAGTCCATCTGTCGATGAGCAGATCTTGTTTAGCTTGAAGCTGCTGCTGTTTCTTTTTCAGGCTCCTTGTAGTGGCTATGAGTTGAAGCTTAAAGCACTCCTGCTCCAGAGGGTCCCCAGGCACGATGAAATCTTCGTTGCTGAGGCTTGTCTCCTCTTCGGAGGGTGGACGGTAACTATCGTCCCCCGAGTCATCTTCTGTGGCCTGCTCATCAGGGTTGTCTTGCCTGTCGTCATATTCCTCCTGTTCGGATGCAGCGCCGACAGGGTCTTCATTGTTTTCGGCGTCGCCTGGAGTACTATTTTCTCCGGTGCCAGTGTTGCCATCCTTTGAGCGATGAGGCTTAGAACGGCGTTTGGGGCGCCGGCGCTTGGACTGCGTCTCAGAGGGTTTGTTTTTATCCAGCTCTTCTTTGTCGTCGCCAGATCCTTTGGGTGTATCAACCATGTACACATCGTACGAAGAGGTGGCCGTCCAGCGTCCAGTGAATGGCGGGTCTTGGCCTTGCTCATTGTCGGCATCGTCGTCCATACCGATGATGTCTTCGGAGCCATAGTCAAGCACGTCGGTTAAGTCGTCGACGGTGGCTATGAATTGGGTGGCGGGTGGGAAGCAAAATTCCTCGTCGTCCGCCTCTAGCTCGAACCGAACATAGTTCGGCTGTGAGTCATCCTCCAAGGACAAGTTCTTCAAAGAGTTTAGTATGTCACCCAAAGGCGAATGCTGGAAGATGTCTGCGGTGCTAAATTCGAAGATCGATAACCGATCCAGCTCGGTGTCCGCAGGCGCACTTGATCCGAAACGTGTAGCCGGAGACGAGTGCGGAGTTCCATTGACGCCAGCATTGTAGGATGTCGAATCCATGTGCGGCTTCAACGCCGCGGGCTTTATGGCCTCGGAGGGGATGATCTGCTTCGGTACTGAGGCCGTTGCAGCAACAGGATCCATCTCCTGGGTGTGCTCCGATGACAGATTTAAGTCATGTTCATCGGAGAAAGGGGGAGCGATCGCCGCGGTTTCAAACCCCTCGAAGATCAAGTCTCCACGGATATTCGCAGTGTAGTTCAAGCTTCCGAACCTGACCTGGTGGCCAGGGGCGTAACTATCGATCTATTCTAGATGGCCAAGCGAGTTGGCCCGTAGTGCGAAGCCGCCGAACACAAAAACCTGTCCAGGGAGGAAGGTCCCTCCCTGGACAGCGTCATTATTGACAATTGAAGGGGCCATCAAACCCTTCGTCGACGGCACAGTGGAACTCTCAATGAAAGCACCAATGTCGGTGTCAAAATCGGCGGATCTCGGGTAGGGGGCCCCGAACTGTGCGTCTAGGATCGATGGTAACAGGAGACGGGGGACACAATGTTTACCCAGGTTCGGGCCCTCTCTATGGAGGTAATACCCTACTCCCTGCTTGATTGATCTTGATGAATATGAGTGTTACAAGAGTTGATCTACCACGAGATCGTAATGGCTAAACCCTAGAAGTCTAGCCTATGTGAATATAGTAATGAATCTGTCCTATCCGGACTATGCTCTCCGGCTTATATAGACACCGGAGAGATCTAGGGTTACATGAGGTTGGTTACATAGGAGGAAATCTTCATAATAGGTCGCCGAGCTTGCCTTCCATGCCAAGTTTGCCTTCCACGCCAAGTAGAGCCCAATCCGGACGCGGGTGTTGTCTTCGGCCTTCGTATCTTCACAGCCCATCGGTCCGACCCATGGATAACAGGCCAGACGCCCGAGGACCCCTTAGTCCAGGACTCCCTCAGAGATGCCCATGGTGGAAGGCATTCTTAACGTCTAACTGATGAATATACCACAAGTGAGAAGTAGCGAGAGAGAGGGAACGACCCTGATGGTACTCAGTTTAACTACCAGAGAGAAGGTCTTGTCATAATCGATGCCTTTGGTTTGAGAGAAATTGTGAATTACCCACCAGGCCTTATAGCGAGCGAGCGAGCTGTCGGAGTTGTACTTGTGCCAAAAAACCAGTTCCCCAAAAAACTCTGCTTTCCACTAATGACGGGAGCCATGGAGGGGCGAGGAACGAGTGACCAAGTCTCATTTAGAAGGTGAGCTTGGTACTCATCACTCATGGCACTGGCCTAGTGTGGATCATCAAGGGCGGCGCGATAGCTGCAGGGAAGCCGTGAGGCACCGTGGAGGTCAGTGAGGAAGTTAAGTCACTGGGAGGTCAAGTGGAAACCCGACTTGGAACATGTCGTGGTTTTTTCATGGCAGATGCCCTAGCGAAAGGACTTAGGTGTGGAGCCATCGCACTAGGTTAGCTTAAAGGGGTTGAACGGGACAAAGGACACATAGAGTTTACCTAGGTTCGGCCCCTCTCAGCGAGGTAAAGGCCTACATCCTGCTTCTAGTTGTATTGCTTGAGTTTCGATTACAAGGGAGCGAATACGCTTGACCTAGTTCTCGATTGTCTGTTTCTTGAGTTAACCCGCTGTCGGGTCACTCCTTTATATACAGGTTGATGCCCGACGGCTTACAGAGTGCCGACCAGCTCACACAAACATGACCAGCTCGGTTTCTAACTAAACCTGCCTTACAGAACAAGTCATCGCCTGGCGGTTCACACCTCCGGGCCATTTAGTCGCCTCCGGATCTTGGGCCTTCAATAGGCTTGCTCTATGAACCACCATCTTCATATCTCCTTGGACCTTATCGGGCCTCTTCATCTTTAAGTCACTAATGGCATGACCCGGCCCCTCCTGGGCGGGTCATACCTAGTAGTTATATCCCCAACATTAGGCCCCAGGTTGATTTGAACTTGTTCACATCAATATTCACCACTTGACTTAACAGAATCTTCCATTATCATTTCCTTATCAATTTGCTGTAACCCGCCATGACGTCACATCACAGAACTATGGTAAGCCGCCATGACATCATGCGCATTAACTCCACACAAAGCCCAGGACATCTCAACAGATCTTTATCTTAATAGACCCCCCAAAAATCGAGGCGTCCATATAACCGCATAATCATTTCCGGCCTCCTCGATTCCTGCGCATGCCGTCTAATCACTTCCTTATAAATAGGGACAAGGGGCCCTTCTTTTCACTTTTACCCCTGTCCTCACATCTTCTTCTTCCTCCTCGCGACTCCGCTGCAACCAAGCCCCACCGCCGTCACCCTTCGTCAATGACACCAACTCCCGCTGCTGCATCGACTTGACCAGACCAGAAAACTGCGGCGCAGCTCCGCTGTACATCAGCGTCAGTAAGTACTCACCTTTCCTCATAGCAGAGTTGCATTAGAGTTTCCGCCGTTCGCCGGTGTTCTTCATCGTTCTTCATTTTTCTCTTTAGAGCGCGTAGTTTGATCTGAACACGACACTAAAGTTGTGCAGTAGTAGTTTTAGCATCCCTTTCCAATCGCAGAAGGTACCCTTTCTGCATAAGATCCCATCTGAATACATGAGTTCTTCCACTGCCGCAACTTTAGGTTTGAGATTTATTTTATTTTTTGAACTGCTGTAGATCCAAAATCATAGAACTGATTCATGGAACCTGTTTGTTCAGTACTTAGCAAAATTTCACTTATATGTCTTCGGATACTTGTGAACTGCAGCCGCGCGGGCGGCTTATATGATAGGCCGTAACCCGCCAAACACCATTAGTTCCGCTTTAAGCCGTCAGTATATGTTCAGAATCTGTATAACTCGGCATCATCTTCCGGTCTAATCATGACAACCTTTATAGCACATATTCTCTGCATACGAATTGGCCTTGCATGATGCATTTATTTTTTGATCACTGGACGGCTTAATAGCATAACCTTAATCTGGAAATATTTTCCTTTCTAGGCTTTTCATCAAAAAAAAGACCAAAACCGTCACTTCATGCAGCTAGGTCGCCTCCCGGGTTACAGAGCAAACGCTAAATGAGCATGTCCAAGTGGGCGTCTTAGCCGCAAAAAACGTTATCCACTGGAGAGTCCCAGGAACAAAAACTGCCCCTGATCCAAAAGAGGGCGAAGTCATAGTTTTTACTGCTCACATGCTCCGGGGGTTCACTCCACCCGGCTCAAAATTCTTTCGTGATGTTTTGCATTTCTTCCAACTTCATCCTCAAGATATTGGGCCTAACTCTGTTTCAAACATCTGCAACTTTCAAGTTTTTTGCGAAGTGTACCTTCAACACGAGCCCACTGTAGAATTACTCAGGGAATTCTATTACTTGAACGGCCAAACCGAGTTCACAGACGGGCCCAGCCTAGAACTAGGTGGCATTTCAATTCAGAGGCGGAAAGAAGCCACTTTTCCTGCCGTTGCCCTTCCCAGTCATCCTAAGGACTGGAACCAGACTTGGTTTTACTGCCAAGACACATCTCCAGAGGGTGAAAATCCTCTACCGGGTTATCGTGAAAGCCGGCTTAGCAACAGACACCCTCTCCCAGAACGGATCAACACAGCAGAACGGGCCAAATATATGCCCATTTTTTCAAAGATTAGAGCCTTAATGGCCAATGGTTTGACTGGAGTCGATCTAGTTCGATGCTGGGTCACATGGAGAATCTTACGCTTAAGCCGCCGGTCCAGCTTAATGTGTGAGTATACTGGCGATGTCAAAGATCCCCAGCGTCACTGCCAAATAGAACTGGACGATGACGAAATCAATAGGATGACCAAGACACTGCTTAACGAGAGCTTGGAAACTTGCAGCAAGACATGCTTGACTCCTTTCTGCACCCTTAACAAAGCTCCAGCTGTAAGTATTTTAAGCAACTTGCAACTTATTCATTATTTTCTTAAAATGTCTTCTCATTATCACTTGACTTCTGCAGGTTGATTCTTCTTTCTGGAGCAAGAAGCTTCAGGATAAACCGGCCAAGAAGATCAGGGTAAGACCAAGGCTTCCAAAAAGCCTGCCAAGAAGAAGGCAGATGCGATTGACCTGTTCACTCTGGATGATGAGTCGGAGGTAGAACTTGACTCCCTTGGCTCATTTTTTATACACCTTATTGACACTGATTGCTATCAGGATGATGCCGAGGCCAGCCATGCAGATGGTGAAGAGGTAACTATCCTTTCCTTCGACTCAGAACCTCTGCCAAGACAAAAAGTTTGACAAGCGAGCCGAAAGTATGGTTTTCTCATCCTTTAGCTTACTTGGACCCCAACTTTATTTTGAAGAAACAACAGCATGAAGTTCGCCGCATGACCCGGAACAACGGCGGCGGCAATCTCTCCTCCGGCTTACCCAATACGCCGGCTCCTCGGAAACGCTTCTTCCGATGACCACTTAATCCGTCCGACTCAAATTATCAGGGAACTTCTCACTCTTCTTCCGACGACTCAACTGGAACTCAGATTCCCCTTTTTAAAGCCGCTCCCGGGTGAGAACATTAAACTTCTTTGATTTAATACTTACTAGCACATATGCCCATGTGTTGCGACGGGAGATAAAATAATATGCATTTAAAGTCAGTGAGAATTATATGTGCCAACAAAACCCTGTGTGCACACGAAAAAGGAACATTTAGCTTCTCGGTTTTGTCGCGTGTCAAGGAATCAATATGCGCTATTTCTCCATTCATTGATCCAGGGCATTTAAGAGTTTTGTTACGTCATCGTACGACATAGAAGGCCCATGAGTTATTCAATCTACTCTTCCTTTCAATCATTTCCATCGAGGGGATTTTAAGGTATGAAGTTTCTGAATATTCTAGGAAATATGAACAATTTTTAAAATCCTGAACAATTTTTTGAAACTTATGTACACTTTGAAAAAACATGAACAAAATATGAAAGGGAACATCTCCTAACATTCAAAATCATTTTTTGAAAACATAATTTTATTTATAAAAACATGAACATTATTTTAATTTGTGAACATTTTTTAAAATGGGAACATGTGTTAAAAATTCATAATATTTTTAGAAAATGTGTATTTTTTATACACGAACATTATTTTTAATTTTGAAAATTTCACTAAAACAAGAATACTTTTCGAATTTGCAGCATTTTCTTTTTAGAAATGTCAACCAATTTTGGAAAACAATAATTTATTTTGAAAAAATGGGCAACTTTTTGCAAGTTCCAAATATTTTTCAAAATAGCAACAAAATTTTGGAATTCTGAAAATTATCCAAAATTTCTTTTTTTAAATATTTTTGACCATTTTCTGAGAATTTAATTTAAAAATAAATTCTAAAAGAAAAATAAACTTGTAAGGGAAAAAAGTGATAGGGAAAGGAGAATACATATATAAGTAATAGACAGAAAAAAAGAAAAATGGGCCATCCCATTGTTGGTTGTCCTATGCGTAAGTGCGACTATTTGTCGCCCGGTGCGAAAAATAGAATTTTTCCAGCTGTGTGGGCAGAAAAATAAGTGGGCTGGCTTCGCTGGGCAATATCGCGTGGCCCATGTACGAAAATTCTTTTTCTAGCAAACAAACGCATAAGAATTTCGTACCACCTCGGATAGAAAAAAAATTCTTTTCGGCAGTGAACGGATGAAACAATTGGCGAAAAGCTCCTTGCTTTATTAGTAGGTATAGATACATTTGATATATTAACCCCTTCATGTGTCTTATTTCCAGTGGTATAGCCAAGCCCAGCAAGAAGCTGAAGGTAAATAAACCGACTAAAGATCCCAAGGCTGCTGACCCGGAAAAGCAAATGATGTCAAAAACTTCTCATCAGATTCCTGATGCTACTGCTGACGATCCGCCGCCAGAAAAGCACAATGTCGCAATGGATTCCATGGATGTTAACCCGGCCAATGCTAAGCCACCAAGTCCCATCAAGCCTGCTGAAGAAGAGGCTGAAGATGTTATTGTCACCGGGGTTGGTTATACAGAACCGGGCAACCCTACCGTTTTATCAAAACATAGCGCCAAGGAAGAATTTTCAACTGCTGACAAGGGAAAATGGAAGCTGGACTTGGAAAGTTATGCCCAGTTTAACGCTCATGAGGTTCATGCGGGTTATTTATACCGCCTTCATACCAGTCGTGACTTTGAAGCTGGCCTGGTTAACCTAATGAAGGAGCGCTTTGAGGTAAGCACTAAAAAATCCTTCTCATATAAGTATATATCAGCCGCCAAGTCTACTAGATATGAAAGAACTGAATATGCTGTAGGCTTTAAAATCATATGCTGCACCTTGTAGCTTCTCCATATTAGTTTATCTTTGTTGAGTCAAAATGAGTAGTCCCCAAGGGCCCGTTTAATCTGGATAGTTAAGCCGGGACTTAAGATCACATTCCAGAAAATCCGCATATGTAGCCCCCATGAACCGGCTCAATTTGAAAGAATGCACCGGGTCATTATATATTTGTATGCAAAAAAGATGTCCTGCATTAGCCCCCAAGTGCCAAGTAAAATACTTGTATTATGCTTGGGACTTCAAATAAGATGATTATAATGCTGCCTGTCCTTGTATATTGCAGGCTGAATTAAATATGAAAGAATCTCAAGTCACTGATTTGCGGCAAAACATCAAGATCCAACAATCAGAAACTTCGAAGGTGAAGTCAATGCTGAAAACTGCCTTAGAAGAGACTGAAAAGTTGAAAAAGGATTTCAGCGCTGAGAGAACCGGCTGGGACAATGAGAAGGCGGCTCTGTTGAAAAGAGCTGAAGATGCTGAGGCCGCTCTTAAGGTGGTGACTGAAGAGTTATCCGGCTTGAAGCGCCAGATTAATAGCATGATAGCTGCCATCCTTGGTGAGTAATTTTGTACTTCAATCTTTCACCACCAACGTATAACCACCATCAGCCGATTTATCAATATCTTTGTTGATGCATGCTCCAGAAGTGCCAACCTTGGGCAAGACATGCGTGTGAAACTGAAAGCTGCATATACCCTTGTGGAACAGTTATACACCGGTGCTCAATGGGCTATATCTGCTGTCTCGCATAAAAAGCAATCACCTTCACTCATTAGGGAAGTGCTGGATAAATTATCTGTGCTACCTCAAAGAGTTGAAGAATTAAAACGATCAGCCGCCAGAGCCGGTGCCATCCCCGCTCTGAGCCGGGTAAAGGCATGGCAAGTAGAACTGGACCCAGAAGAGTTGGCCACCGGCTGTCCAAGCCTGAAAGAGGACGGGTCTCCCTTCGAAGCAGCAGATTTCACCAAGTGTGTAAGGGAAATGCGCCCTTTGGCAAGCAAGCTAGCGGAGGAGACTGACTTGTCAAAATATCTGGCGGCTTACACCAAAGAAAACTCAAAAGTAACAGCGCCGGTTCATGAGGCCGTGGATCTTATCCCGCCAACACGTAAGCACACCTTCGCTCCCGATATTGATCCGTCGACCCTCATAGATGATGAAGCTATATTTAAAGCATTGACTGGGATCAACTGGGCCACATCTGACTTCCAGATGACGGGAGAGGATGAAGAATCGGCGCAGGATGACCCAAAATCCTCAACCCGCCAGGACCAAGAGAACTGACCAAAGGGCCGGCTTGCAAACTGCCCCATAGAATTTGTGCGAAGAAAAACACTTATTCTTTTGGGCCATAAGACGCCTTGTAATAGGCTAGCTGAAAACAATGATTGCCATGCCATCGTGCATGTTTATCGTTTTTGTTTTGGGAACTGTTGATGAAGCACTTGATGTGCTACCAATGAGTGAACAGAAAATATCATCATCCTGTTCCAGTGATCATATGAATTCCAATGTTCCTGCACATATGTTTAAACAATATTCGCCCTGGCGGTTTAAGCCAAGGCGGGTCATAATGTCCAACAAAATATTTTCTGGCGACTTCAAAGTCTATAACCAGGGCGGGTTCTCAAACCTCGCATGTTCATATAACAAGTAAAAACATACCTGTGAAATTGGTTCATACTGCCGGCTAACATCACCATATCTAGTGACAGTGACAACCCAAAGACTTCTAGCGCAATCAAATTATACTGGCACTTCACGTCCAAAGCCAGGATGGGTTATCAAAACCCCCAACTATGCTCAAATATGAGTCATAAAAATTAAGGATACATGGCCTGAATTTTTTTAAACCATATGTTAATATGGAACAAGAAAATGAATCCAAACAATGTTCAGAGAAAATAACAAATCAGAAAAAACAAGGCTTTCATAGGCCGCCAAGCTGAAATTTCAAGTGCTTTCATGGGCCGCACAACCACTGAGTTAATCCTTCATTCAAACCCGTAAGCTGGCCCTCACATGACCAACCGCCGTTTCAACCTCGACAAGTTCAGGGTCTTTATTACAAGATTGACTGTTGAGAGTACGGCGGGTGATTCCAGGATTACCTAGGCGGAGTGACAAGGACATATAGACAGGATAACCCAGAATTTGGTGTTTACACCTGGCATAGAAGCCGACCAAGAGGGTAAGTAAAGCTATGTTCATTGAACAGGAAGCCCCCAAATGACGTATAATGAGCCCTCAAGGCAGGATACCTATGTTTGAACTGCGCGCTGCAACAAGTTCTCTTTGGTAACCTTTAACTTGGGCAGGAAGCCCCCAAGTCCCAGCCGGGTCATATCAAGAGGGTAGTCATAGCTATGCTAAGTGAGCAGGAAGCCCCCAAGTAATTTGTAACTAGGCATGCAAGCCGGATCAAGAGGGTAGTCACAGCTATGCTCAATGAGCAGGAAGCCCCCAAGTGATCCTATGAACGGACAATGAAGACTCAGATACTCAAAAATGAAATGATAGAGGCCCTGAATTATCAGGGATGCCGACTTTATTATATTGATCATAATATATACATTGATGAAAGTATGTACAACACAAGAGCCAGTGGTTCAAGGGTAATAAGGCCGAACATGAGCAATGTTCCAAGGCTGGCGGGTCTCCTCCTCCGATGTGCGTGATTCCTTGTGGTCTCGAATATCAATGAGGTAGTATGAACCGTTATTCAGGTTTTTGCTGACCACAAAAGGCCCTTCCCAAGGTGGGGATAATTTGTGCATATCTGTTTGATCCTAGATGAGTCGGAGTACCAAGTCACCTTCTTGAAAGGTCTGGGTTTTAACCCGACGACTATGATAACGACGCAGGTCTTGCTGGTAAATCGCTGAACAAGCTGCCGCAAGGTCACGCTCCTCATCCAGGAGGCCAAGATCATCCTGACGTGCCTTTTCGTTATCATCTTCAACATTAGCCGCCACACGGGGTGAGTCGTGACGGATGTCACTGGGAAGAACCGCCTCTGCTCCATAAACCATGAAGAAAGGTGTATAACCCGTGGACCTGTTGGGGGTAGTATTTATACTCCAAAGCATTGAGGGTAACTCCTCAACCCAACAACCCGACGTCCTCTGCAAAGGGACCATAAGCCGGGGCTTTTTGCCTTTCAAGATTTCTTGATTGGCTCTTTCAGCTTGACCATTGGACTGGGGGTGAGCCACTGATGAAACGTCAAGACGAATATGCTCTCATTGACAAAACTATTTCATAGCACCCTTAGACAGTTTAGTACGATTATCAGTTATGATGCTACGAGGGTAGCCGAAACGGAAAATGACCTTTTTAATGAATTGAACCGCCGTTGCGGCATCACACTTGCTGACCGGTCTGCCTCAACCCACTTTGTAAACTTGTCAACCGCCACCAAAAGGTGGGTATTTTTGTCCTTGGATCTCTTGAAAGGTCCAACCATATCCAGCCCCCAGTGTGCATATGGCCAAGTGATTGGAATCATCCTCAATTGTAACATCCCAAAATTTCAATTTGGAATGTTATACATTAGATCATCATTGCATAGCATATTTTATTGCATTTTGGCAAACCCTCGAAATCCTAAGCAACTCAAGGACCCTCGGAGAGAGTTGGGGATTTTTCCCGGTTTTCATATTTGGTTTTTATCAAATAGTGAAATGAGGATTTTTGGTTATAATTATTTTTCCCTCCGAAAAATATTTCATATTAAAATAAATGAGAGGAGAAAATATGACTTCTCCAAAATAATTGAAATATTGGAGGAAAAATATTAAAATCAAATATTTGTTTTATTCGGATTTTATTTGCAATTTTATTTGCATTAGAAAAATTGCACGTTTTAAAAACTGCATTTTTAGGGCCAAGAAAATGTTCATCTCGTCCTAATTATTTTAATTAGACGGTGAACATTTATTTTGGCATTTTTAGATTTTTATTTATTTTTCTACGATTTTTTTAGGTTCGGCGAAATTATTTTAAAGAAAACGCGCTAGCGCCGACTGGGCCGAAGCCCAGCCGCGCGGCCCAGCCCACCGCCCGAGCCGTCTCCCTCCTGGAGACCTAGCTCCCGCCGCCGCCTGAGTCCCGGTCGGGGACGACGCCGCCGCCGCCTTGCCCCCTCCCGCACGGCACCCTCTCCCCCCTCTTAAATACCGCACCTCGCCGCCCTCTCCCGAACCCGCCGGAGCCCCGTCCCGACCCCGCCGGAGTCCCGCCGGACCAAGGTAGCCGAGTCGCCGCCGTGCCGGTTTTTTTTAAAACCGTTCTATTTATTTTTTTTCGAAACCCTAGATTTTTTTAAATAGACCGGTTTATTTTTTCTTCGGTTTAGTTAGTTAGTGAACGTTCACCGATCCGTTCATTTTAACGAACGTGTTCACCGGTTTGTCGCAGTTAACGAACGCTGTTCGTTTAACTGTTCGTCAGTTTTATTTTTCGTCGGGTTTTCCGCGATTATTCCAGATCGTGATTTCTGATCTGTTTTTCGTTTTAGTTTAACTTTTCGCTCGTTTATCGGAATCAGGCGATTCAAGCGCCTAGAGTTTCATCTCGAAATTCTCTTTCCGTTTAACCTATTCAAACAAGTTTTTGCTACTGTAAAATTTGACTTAGATCCAGATTAGTAAACGAAGCTTGTTTCTTTCGCCGTTTGACTTTCGTTGCTTCGTTCGATTTATTTCTTTTTGCAAACCAGAGTTCTTAAGTTGAACTTTCTGGTTAGATCTTTTATTTGAGTTTTACCTGTGCATTTGATGAGTGCTTATTGTATGCTTGTTTGTTTGCGAAAGAGTACCCGGAGTGCGCCGCCTGCTACTTCGAATCTCTAGGTTTCACGGATCATCAGCAAGGCAAGTAACACTTTGATCATACCTCTTTTACTACCCAGTTTTATTGCATTAGACCAACCCTCAAACATTGCATGGTTAGGATCTAATTAAACTGTGGGAATTGGGAAGTAGTTGAGGTAGTACCCATCACCTGTTTATTATCAAACCCTTGGGAGTTACTTCTACGTTTGCTTATTTTGCTATGCTATGCTAGTAGACGTGGATTGGGTTTGAGTGTTACCATGACAGATGTGAGATTGTTAATTAATGGTTAACTTTAAGGTGGCAACTAAAACTCACATCTGGGTGGATTGAGGTACATGGGTATTCCAGGATTGCCTGTTTTCTTTTGGATTGCCACCCAGGTTCAAAGGGATCATGAGATTATTCATGCTAGAAACTTGCGTGTGCAGCCACAAGCTATTATGGGCTCTAGCATAGTTGACTAAGTTGTGTGAACTCTTACAGTGGTAGACTAGCAGATGTAGGGGATGTAGGTTTGTACGGTCTATCACATCGTAAGGTGCAAACACTTCTGAAAGACTGTGTCTCGGTCATCCGTTTCTCAAACATCATGTAGTGCGAGAATCAAGCGGAGGCGATCGAGTCTTGTGGGGAAAAGTGCACAAACCTCTGCAGAGTGTATAAACTAATCATGATTAGCCGTGTCCCCGGTTATGGACGTTTTGAGTATCTAGTATCTGGATTATCATGTGAATCTCATCATGTTACTTTAATTAATTTTGTTGGGTTTTGATGATGATACTTAATTGGGATTGAGGATGCTATCAACCATTCTCAATGTTTAACAACCATCATGATAGTTAAATAAAATTTATTCCTTTGTAGTAGGGAAAAATTGGCTTTTCGCAAAACTGTGACCATAGAGCCTTCTACCAGCCATATATGCATGTAGTATAGCATTGTTATGTTCATTACTCTCTATGTGTTACATTGCCAGCATATTCCATGTGCTGACCCGTTTTCGGGCTGCAACGTTTCATGTTGCAGACTTTTCAGACGACGAGTAAGGTGCCTTAGGTCGTGGTCTTATACTCAGTGATGCCGTTGGAGTTGATGGACTCACTTATCTTCCAAGTCTTCCGCTGTTATCGTATTAGATGGCCTTAAGCCATATTTATCATACTTATTCTCTGTTGAGATACTCGTTGTAATAAGTGTGTGATTGCTACTCTGTTATAAATCCTCCATTTGTACTGTGCGTGTCAGCATTACTGAGCCAGGGATGACACTGGTGCACAGCAACACAGACTGTTTGAGGTCTGGTCGCTACAAAGGTGGTATCAGAGCACACGCTGACTGTAGGACACGACCACTAAGCTTAAACCCTAGAACACTACTCTCTTCTCATTTCCGACTCCTCTCAACTTTCTACTCTTTTAGGAATGGCGGATGCAAGGAACAAGTTCATGCAACCGGATGAAGATACACCTTTTGGACGACACTTGAAGGAAGTCACTAAGTACCTGAACATCGGAATACCAAGCTTCACCAGAACCTACAACGCCACACTACCAGAAGAAGAGCGCTGGAAGATTCAAGTTCAAGTTCCAAGAAGGACGTTTACGCCAGTCACTGAGCCTATAGAGTTTTCCTTTGATGCACCAACCTGGAGTTTAGGGAAGAGCATGGCAGCCCACATCTCTATGGGACGCATTGGAGAAGTTTCCACAAGGAGCTTAAGGATACTATCTACCAGATTTGTGGACGCCGAGACGAGCAATGGGAGATGATCAGCACCAAGAAGGATGGATCAATTGCAGCTTTCATCCAGGAGCAAAACCAACACATTTGTCGCCAGGAGAACCAGATGTGCGCAGACATGTTGGATCTGAAGAAGGCATTGACCAAGATCACGGAGCTGGAGGAAGAACTCAAGGCTACACACGATGGATATGAGGAGGAGATCGCCACGTTGTTGGAGAAGAATGACGAACTGATAAAGAAGATCGGAGTATTCATGGGAGACCCAGCACCAGGAGGAGAAGACGATGATTGCACTTGCCCGGATAACTACATCATCATCGACGACACCGACTCGGACCCCAGTGAAGATGGCTTTGTTGATGAAGCTGGAGCAGATATCATGGAGTCTTCGACCGATCAAAATTTCTAGTAGACCACCATAATCAGTAGTAGTATTTCCCCCATGTATATAGTATAGTCCGAGCACTTTGTAACGATAGTTAGATCGATTGTATGCTTTGTTTGATTGAGTGATATTGTTTGTGTTTGTCTCATGTGCATATGGGTAGTGTTTTCCCTCTAGACCTCATTCTATTCTAAATTCTCATCTTTTCTAAACCTATCAGATGCCTTCGAGACGCGACACCGGATTTGTTTTCCCACCGGAGATCACTCAGTTGATAAAGCAGCAGAATGCCCTGATGCAAGTGTTAGTACAGAACCAAGGCAACAACAACAACAACAATAACAACCCACCACCACCACCTGTTGATCACTTAGCCCGTTTCTTGAGGCTAAATCCGCCGGTGTTTTTCAGCAGCACCGAGCCGATTGTTGCAGATGATTGGCTCCGCAAAGTTGGAAGGGAGTTGACCACTGCAGGATGCACAGATGCGGAGAGAGTGCGTTTTGCCGCACATCAGCTTGATGGACCCGCAGCATCATGGTGGGAGAATTACACAACCACATACCCTATTGACACTGTCACCTGGGACCAGTTTCAGCAAGCTTTCCGTACTGCCCATGTTTCAGCAGGAGCTATGGCTATGAAGAAGCGTGAGTTTCGCAACCTACGCCAAGGAGGACGCACCGTAGGCCAGTATGTGGAGGACTTTAGTAAGTTAGCACGTTATGCTCCAGATGACGTTGCTACAGATGCAGCCAAGCAGGAGAAGTTTCTGGAAGGACTGAATGATGAGCTGAGCATGCAGTTGATGGTAGCAACCTTCAACAACTACCAGGAGTTGGTAGATAGAGCTCTCATGATTGAAGGGAAGCAACAGCAGATTGAAAACCGTAAGAGGAAGTATGGACAAGGGAAGTATAATTCTGGAGCTCAGCAGAAGCCACGTTTTCCCCGAAATCGGGAGGACAGTTTCAGCATACCCATGGAGGAGGTAGTTTGCACAACCATAATGGCTCCAAGAATGGTAATAGGAATGGAGGAAGCAACGGACAGAACCGTACCAACCCTTCAACCCCAGCTAAGAGAGACCTGAGCCAAGTCACTTGCTATAAGTGCCAGAAGACTGGACATTATGCCAATGAATGTCCTGAAGCCCAAAATGGAAATGGCAATGGAAGCTCTGGGAAGAAGCCGAACCCTTTCAACAAAGGACATGTGAACCACGTTAGCGTGGAGGAGGTTGAAGCTCAGCCAGATGCAGTAATAGGTAAGTTTTTGGTTAAGTCAATTACTGCACTCGTTCTTTTTGATACTGGTGCATCGCATTCATACATATCAAGGGGATTTGTGGATAAGTATAAACTGCCAACCCAAGCCCTTAGGTCACCCATGTTAGTAAGTTCACCAAGAGCAGAGTATATGGCAAGCCAAGGATTTTTTCAGATGCCATTGGCCATAGGTAGGCATGTTTTCCCCTCAGACTTGATAATCTTGGAGTCGCAAGGTTTGGATGTAATTTTGGGTATGGATTGGTTATCGAAGTATGGAGGGAACATTGATTGCGCCAGTAAGACGATTTCGCTTACCACCCCAGAAGGAAGAAGGATTAAGTATGTATCCCGGCATGTGCCAAAGAGGACTCAGGTGAATTCCTTATCAGGAGTTGTACAGGAGGAAGTACCAGTGGTGAAGGATTACCCGGATGTGTTTCCAGAAGAGTTGCCAGGCATGCCACCAGATAGAGACATCGAGTTTCTGATCGAGCTTTTGCCAGGCACAGGACCGATATCTAAGAGACCGTACATGATGCCCGCTAAGGATTTGGAAGAAATTAAGAAGCAGATTAAGGAGTTACTGGATAAAGGCTATATTCGCCCAAGTTCGTCACCTTGGGGATCACCCGTACTTCTAGTGGAGAAGAAAGATGGATCGTTGAGGATGGTTGTTGATTATCGTGGATTGAATGAAGTGACCATCAAAAATAAGTACCCACTGCCGATGATCAATGATTTGTTTGACCAATTACAAGGAGCTAAGGTATTTTCCAAGATCGATCTACGATCAGGATACCATCAGTTGAAGATTCGAGAGCAGGATATACCTAAGACGGCTTTTACCACCAGGTATGGGCTGTATGAGTATACCATTATGTCATTTGGTCTGACTAACGCACCTGCCTATTTCATGAACCTGATGAACAAAGTGTTTATGGAGTTTTTGGATAAGTTCGTCATAGTGTTCATTGATGACATTTTGGTCTACTCAAAGAACGAAGAGGAGCATAAGGAGCATTTGCGTTTGGTACTTGAGAAGCTCAGAGAACATCAGTTATACGCCAAGTTCAGCAAATGTGAGTTTTGGCTGAAGGAAGTTGGATTCCTCGGACATGTTATATCCGGAGAAGGAATAGCAGTAGACCCCACTAAAGTTGACACAGTAACAAGTTGGGAATAACCCATGTCAGTTGGAGAAATCCGGAGTTTCCTTGGACTCGCAGGATATTACCGGAGGTTCATTGAGAATTTCTCGAGGATTGCTAAGCCCATGACAGAGCTGTTAAAGAAGGACACCAAATTCAATTGGACTGAGGAATGTGAAGCTAGTTTCCAAGAGTTGAAGAAACATTTGGTTACATCACCAGTGTTGATTCTGCCAGACCAACGCAAGGATTATGAAGTTTATTGCGACGCTTCTCGTCGAGGATTTGGAGCAGTGCTTATGTAGGAAGGAAGAGTTGTTTCATATGCTTCACGACAACTTAAACCCCATGAGAAGAATTATGCCACGCATGATCTGGAATTAGCAGCCGTAGTGCATGCGTTGAAGACGTGGAGACATTTTCTCATCGGAAATCACTGTGAGGTGTACACGGATCACAAGAGTTTGAAGTACATTTTCACGCAAAAGGAGTTGAACCTCAGGCAAAGGAGATGGTTGGAGCTCATAAAGGATTATGATATGAGATTGCATTATCACCCCGGAAAGGCTAATGTAGTAGCAGACGCGTTGAGCCGCAAGAGCCATGTCAACACACTCATGACCGGAGAGTTACCGAAAGTATTAGCCGAGGATCTTCGCGAGCTATGTTTGGAGATAGTTCCAAGAAGCTATTTAGCAACGTTGGAGATTCAGTCTACCTTGATGGAAAATATCAGGGAAGCTCAAAAGACAGACAAGGAGATTGATGAGATAAAGAAAAGGTTGAGCAAAGGAAAAGCCAAAGGATTTCGCGAGGATGAGCACGATACCTTATGGTTTGAGGACCGCGTTTATGTGCCTAATGATCCGGAGATCAGGAAGTTGATCTTGCAAGAGGCCCATGATTCGCCGTATTCGATTCACCCAAGAAATACCAAGATGTATTTGGATTTGAAGGATACTTTCTGGTGGACCGGAATGAAGAAGGATATTGCGGAGTATGTAGCAGTTTGTGATGTATGTCAGAGAGTAAAGGTAGAGCATCAGAAGCCAGCAGGATTGCTACAGCCATTGCCGATACCCGAATGGAAGTGGGATAAACTAGGCATGGATTTTATCATGGGATTGCCCAGGACTCGTTCAGGCTATGACTCAATATGGGTTGTAGTCGATCGCTTGATGAAAGTAGCTCATTTCATCCCAGTGAAGACCACTTACACCAGTGCTAAGTTGGCAAAAATATACATGACCAGAATCGTATGTTTGCATGGAGTTCCGAGGACCATTGTATCAGATAGAGGAACCCAGTTTACCTCAAAGTTTTGGAATCAGTTACATGAAACTTTGGGAACCAGGCTAGAATTCAGTACAACTTTTCACCCACAGACAGACGGACAGACCGAGAGAGTCAATCAGATTTTGGAGGACATGTTGAGAGCTTGTGCGCTAGATTATGGATCTAGTTGGGACGACAATTTGCCGTATGCAGAGTTTTCTTACAACAACAGTTATCAAACCAGTTTAAAGATGGCCCCTTTCGAAGCTTTGTATGGAAGGAGGTGTAGAACACCATTGTTATGGACGAAGTTGGAGACCGCCAGTTGTTTGGACCAGATTTGATTAAAGAGTCTGAACGGAAAGTGAAGTTGATTCGCGATAGGCTCAAGGTAGCCCAATCCAGGCAGAAGAGTTATGCGCATTCTAAATGTAAGGAGACAGTTCACGAAGTCGGAGACAGAGTTTATCTTCGTGTATCACCACTTCGAGGAGTGAAGCGCTTTGGAGTTAAAGGAAAGTTAGTGCCACGTTTTGTAGGACCATACAAAGTTTTGAAGCGTATGGGAGAAGTTGCTTACAAGCTGGAATTGCCTGAAGGATTGTCAGGAGTTCATGATGTATTTCACGTTTCCCAGTTGAAGAAGTGCCACGCAGAGATGGCTGAGATACCACTGAGAGATACGGTGCCATTGGAAGCGATTCAGCTGGATAGTGACCTGACCTATGAGAAGAAACCAGTTAGGATTCTTGAGTATGCCAGCCGAGTCACCCGCAGCAAGGTTATCAAGTTTTGCAAAGTTCAGTGGAGTCACCATACCGAGGACGAAGCCACCTGGGAGCGAGAGGAAGATCTACGGAAGGACCACTCTCACCTATTTTCTAGCCAACCCGAATCTCGAGGGCGAGATTCATCTTAAGGGGGTAGGTTTGTAACATCCCAAATTTTCAATTTGGAAAGTTATACATTAGATCATCATTGCATAGCATATTTTATTGCATTTTGGCAAATCCTCGAAATCCTAAGCAACTCAAGGACCCTCGGAGAGAGTTGGGGATTTTTCCCGGTTTTTATATTTGGTTTTATCAAATAGTGAAATGAGGATTTTTGGTTTTAATTATTTTTCCCTCCGAAAAATATTTCATATTAAAATAAATGAGAGGAGAAAATATGACTTCTCCAAAATAATTGAAATATTGGAGGAAAAATATTAGAATCAAATATTTGTTTTATTCGGATTTTATTTGCAATTTTATTTGCATTAGAAAAATTGCACGTTTTAAAAACTGCATTTTTAGGGCCAAGAAAATGTTCATCTCGTCCTGATTATTTTAATTAGACGGTGAAAATTTATTTTGGCATTTTTAAATTTTTATTTATTTTTCTATGATTTTTTTTAGGTTCGGCGAAATTATTTAAAAAAAACGCGCGAGCGCCGACTGGGCCGAAGCTCAGCCGCGCGGCCCAGCCCACCGCCCGAGCCATCTCCCTCCTGGAGACCTAGCTCCCGCCGTCGCCCGAGTCCCGGTTGGGGACGACGCCGCCGCCGCCTTGCCCCCTCCCCCACGGCACCCCCTCCCCCCTCTTAAATACCGCACCTCGCCGCCCTCTCCCGAACCCGCCGGAGCCCCGTCCCGACCACGCCGGAGTCCCGCCGGACCGAGGTAGCCGAGCCGCCGCCGTGCCGGTTTTTTTTGAAAACCGTTCGGTTTATTTTTTTTCGAAACCCTACATGTTTTTTAAATAGATCGGTTTATTTTTTTTCTTCGGTTTAGTTAGTTAGTGAACGTTCACCGGTCCGTTCATTTTAACGAACGTGTTCACCGGTTTGTCGCAGTTAACGAACGTCCGTTCGTTTAACTATTCATCAGTTTTATTTTTCGTCGGATTTTCCGCGATTATTCCAGATCGTGATTTCTGATCTGTTTTTCGTTTTAGTTTAACTTTTCGCTCGTTTATCGGAATTAGGCGATTCAAGCGCCTAGAGTTTCGTCTCGAAATTCTCTTTCCGTTTAACCTATTCAAACAAGTTTTTGCTACTGTAAAATTTGACTTAGATCCAGATTAGTAAACGAAGCTTGTTTCTTTCGCCGTTTGACTTTCGTTGCTTCGTTCGATTTATTTCTTTTTGCAAACCGGAGTTCTTAAGTTGAACTTTCTGGTTAGATCTTTTCTTTGAGTTTTACCTGTGCATTTGATGAGTGCTTATTGTATGCTTGTTTGTTTGCAATAGAGTACCCGCAGTGCGCCGCTTGCTACTTCGAATCTCTAGGTTTCACGGATCATCAGCAAGGCAAGTAACACTTTGATCATACCTCTTTTACTACCCAGTTTTATTGCATTAGACCAACCCTCAAACATTGCATGGTTAGGATCTAATTAAACTGTGGGAATTGGGAAGTAGTTGAGGTAGTACCCATCACCTGTTTATTATCAAACCCTTGGGAGTTACTTCTACGTTTGGTTATTTTGCTATGCTATGCTAGTAGACGTGGATTGGGTTTGAGTGTTACCATGACAGATGTGAGATTGTTAATTAATGGTTAACTTTAAGGTGGCAACTAAAACTCACATCTGGGTGGATGGAGGTACCTGGGTATTCCAGGATTGCCTGTTTTCTTTTGGACCGCCACCCAGGTTCAAAGGGATCATGAGATTATTCATGCTAGAAACTTCCATGTGCAGCCACAAGCTATTATGGGCTCTAGCATAGTTGACTAAGTTGTGTGAACTCTTACAGTGGTAGACTAGCAGATGTAGGGGATGTAGGTTGGTACGGTCTATCACATCGTAAGTTGCAAACACTTCTGAAAGACTGTGTCTCGGTCATTCGTTTCTCAAACATCATGTAGTGCGAGAATCAAGCGAAGGCGATCGAGTCTTGTGGGGAAAAGTGCACAAACCTCTGCAGAGTGTATAAACTAATCATGATTAGCCGTGTCCCCGGTTATGGACGTTTTGAGTATCTAGTATCTGGATTATCATGTGAATCTCATCATGTTACTTTAATTAATTTTGTTGGGTTTTGATGATGATACTTAATTGGGATTGAGGATGCTGTCAACCATTCTCAATGTTTAACAACCACCATGATAGTTAAATAAAATTTATTCCTTTGCAGTAGGGAAAAATTGGCTTTTCGCAAAACTGTAACCATAGAGCCTTCTACCAGCCATATATTCATGTAGTATAGCATTGTTATGTTCATTACTCTCTATGTGTTACATTGCCAGCATATTCCATGTGCTGACCCGTTTTCGGGCTGCAACGTTTCATGTTGCAGACTTTTCAGACGACGAGTAAGGTGTCTTAGGTCGTGGTCTTATATTCAGTGATGCCGTTGGAGTTGATGGACTCACTTATCTTCCAAGTCTTCCGCTGTTATCGTATTAGATGGCCTTAAGCCATATTTATCATACTTATTCTCTGTTGAGATACTCGTTGTAATAAGTGTGTGATTGCTACTCTGTTATAAATCCTCCATTTGTACTGTGCGTGTCAGCATTACTGAGCCAGGGATGACACTGGTGCACAGCAACACAGACTGTTTGAGGTCTGGTCGCTACATCAATTCTTGGGCCAGCACATGAGCTCGTCTGGAAAATTTCTGACAGCCGTCGCGCTTGCTAACCAGATCTTCTACATCAGCATGAGCCCTCAGCCAATAAAACCCATGACGAAAAGCCTTAGCCACGAGAGACTTAGAGCCGTCATGATGGCCACAATCTCCTTCATGAATCTCTCGTAAAATCTCACGGCCCTCCTCAGGAGAGATGCAGCGCTGAAACACCCCTGTGACACTGCATCGGTGTAACTCGCCATTGACAATGGACATTGACTTAGACCGCCGGGTTATTTTCCCGGCTAAAGTTTCATCCTCAGGTAACTCACCCTGGGTCATATAAGCCAAATACGTAACTGTCCAGTCAGGAATAGCATGAAGAGCCGCCACCAACTATGCCTCCGGGCCAGGGATAGAAAGATCCTCCTCCGTAAGCAGTTTAACTGAAGGATTATTCAAAATATCAAGAAAGACATTAGGTGGTACCGGCTTATGCTGAGACCCCAGCCGGCTTAAAGCATCAGCCACCTCATTTTTCCTGTGATCAACATGTTCCACTTGATAACCCTTGAAATGACCAGCAATAGCATCAACCGCCCGGCGATAAGCTGCCATGAGTAGGTCTTTGGAATCCCAATTCCTGAGACTTGCCGAGCCACCAGATCTAAATCGCCAAAACACCTCAACCAGCTTAAGTTCATCTCTTTGGCCATCCGAAGACCATGGAGTAAGGCTTCATATTCAGCTGCATTATTAGTACAAGGAAACATCAACCTTAAGACATAACAAAACTTATCACCTCATGGGGAAGTCAAAATAATTCTAGCCCCCGAGCCTTCCAACTGCCTGGATCCATCAAAATGAATAGTCCGATATGTATTATCAGGCTTTTCCTCAGGCATCTGCAACTCTGTCCAGTCATTAATGAAATCCACAAGCTCCTGAGACTTGATAGCTATCCAAGGCATGTAAGCTCAATGGCCCACTTGGCCACCCGACCTGTAGCTTCTTTGTTTTGAATAATATCCCCTAAAGGAGCAAAACTGACCACATTGATGGGATGACCAAGGAAATACTGCTTCAACTTACGACTAGCCATGAATACTCCATAAACTAGCTTTTGCCAATGTGGGTACCTTTTCTTAGATTCAATTAGTACCTCACTGACAAAGTAAACTGGCCTTTGAACCTGATATTCCTTGCCTGATTCCTTCCTTTCCACAACAACCGCTACGCTGACGGCTCTACTTTTAGCAGCCACATATAAAAGCAAGGGCTCCTTATCAATAGCAGCTGCAAGAATCGGCAGCTCAGCCAACTGCTTTTTAAGCGCCTCGAACGCCTGATTGGCAACATCACTCCAGACAAAGCGATCTATTTTCTTCATCATCTGGTACAGAGGGATAGCCTTTTCTCCCAGGCGGCTTATAAACCGGCTTAAAGCCGCAATACAACCCGCCAAACGCTGGACGTCGTTGATACATGCCAGTTTAGCCAAAGAAGTGATAGCCTTGATTTTCTCTGGGTTAGCTTCGATACCTCTCTCAGAAACCAAAAAAACCCAAAAGCTTGCCTGCTGGCACACCAAAGACACATTTGGCCGGGTTAAGCATCATCTTATAGACCCGGAGGTTGTCAAATGTCTCCTTCAAATCATATAACAAGGTCTCCTTCTTCCTGGATTTCACAACAATATCATCCACATAAGCATGAACATTGCATCCAATCTGGCTGTGGAGGCAATTCTGAACACACTGCTGATAAGTCGCCTGGGAATCTTGAGCCCAAAAGGCATAGACACGTAGCAGAAGGCTCCAAACACTACAAAAAAAGACACATCCGTGACATTTTGGGCCGAACGAATTTTTTCTGTCGTGCTTATGACACTTCAATGACGATAATTGTGACAAAACCCGGTATCATCATAGATGTGATGGGCTCCTACTTGTATGATAAAAAACCATGACAGAAATTGGGCTTTTCGTCCTGGGCGGGCCGGAGACGCAGCTGCATGACATTCTTTGGGCCGTCCATGATGGAAAAACCCATGGTAGAAGCGAGGGCGAGAAAAATATCGGGGAGTTCCCGGTTGCGATGGGTGGTCGGGGGCCGAGCGATGCGCGTTTCTCTCGTACACATACACGCGTGGGTGCAAGGCGTTGGGCTCTAACTAAACCTGAGCGATTGCACTGCAGGCTACGCGTTACTGAACCCGAGCGATCGATCGATCTGGCTATTAACTGAACGCGATCGAGCGATTCCTTCACTACTGTTGCTAACTGAAGCCGATCGAACCTGCTGCCTCCTTCACTTGATGAACATTGAGCGTTGTTTGGGGGGGGGGTTGGATGAACAGTTCTTGGTGGGGGGTTGGATGAACAGGACCCCGTGGTAGTAGAGGCCGTTGCCGCTGGATGAGCAGGACCCCGATCGATTGAGCCGGTTGGGGGTGGATGAACAGGACCCCATGGAGGGCTGGATGAACAGGACCCTGTGGAGGGCTAGCCGAACAGTAGCTGGTGGAGGGCTGGATGAACAGTAGCCCATGGAGGGGTGGTTGAACAGGACCCCGTGGAGAGGGCTGATTGAACAATAGCCGGTGGAGGAGCGGTGGAGGCTGGATGAACAGGAGCCCATGGATGAACAGTCGCAGGTGGAGGCTGGAGGAGGTAGACGGTGGATGAACAGTAGACCGTGAAGGCTGGAGGAGGTTGACGGTAGAGATGAACAGTAGCCCGTGGAGTCCCGTTTTGCGGTACGCCACACCCCTCCCGATGAACAGGAACCCCGTTTCGACCGTAGCGCTCCAACACAAGTCCGTTTCCTCTGTTTTGCGGTACGGCACACCCCTCCCGATCAACAGGACCCCGTTTTGACCGTAGGAGGTCCAAGTGAAGTCCGTTTCCTCTGTTTTGCGGTATGCCAGACCCCTCCCGATGAACAAGATCCCGTTTCGACCGTGGCCGGTCGAACAGAAGGCCGTTTCCTCTGTTCTGCGGTACGCCAGGCCTCGTTTCGATCGACTGTTCTGTCCAAGCCAGTTGGCTCCCGATGAACATGATGACGCAGTTTCTCCGTTCCGACCCAGCCATGTACACGAGCCCTGGCCGTACGTATGCGTGAGTAGGCGTTCGAGACCCCGCTTGTATGTACGTATGTGGTCGTATTTACTTTCTTGCACCCTGGCTGTACGTACGTGTACACGATATTAACGGGACTGCGTGACATGCTAGGTGCGCGCCTCTACTACGACACATGCCCTTCCTTACTCGGCCTGGTTCAACGCTGCAGCCTGCAGACAGGCCGATCGTATTTACGTACACGTTCGCGACCAGAATGACAACGCTACGTACGCTTCGACCAGGTTGGTCCCGACTGTCAGGGAGGATAAGGAGGCCCTTCCTTGCGTGTGAAGATGTAGCTGGTGGGTCCCAGCAGTCAGGGGGAAACATTTTTTTTCGTGAAATATGGTGGCCCGTCCGGTGGGTCCCTGCTGTCAGGTAGAGGAATCATCATTTTGCGTGTAGTAAGGAGGCACTTCCTTGCTGCGGCCGTGGACCCAGCTGTCAGCCTCTGCATGTAAAGTACTCTTCCGATGGAAGTCGTTCCTTGGCCACGTTGACGACGCCGCGCCGAGAGTGATACGTCTCCAACGTATCTATAAATTTTTATTGCTTCATGCTACATTATATTCTGTTTTGGATGATTAATGGGCTTTGTTATACACTTCTATATTATTGTTGGGACTAACCTATTAACCGGAGGCCCATGTTGCTCCACCGACGTACTTCTTCCTCCTATATATACCTACGTACCCCCAAACCAACAGAAGCATCCATGAAAACCTAATGCCACCACCGCAACCTTCTGTACCCGTGAGATCCCATCTTGGGGCCTTTTCCGACGTCCTGCCAGAGGGGGCATTTATCACGGAGGGCTTCTACATCAACACCATAGCCTCTCCGATGATGTGTGAGTAGTTTACCTCAGACCTTCGGGTCCATAGTTATTAGCTAGATGGCTTCTTCTCTCTCCTTGGATCTCAATACAAAGTTCTCCACGATTCTCGTGGAGATCTATTCGATGTAATCTTGTTTTGCGGTGTGTTTGTTAAGACCGATGAGTTGTGGGTTTATGATCAAGTTTATCTATGAACAATATTTGAATCTTCTCTGAATTCTTTTATGTATGATTGGTTATCTTTGCAAGTCTCTTCGAATTATCAGTTTGGTTTAGCCTACTAGATTGATCTTTTTTGCAATGGGAGAAGTGCTTAGCTTTGGGTTCAATCTTGCAGTGTCCTTTCCCAGTGACAGCACGGGCAGCAAGGCACGTATTGTATTGTTGCCATCTAGGATAACAAGATGGGGTTTATATCATATTGCATGAGTTTATCCCTCTACATCATGTCATCTTACTTAAAGCGTTACTCTGTTCTTATGAACTTAATACTCTAGATGCATGCTGGATAGCGGTCGATGTGTGGAGTAATAGTAGTAGATGCAGGCAGGAGTCGGTCTACTTGTCACGGACGTGATGCCAATATACATGATCATACCTAGATATTTCTAATAACTATGCTCAATTCTATCAATTGCTCAACAGTAATTTGTTCACCCACCGTAATACTTATGCTCTCGAGAGAAGCCACTAGTGAAACCTATGGCCCCCGGGTCTATTTTCCATCATATTAATCTTCCAACTCTTAGCTATTTTTATTGCCTTTTATTTTACTTTGCATCTTTATTATAAAAATACCAAAAATATTATCTTATCATATCTATCAGATCTCACTTTCGTAAGTGACCGTGAAGGGATTGACAACCCCTTTATTGCGTTGGTTGCTAGGTTTTTATTTGTTTGTGTAGGTGTGAGGGACTCGTGCGTGGCCTCCTACTGGATTGATACCTTGGTTTTCAAAAACCGAGGGAAATACTTATGCTGCTTTACTGCATCACCCTTTCCTCTTCAACGAAAAACCAACGCAGTGCTCAAGAGGTAGCAAGAAGGATTTCTGGCGCCGTTGCTGGGGAGTCTGCGCACAAGTAACATACCAAGTACCCATCACAAACTCTTATCTCCCGCATTACATTATTTGCCATTTGCCTCTCGTTTTCCTCTCCCCCACTTCACCCTTGCCGTTTTATTCGCCCTCTCTTTTTCGTTCGCCTCTTTTTTGCTTGCTTCTTGTTTTCTCGTGTGTTGGATTGCTTGCTTGTCACTATGGCTCAAGACAATACTAAATTGTGTGACTTTACCAATACCAACAACAATGATTTTCTTAGCACTCCGATTGCTCCTCTTACCGAAACTGAATCTTATGAAATCAATGCTGCTTTGTTGAATCATGTTATGAAAGATCAATTCGCCGGCCTTCCTAGTGAAGATGTCGCTACCCATCTAAATAGCTTCGTTGATTTGTGTGATATGAAAAAGAAGAAAGATGTGGACAATGATATTGTTAAATTAAAGTTATTTCCTTTTTCGCTTAGAGATCGTGCTAAAGCTTGGCTTTCGTCTTTGCCTAAAAATAGTATTGATTCATGGAATAAGTGCAAAGATGCTTTTATCTCTAAGTATTTTCCTCCTGCTAAGATCATCTCTCTTAGAAACGATATTATGAATTTTAAGCAACTTGATCATGAACATGTTGCACAAGCTTGGGAGAGAATGAAATTAATGATACATAATTGCCCTACACATGGTTTGAATTTGTGGATGATTATACAAAACTTTTATGCCGGATTGAATTTTGCTTCTGGAAATCTTTTAGATTCAGCCGCGGGAGGCACTTTATGGAAATGACTTTAGGAGAAGCTACTAAACTCCTAGATAATATTATGGTTAATTATTCTCAATGGCACACCGAAAGATCTACTAATAAAAAAGTGCATGCGATAGAAGAAATTAATCTTTTGAGTGGAAAGATGGATGAACTTATGAAATTATTTGCTACTAAGAGTGTTTCTTCTGATCCTAATGATATGCCCTTGTCCACTTTGATTGAGAATAATAATGAATCTATGGATGTGAATTTTGTTGGTAGGAATAATTTTGGTAACAACGCGTATAGAGGAAGCTTTAATCCTAGGCCGTGTCCTAGTAATTCCTGTAATAATTATGGTAATTCCTACAACAACTCTTATGGAAATTTTAATAAGATGCCCTCTGAATTTGAGACTAGTGTTAAAGAATTTATGAATTCGCAAAAGAATTTCAATGCTTTGCTTCAAGAAAAGATGCCTAAGATTGATGAATTGGCAAGGAACGTTGATAGAATTTCTCTTGATGTTGATTCTTTGAAACTTAGATCTATTCCTCCTAAGCATGATATCAATGAGTCTCTCAAAGCCATGAGAATTTCCATTGATGAGTGCAAAGAAAGAACCGCTAGGATGCGTGCTAAGAAAGATTGCTTTGTGAAGGCGTGTTCTTCTAGTTTCTATGAAAATAAAGATGAAGATCTAAAAGTAATTGATGTGTCCCCTATTAAATCTTTGTTTTGCAATATGAATCTTGATAATTATGGGACTAAATATGAGCCACCTTTACCTAGAAGGCGTTCCAAAAATTCGGAGTTTTTAGATCTTGATGCAAAAATTGGTAAAAGTGGGATTGAAGAGATCAAAACTCTAGATATTAATGAACCCACTATTTTGGATTTCAAGGAATTTAATTATGATAATTGCTCTTGGATAGATTGTATTTCCTTGTTGCAATCCGTGCTAAATTGTCCTCATGCTTATAGTCAAAATAAAGCTTTTACTAAACATATCGTTGATGCTTTGATGCAATCTTATGAAGAAAAACTTGAGTTGGAAGTTTCTATCCCTAGAAAACTTCATGACGAGTGGGAACCTACTATTAAACTTAAAATTAAAGATCATGAATGCTATGCTTTGTGTGATTTGGGTGCTAGTGTTTCCACGATTCCAAAAACTTTGTGTGATTTGCTAGGTTTCCGTGAATTTGATGATTGTTCTTTGAACTTGCACCTTGCGGATTCCACCATTAAGAAACCTATGGGAATAATTAATGATGTTCTTATTGTTGCAAATAGAAACTATGTGCCCGTAGATTTCATCGTTCTTGATATAGATTGTAATCCTTCATGTCCTATTATTCTTAGTAGACCTTTCCTTAGAACGATTGGTGCAATTATTGATATGAAGGAAGGAAATATTAGATTCCAATTTCTGTTAAGGAAAGGCATGGAACACTTCCCTAGAAAGAATATAAAATTACCTTATGAATCTATTATGAGAGCCACTTATGGATTGCCTTCCAAAGATGGCAATACCTAGATCTTTTATGCCTAGCTAGGGGCGTTAAACGATAGCGCTTGTTGGGAGGCAACCCAATTTTATTTTTAGTTTTTTTGCCTTTTGCTTCTGTTTAGGAATAAATCTTTGATCTAGCCTCTGGTTAGGTTTGTTTTTATGTTTTAATTATTTTTTGTGCCAAGTTAAACCTATAGGATCTTCTTGGATGATAGTTATTTGATCTTGCTGAAAATTCCAGAAACTTTCTATTCACGAAAATAATTGTTAAAAATCACCAGAACGTGATAAAATATTGATTCCAATGGCCACTGATCAATAAAAAAATTGTCTAGGTCTTCCTATTTTGGCTGAATTTTTGGAGTTCCAGAAGTTTGCGTTAGTTACAGATTACTACAGACTGTTTTGTTTTTGACAGATTCTGTTTTTCGTGTGTTGTTTGCTTATTTTGATGAATCTATGGCTAGTAAAATAGTTTATAAACCATAGAGAAGTTGGAATACAGTAGGTTTAACACCAATATAAATAAAGAATGAGTTCATTACAGTACCTTGAAATGGTGTTTTGTTTTCTTTCGCTAACGGAGCTCACGAGATTTTCTGTTAAGTTTTGTGTTGTGAAGTTTTCAAGTTTTGGGTAAAATATTTGATGGATTACGGAACAAGGAGTGGCAAGAGCCTAAGCTTGGGGATGCCCATGGCACCCCAAGATAATCTAAGGACACCAAAAATCCAAAGCTTGGGGATGCCCCGAAAGGCATCCCCTCTTTCGTCTACTTCAATCGGTAACTTTACTTGGAGCTATATTTTTATTCATCACATGATTTGTGTTTTGCTTGGAGCGTCTTGTATAATTTGAGTCATTATTTGTTAGTTTACCACAATCATCTTTTCTGTACACACCTTTTGAGAGAGACACACTTGATTTGGAATTTATTAGAATACTCTATGCGCTTCGCTTATATCTTTTGAGCTATATAGTTTTTGCTCTAGTACTTCACTTATATCTTTTAGAGCACGGCGGTGGTTTCGTTTTATAGAAACTATTATTCTCTCATGCTTCACTTATATTATTTTGAGAGTCTTAAACAGCATGGTAATTTTCTTAAGTAGAAAATTAATCCTAATATGTTAGGTATGCAAAACTAGTAAAAAACTTTCTTATTAGTGTGTTGAATACTAAGAGAAGTTTGGTGCTTGATGATTGTTTTGAGATATGGTGGTAGTGATATTAAAGTTGTGCTAGTTGAGTAGTTGTAGAATTGAGAAATACTTGTGTTGAAGTTTGCAAGTCCCGTAGCATGCATGTATGGAAACGTTATGTAACAAATTTGAAACATGAGGTGTTCTTTGATTGTCTTCCTTACGAGTGGCGGTCGGGGACGAGCGATGGTCTTTTCCTACCAATCTACCCCCCTAGGAGCATGCGCGTAGTGCTTGGTTTTTGATGACTTGTAGATTTTGCAATAAGTATGTGAGTTCTTTATGACTAATGTTGAGTCCATGGATTATACACACTCTTACCCTTCCATCATTGCTAGCCTCTTCGGTACCGTGCATTGCCCTTTCTCACATTGAGAGTTGGTGCAAACTTTGCCGGTGCATCCAATCCCCGTGATATGATACGCTCTTTCACACATAAACCTCCTTATATCTTCCTCAAAACAGCCACCATACCTACCTATTATGGCCTTTCCATAGCCAATCCGAGATATATTGCCATGCAACTTTCCACCGTTCACATTGGTTTCATGATCATGTAGTTGACATCGTATTTGTGGCAAAGCCACTGTTCATAATTTTTCATACGTGTCACTCTTGATTCATTGCCCATCCCGGTATACCGCTGGAGGCATTCATATAGAGTCATACTTTGTTCTAGTATCGAGTTGTAATCATTGAGTTGTAAATAAATAGAAGTGTGATGATCACCATTCATAGAGCATTGTCCCAATAAAAAAGAAGAAGAGAAAGGCCAAATAAAAAAAGGGAAGGCCCAAAAAAAAGGGACAATGCTACTATCCTTTTTCCACACTTGTGCTTCAAAGTAGCACCATGATCTTCACGATAGAGAGTCTCTTGTTTTGTCACTTTCATATACTAGTGGGAATTTTTCATTATAGAACTTGGCTTGTATATTCCAACAATGGGCTTCCTCAAATGCCCGAGGTCTTCGTGAGCAAGCAAGTTGGATGCACACCCACTTAGTTTCTTTTGTTGAGCTTTCATGCATTTATAGCTCTAGTGCATCCGTTGCATGGCAATCCCTACTCCTTGCATTAACATCAATCGATGGGCATCTCCATAGCCCGTTGATTAGCCGTGTTGATGTGAGACTTTCTCCTTTTTTGTCTTCTCCACATAACCTCCATCATTATATTCTATTCCACCCATAGTGCTATATCCATGGCTCACACTCATGTATTGTGTGAAGGTTGAAAAAGTTTGAGATTACTAAAGTATGAAACAATTGCTTGGCTTGTCATCGGGGTTGTGCAAGATGAGAGCATTCTTGTGTGACGAAAATGGAGCATGACTAAACTATATGTCAATATTAAACTTTTATCTTGAATCTTTCGGATCTGAATATTCATACCACAATTAAGAGGGTTACATTAAAAATTATGCCAAGTAGCATCCTGCATCAAAAATTCTGTTTTTATCATTTACCTACTCGAGGACGAGCAGGAATTAAGCTTGGGGATGCTTGATACATCTCCAACGTATCTATAATTTTTGATTGCTTCATGCTACATTATATTCTGTTTTGGATGATTAATGGGCTTTGTTATACACTTTTATATTATTTTTGGGACTAACCTATTAACTGGAGGCCTAGCCGAAATTGCTGTTTTTTGCCTATTTCAGTGTTCCGCAGAAAAAGAATATCAAACGGAGTCCAAACGGAATGAAACCTTCGGGAACGTGATTTCCGGAACAAACGTGATCCAGAGGACTTGGACCCTACATCAAGAAAGCAACCAGGAGGGCACGAGGTAGGGGGGCGCGCCCTCCACCCTCATGGGGCCCACGTTGCTCCACTGACGTACTTCTTCCTCCTATATATACCTACGTACCCCCAAACCAATAGAAGGATCCACGAAAACCTAATTCCACCGCCGCAACCTTCTGTACCCGTGAGATCCCACCTTGGGGCCTTTTCCGGTGTCCTGCCGGAGGGGGCATTGATCACGGAGGGCTTCTACATCAACACCATAGCCTCTCCGATGATGTGTGAGTAATTTACCTCAGACCTTCGGGTCCATAGTTATTAGCTAGATGGCTTCTTCTCTCTCTTTGGATCTCAATACAAAGTTCTCCACGATTCTCGTGGAGATCTATTCGATGTAATCTTCTTTTGCGATGTGTTTGTTGAGACCGATGAATTGTGGGTTTATGATCAAGTTTATCTATGAACAATATTTGAATCTTCTCTGAATTCTTTTATGTATGATTGGTTATCTTTGCAAGTCTCTTCGAATTATCAGTTTGGTTTGTCCTACTAGATTGATCTTTCTTGCAATGGGAGAAGTGCTTAGCTTTGGGTTCAATCTTGCGGTGTCCTTTCCCAGTGACAGCAGGGGTAGCAAGGCACGTATTGTATTGTTGCCATCGAGGATAACAAGATGGGGTTTATATCATATTGCATGAGTTTATCCCTCTACATCATGTCATCTTACTTAAAGCGTTACTCTGTTCTTATGAACTTAATACTCTAGATGCATGCTGGATAGCGGTCGATGTGTGGAGTAATAGTAGTAGATGCAGGCAGGAGTCGATCTACTTGTCACGGACGTGATGCCTATATGCATGATCATACCTAGATATTCTCATAACTATGCTCAATTCTGTCAATTGCTCAACAATAATTTGTTCACCCACCGTAATACTTATGCTCTTGAGAGAAGCCACTAGTGAAACCTATGGCCCCCGGCTCTATTTTCCATCATATTAATCTTCCAACACTTAGCTATTTCCGTCGCCTTTTATTTTGCTTCTATTTCACTTTGCATCTTTATCATAAAAATACCAAAAATATTGACCTATCATATCTATCAGACCTCACTCTCGTAATTGACCGTGAAGGGATTGACAACCCCTTATCGCGTTGGTTGCGAGGATTTATTTGTTTGTGTAGGTGCGAGGGACTCGTGCGTGGCCTCCTACTGGATTGATACCTTGGTTCTCAAAACTGAGGGAAATACTTACGCTACTTTGCTGCATCACCCTTTCCTCTTCAAGGGAAAACCAACGCAGTGCTCAAGAGGTAGCAAGAAGGATTTCTGGCACCGTTGCCGGGGAGGCTTTCGCAAAGTCAAGATTTGGACTCCCGACAACGAGCCATTTCTGGCGCCGTTGCCGGGGAGTCTACGCAAAAGTCAACATACCAAGTACCCATCACAAACCCTTATCTCCCGCATTACATTATTTGCCATTTGCCTATCGTTTTCCTCTCCCCCACTTCACCCTTGCCGTTTTATTCGCCCTCTCTTTCTCGTTCATCTCTTTTTCGCTTGCTTTTTGTTTGCTCGTGTGTTGGATTGCTTGCTTGTCACGATGGCTCAAGATAATACTAAATTGTGTGATTTCACCAATACCAACAACAATGATTTCCTTAGCACTCCGATTGTTCCTCTTACCGATACTGAATCTTGCGAAATTAATACTTCTTTGTTGAATCTTGTCATGAAAGATCAATTCGCCGGCCTTCCTAGTGAAGATGCCGCTACCCATCTAGATAGCTTCGTTGATTTGTGTGATATGCAAAAGAAGAAAGATGTGGATAATGATATTGTTAAATTGAAGCTATTTCCTTTCTCGCTTAGAGATCGTGCTAAAGCTTGGTTTTCTTCTTTGCCTAAAATAGTATTGATTCTTGGAATAAGTGCAAAGATGCTTTTATCTCTAAGTATTTTCCTCCCGCTAAGATCATATCTCTTAGAAACAATATTATGAATTTTAAGCAACTTGATCATGAACATGTTGCACAAGCTTGGGAGAGGATGAAATTAATGATACGTAATTGTCCTACACATGGTTTGAATTTATGGACGATCATACAATTTTTTTATGCCGGGTTGAATTTTGCTTCTAGAAATCTTTTAGATTCGGCCGCGGGATGCACTTTTATGGAAATCACTTTAGGAGAAGCTACTAAACTCCTAGATAATATTATGGTTAATTATTCTCAATGGCACACTGAAAGATCTACTAGTAAAAAGGTGCATGCGATAGAAGAAATTAATGTTTTGAGTGTGAAGATGGATGAACTTATGAAATTATTTGCTAATAAAAGTGTTTCTTCTGATCCTAATGATATGCCTTTGTCTACTTTGATTGAGAATAATAATGAATCTTTGGATGTGAATTTTGTTGGTAGGAATAATTTTGGTAACAACGCGTATAGAGGTGTGACGCCCGGGTAGTTAAGCTACAGTAAACCTTTGTTAATGATGCCACATCACGATGGTTACTGTTGGTAATCTCGTGTTAGTTCGAAACTGATTCAAATTCAAAATCAAGTCAAACGATAAAATTTTTCAAACGTTAAAATTAAAATGTTCAAAATGGGACAAATAAATCCTAAGTCATAATGGTGGGGAACCACATTTTTGTAAAAAGATTAAAAGCACTAAAATGATTTAAACAGTAGCAAAACAACTATTTGAACGACTTTGGTATTTTATAAAATACTAAACTATTTTATATCAGGATAAAACTTTTTATAGTAGTGGATTGTTCTGAAACATTATTTTAGGGGCTATAGATATATTTTACTAAATTAAAATTAATGTGTAACTAAAATAAAACAGAAAAGAAAAAAATGAAAAGGTAAGAAAAAGGAATAAAACAACCCCCTCCCCCCCACTGGGCCACTCGGCCCAGCTGCTAGCCAGGCCAAACTCCAGGCCGACCCACCCCCTGCCTACTAACCCACTCCCCCTCCCACCGTAACCCTAACCTACCCCCACGTTTCCCACTCTCCCCCCAACCTGATCCACTCCTCCCTTCGCCCCGATCTGGGCATCGCCGCCCCGAGCGCCGTTGTCGGCCGGCTTCCCGACGCCGTGCACCTCCACCGCCACCCGGAGCGCCTCCGCCTCGGCCACCTCGTCGTCGACCATGACGCCGCCTCGCCGTCCTCTCCGTCGTCGCCTCGTCCCCATCGTCCATCCCACGCACCGCTGCCTTTTCCCTACGGCCCCCGCGAGCTTCCCCTCGTCCCGCACACGCTGCGCCCGCCTCCGCCTCGACCCACTCCGACCGGGCCCGCGATCGCCGCCTGCGCTCCCGTCGCGGTCTGCTAGCCCCGCCACCACGCCGACCGCGGCTCTCCCCCTACCGCGCGCTCGCGCAGGCCCGCGCTCCCGTCGCGGTCTGCTAGCCCCACCACCACGGCGACCGCGGCTCTCCCCCGACCGCGCGCTCGCGCAGGCCCGCGCGCCTCTGCTCGTCGGTCGTGCCTCGCGCCGCGTCACCTGCACGCCAGCCACGCCCCGCACATGCCCTACTCCGGCCACCCTCCTCGCTGGTGCCCTGCGCCGCGCGCGCACGCGCCGCATCGCCCGCCCCCCGTGCGTGGCCTCGCCCCCAGCTCCCCTCGCCCCGCTCTACCGTGGCCTTGCTCCGCCGCGCGCCGCTTTGGCTCCGCCTCGCTGCTGCTGCCCCCGCCGTGTGCGCGCGCGCACGCGCCGCCCGTTGCCGTTTCCGTCCCGCGGCGGCCCTGCCGCGGCCCGCCGATGCGCAGCCTTGGCCCCCTTCGCCGCTATGGCTGCTGGCGCCCAGCGCCGTTTCCTCCCTGTCGACCTGGGCGGGTAGCCAGTGCCCGCTAACGCCGAACCCACTATGGCCCCCCTGGCCCCATGACATGTGGGGCCCAGCCCCTAGAACATTAAAAAAATGATATACAAAAGAATAAAAAATAAAAAATACAAGTATTAATTAATTAACTAAATTAATTAATATAATTAATTGTGTTTAATTAACCTATCAATTAATTAAACTTAATTAATCCTGTTTAATTAACCTAATTAGCTAATTAACCTAATTAACTATTGTTAATTAACTAAACAGAGTATGACCTGCGGGACCCACACGTCAGATTGACTCAGTCAACGCCCTGTTGATTGCTGACGTCATGCTGATGTCATGATGACATCAGCATACACTATTCTGGATAATGTTAGAATTAAATAGATAATAATTTAGAAAATGATTTAAAACTTTAAAAATTAATAGAAAATAAACCGTAGCTCGGATGGAAAAACTTTGTACATGAAAGTTGCTCAGAACGACGAGACAAATCCGGATACGTAGCCCGTTCGTCCGCCACACATCCCTAGCATAGAGAACACGCAACTTTCCCCCTCCGGTTCATCTGTCCGAAAACGCGAAACACCGGGGATACTTTCCCGGATGTTTCCCCCCTTCGTCGGTACCACCTCCTACCGCATTAGGGCACACCTAGCACCGCGCATTGTCTTACCATGCACCGTCATGCTTATGTTTGCATTATATTTATTGTTTCTTCCCCCTCTTCTCTCGTTAGACACCAAGACCGACGCCGCTGCTACCCAGTATGACTACGTTGTTGACGACCCCTCCTTCCCAGAGCAACCAGGCAAGCACCCCCTTGATCACCAGATATCGCCTATTCTTTCTCTCTACTACTTGCATTAGAGTAGTGTAGCACGTTACTGCTTTTGGTTAATCCAATTCTGCTGCATAGCCTGTCATTGTTGCTACAGTTGTTACCCTTACCTGCAATCCTAAATGCTTAGTATAGGATTCTAGTATCCATCAGTGGCCCTACATTCTTGTCCGTCTGCCATGCTATACTATCGGGCCGTGATCACTCGGGAGGTGATCACGGGTATATACATATATACATACATACTATACAGGTGGTGACTAAAGTCGGGTCGGCTCGTTGAGTACCCGCAGGTGATTTCGTGTGGGGGCTGAAAGGATAGGTGGCTCCATCCCGGTAGAGGTGGGCCTGGGTTCCCGATGGCCCCCGACTGTTACTTTCTGGCGGAGCGACAGGGCAGGTTGAGACCACCTAGGAGAGAGGTGGGCCTGGCCCTGGTCGGCATTCGCGGATACTTAACACGCTTAACAAGATCTTGGTATTTGATCTGAGTCTGGCCACTGGCCTATATGCACTAACCAGCTACGCGGGAACAGTTATGGGCACTCGGCGTCGTGGTATCAGCCGAAGCCTTCATGACGTCAGTGACTGAGCGGCGCGCGCCGCATTGGACCGTAAGCTCGCGCTTGTATTAAGGGGGCTAGGTCTGCTTCCGGCCACGTACGCAACATGCAGGTGTGCAATGGGCGATGGGCCCAGACCCCTGCGCACATAGGATTTAGACCGACGTGCTGACCTCTATATTGAGCCTAGGTGGGGCTGCGACGTGTTGATCTTCCGCGGCCGGGCATGACCTAGAAAAGTGTGCCCGGCCAAATGGGATCGAGCGTGTTGGGTAATGTGGTGCACCCCTGCAGGGAAGTTTATCTATTCGAATAGCCGTGATCTTCGGTAACAGGACGACTTGGAGTTGTACCTTGACCTTATGACAACTAGAACCAGATACTTAATAAAACACACCCTTCCAAGTGCCAGATATAACCCGGTGATCGCTCTCTAATAGGGCGACGAGGAGGGGATCGCCGGGTAGGATTATGCTATGCGATGATACTTGGTGAACTTACCAACTACTCTCTTCTACTGCTTCAAGATGGAGCCTGCCAGAAGCGTAGTCTTCGACAGGACTAGCTATCCCCCTCTTATTCTGGCATTCTGCAGTTCAGTCCACCGATATTGCCCCTTTACACAAATACCCATGCATATGTAGTGTAGATCCTTGCTTGCGAGTACTTTGGATGAGTACTCACGGTTGCTTTTCTCCCTCTTTTCCCCCTTTCCATTCTACCTGGTTGTCGAAACCAGATGCTGGAGCCCAGGAGCCAGACGCCACCGTCGACGACGACTCCTACTACACTGGAAGTGCCTACTACTACTACGTGCAGGCCGCTGACGACGACCAGGAGTAGTTTAGGAGGATCCCAGGCAGGAGGCCTGCGCCTCTTTTGATCTGTATCCCAGTTTGTGCTAGCCTTCTTAAGGCATACTTGTTTAACTTATGTCTGTACTCAGATATTGTTGCTTCCGCTGACTCGTCTATGATCGAGCACTTGTATTCGAGCCCTCGAGGCCCCTGGCTTGCATTATGATGCTTGTAAGACTTAATTATTTTTAGAGTTGTGTTGTGATATCTTCCCGTGAGTCCCTGATCTTGATCGTACATGTTTGCGTGTATGATTAGTGTACGGTCAAATCGGGGGCGTCACAAGAGGAAACTTTAATCCTAGGCCTTATCCTAGTAATTCCTCTAATAATTATGGTAATTCCTACAACAATTCTTATGGAAATTTTAATAAGATGCCTTCTGAATTTGAGACTAGTGTTAAGGAATTTATGAATTCGCAAAAGAATTTCAATGCTTTGCTTGACGAAAAATTGCTTAAAGTTGATGAATTGGCTAGGAACATTGATAGAATTTCTCTTGATGTTGACTCTTTGAAACTTAGATCTTTTCCACCTAAGCATGATATCAATGAGTCTCTCAAGGACATGAGAATTTCCATTGATGAGTGCACGGAAAGAACCGCTAGGATGCGTGCTAAGAAAGATTGCTTTATAAAAGCGTGTTCTTCTAATTTTTATGAAAACAAAGATGAAGATCTAAAAGTTATTGGTGTGTCTCCTATTAAATCTTTGTTTTGCAATATGAATCTTGACAATGATGAGACTGAATATGATCCACCTTTACCTGGAAGGCGTTCAAAAAATTCGGAGTTTTTAGATCTTGATGCTAAAATTGATAAAAGTGGTAATGAAGATGTCAAAACTCTAGATATTAATGAACCCACTATTTTGGATTTCAAGGAATTTAATTATGATAATTGCTCTTTGATAGATTGTATTTCCTTGTTGCAATCCGTGCTAAATTCTCCACATGCTTATAGTCAAAATAAAGCCTTTACCAAACATATCGTTGATTCTTTGATGCAATCTTATAAAGAAAAACTTGAGTTGGAAGTTTCTATCCCGAGAAAACTTTATGATGAGTGGGAACCTACTATTAAAACTAAAATTAAAGATCATGAATTCTATGCTTTGTGTGATTTGGGTGCTAGTGTTTCCACGTTTCCAAAAACTTTATGTGATTTATTTGGTTTCCGTGAATTTGATGATTGCTCTTTAAACTTGCACCTTGCGGATTCCACCATCAAGAAACCTATGGGAAGAATTAATGATGTTCTTATTGTTGCAAATAGGAATCATGTGCCCGTAGATTTTATCGTTCTTGATATAGATTGCAATCCTTCATGTCCTATTATTCTTGGTAGACCTTTCCTTAGAACGATTGGTGCAATTATTGATATGAAGGAAGGGAATATTAGATTCCAATTTCCATTAAAGAAAGGCATAGAACACTTCCCTAGAAAGAAAATAAAATTACCTTATGAATCTATTATGAGAGCCACTTATGAATTGCCTACCAAAGATGGCAATACCTAAATCTATCCTTGTTTTTATGCCTAGCTAGGGGCGTCAAACGATAGCGCTTGTTGGGAGGCAACCCAATTTTATTTTTAGTTTTTTGCTTTTTGCTTATGTTTAGGAATAAATATTTGATCTAGCCTCTGGTTAGATGTGTTTTTATTTTTTAATTAGTGTTTGTGCCAAGTTTAACCTATAGGATCTTCTTGGATGATAGTTATTTGTTCTTGCTGTAAATTCCAGAAACTTTCCGTACACGAAAATAATTGTTAAAAATCACCAGAACGCGATAAAATATTGATTCCAATTGCTGCTGATCAATAAACAAATTTTCTAGGTCTCGTATTTTGGCTGAATTTTTTGATTTCCAGAAGTTTGCGTTAGTTACAGATTACTACAGACTGTTCTGTTTTTGACAGATTCTGTTTTCGTGTGTTGTTTGCTTATTTTGATGAATCTATGGCTAGTAAAATAGTTTATAAACCATAGAGAAGTTGGAATACAGTAGGTTTAACACCAATATAAATAAAGAATGAGTTAATTACAGTACCTTGAAGTGGTCTTTTGTTTTCTTTCGCTAACGAAGCTTACGAGATTTTCTGCTGAGTTTTGTGTTGTGAAGTTTTCAAGTTTTGGGTGAAAAATTTGATGGATTATGGAACAAGGAGTGGCAAGAGCCTAAGCTTGGGGACGCCCATGGCACCCCAAGATAATCTAAGGACATCTAAAAGCCAAAGCATGGGGATGCCCCGAAAGGCATCCCCTCTTTCGTCTACTTCCATCGGTAACTTTACTTGGAGCTATATTTTTATTCATCACATGATATGTGTTTTGCTTGGAGCGTCTTGTATTATTTGAGTCTTTATTTGTTAGTTCTCCACAATCATCCTTGCTGTACACACCTTTTGAGAGAGTCACACTTGATTCGGAATTTATTAGAATACTCTATGTGCTTCACTTATATCTTTTGAGCTATATAGTTTTGCTCTAGTGCTTCACTTATACCTTTTAGAGCACGGTGGTGGATTTGTTTTATAGAAACTGTTGATCTCTCATGCTTCACTTATATTATTTTGAGAGTCTTAAAATAGCATGGCAATTTGCTTTAATTAATATCATGAGAAATTTGATGCTTGATAATTGTTTTGAGATATAAAGGTAGTAATATCATAGTTGTGCTAGTTGAGTAATTGTGGAATTGAAAAATACATGTGTTGGAGTTTGTAATCCCCGTAGCATGCACGTATGGTGAACCGTTATGTAACGAAGTTGGAGCATGAAGTATTTGTTGATTGTCTTCCTTTGTGTGAGGGTCGGGATCGCGCGATGGTTAACTCCTACCAACCCTTCCCCTAGGAGCATGCATAGTAGTACTTTGCTTCAAGGGCTAATAAATTTTTGCAATAAGTACATGAGTTCTTTATGACTAATGTGAGTCCATGGATTATACGCACACTTACCTTTCCGCAATTTTCTAGCCTCTTCGGTACCGCACATTGCCCTTTCTCACCTTGAGAGTTGGTGCAAACTTCGCCGGTGCATCCAAACCCCGTGATATGATATGCTCTATCACACATAAACCTCCTTATATCTTCCTCAAAACAGCCACCATACCTACCTATCATGGCATTTCCATAGCCATTCCGAGATACATTGCCATGCAACTTTCCACCGTTTCATTTATCATGACATACTCCATTATTGTCATATTGCTTTGCATGATCATGTAGTTGACATTGTATTTGTGGCAAAGCCACCGTTTATAATTCTTTCATACATGTCGCTCTTGATTCATTGCATATCCCGGCACACCGCCGGAGGCATTCATATAGAGTCATATTTTGTTCTAAGTATTGAGTTGTAATTCATGAGTTGTAAGTAAATAAAAGTGTGATGATCATCATTATTAGAGCATTGTCCCAAGTGAGGAAAGGATGATGGAGACAATGATTCCCCCACAAGTCGGGATGAGACTCCGGACTAAAAAAAAGAGGCCATAAAAAAGGGACAAAGGGCCCAAATATATAAAAAAATGATGAGAGAAAAAGAGAGAAGGGACAATGTTACTATCCTTTTACCACACTTGTGCTTCAAAGTAGCACCGTGATCTTCATAAAAGAGAGTCTCTCATTTTGTCACTTTCATATACTAGTGGGAAATTTCATTATAGAACTTGGCTTGTATATTCCAATGATGGGCTTCCTCAAATGCCCGAGGTCTTCATGAGCAAGCAAGTTGGATGCACACCCACTTAGTTTCTTTTTGAGCTTTCATACACTTATAGCTCTAGTGCATCCGTTGCATGGCAATCCCTACTCCTCGCATTAACATCAATTGATGGCCATCTCCATAGCTCATTGATTAGCCTCGTGGATGTGAGACTTTCTCTTTTTTTGTCTTCCCACATAACCCCTACCATTATACCTTATTCCACCATAGTGCTATATCCATGGCTTGCACTCATGTATTGTGTAAGAGTTGAAAAGGCTGAAGCACGTTAAAAGTATGAACCAAATGCTTGGCCAAAACCGGGGTCGTACATGATATGAATATTTTGTGTGGGGAAGATGGAGCATAGCCAGATTATATGATTTTGTAGGGATAACTTGCTTTGGCTATGTTATTTTGATAAGACATAATTGCTTAGTTAGTATGCTAGAAGTATTATTGTTTTTATGTCAATATTAAACTTTTATCTTGAATCATATCAAATCTGAACATTCATGCCACAATAAGAAGAATTATATTGAAATTATTCCAAGTAGCATTCCACATCAAAAATTCTGTTTTTATCATTTACCTACTCGAGGACGAGCAGGAATTAAGCTTGGGGATGCTTGATACGTCTCCAACGTATCTATAATTTTTGATTGTTCCATGCTATATTATATTATGTTTTGGACATTATTGGGCTTTATTATACACTTTTAGATTATTTTTGGGACTAACCTATTAACCGGAGGCCCAGCCCAGAATTGCTGTTTTTTTGCCTATTTCAGAGTTTCGCAGAAAAAGAATATCAAACGGAGTCCAAATGGAATGAAACCTCCAGGAACGTGATTTTTGGAACGAATGTGATCCAAAGGACTTGGACCCTACGTCAAGACATCAACCAGGAGGCCACGAGGTAGGGGCGCGCCTACTCCCCTAGGTGCGCCCTCCACCCTCGTGGGCCCCCTGTTGCTCCACTAACGTACTCCTTCCTCCTATATATACCTACGTACCCCCAAACTACCAGATACGAAGCCAAAAACCTAATTCCACCGCCGCAACCTTCTGTACCCGTGAGATCCCATCTTGGGGCCTGTTCCGGAGCTCCGCCGCAGGGGGCATCGATCACGGAGGGCTTCTACATCAACACCATAGCCTCTCCGATGATGTGTGAGTAGTTTACCTCAGACCTTCGGTTCCATAGTTATTAGCTAGATGGCTTCTTCATGGAGATCTATTCGATGTAATCTTCTTTTGCGGTGTGTTTGTTGAGCCCGATGAATAGTGGGTTTATGATCAAGTTTATCTATGAACAATATTTGAATCTTCTCTGAATTCTTTTATGTATGATTGGTTATCTTTGCAAGTCTCTTTGAATTATCAGTTTGGATTGGCCTACTAGATTGATCTTCCTTGCAATGGGAGAAGTGCTTAGCTTTGGGTTCAATCTTGCGGTGTCCTTTCCCAGTGACAGTAGGGGAAGCAAGGCACGTATTGTATTGTTGCCATCGAGGATAACAAGATGGGGTTTCTATCATATTGCATGAATTTATGTCTCTACATCATGTCATCTTGCTTAAAGCGTTACTATGTTCTTATGAACTTAATACTCTAGATGCATGCTGGATAGCGGTCGATGTGTGGAGTAATAGTAGTAGATGCAGGCAGGAGTCGGTCTACTTGTCTCGGACGTGATGCCTATATACATGATCGTACCTAGATATTCTCATAACTATGCTCAATTCTGTCAATTGCTCAACAGCAATTTGTTCACCCACCATAATACTTATGCTCTTGAGAGAAGCCACTAGTGAAACGTATGGCCCCCGGGTCTATTTTCCATCATATTAATCTTCCAACACTTAGCTATTTCCGTCGCCTTTTATTTTGCTTCTATTTTACTTTGCATCTTTATCATAAAAATACAAAAAATATTATCCTATCATATCTATCAGACCTCACTCTCGTAAGTGACCGTGAAGGGATTGACAACCCCTTATCGCGTTGGTTGCGAGGATTTATTTGTTTGTGTATGTGCGAGGGACTCGTGCGTGGCCTCCTACTGGATTGATACCTTGGTTCTCAAAACTGAGGGAAATACTTACGCTACTTTGCTGCATCACCCTTTCCTCTTCAAGGGAAAACCAACGCAGTGCTCAAGAGGTAGCACAGGTTCATTGAATGAACATACTGGGTCATAAACTTTACTGGATTATGAACACAATATGTTGTAAATAGAAGCCCGACACGTTCAAAAGCTCTTTTGTGCACCTGAAACTCCTTTTTTTGCTCTTCGACATACCCATCCGTCAAAACCATGCTGCTGATAAACATAAGCCTGATGGACAATAGTAACCTCGCATTCAGCAGGAAGAATGTGACAAATCTAGTGTTTGCATGGTTGGCTACATATCGTTCTAGCGTTTGTCTTCAATCAAATGTCATGAGAAGTGAGAAAATCCCGGTGCTTACGAATCCACCGATTGGTTATAACTTTCTTACCCCGTCCTGTTGCCTAAATAGACATGAAGGTTGAAAACAGTTAAGGTCTAAAAAAGAGTGTCGGAAGAGCAACAGCTGAACGGTTAATTCTAGTACAGTATATGCGGGCTTCCAATGTGCGTGAAATTATCACCTTTATATACAACTTCTCCAGACATGGAAAGCATTGCAGCAAGCTAATAATCTTGTTCAGATCAAAACTATTTATTTGGATATATAAGATCTTAACAGAATCCAGCACCATTGATAGGCTATCCATGGAGAAACTCTTCATTGAGCATAGAACATAATATTAGTACAAAATGTGTACTCCAAGATGATATGTAACTTATGCGCAGAAATTTAAAATGCAGCTTATGGTTACAAGTGTAGATGATAATATAAAGTACCTGAAGAACTGTGGAGCCAAACACCATCTTGAAATGAGCACAGAGATCATGTATTACACCCAAGGTCTCCAGTTTAGGCGCAGAGAGGACGGTTATTTGCGACGGTGAATAACTAGAATCAAGGATCAACCTTTGAAGTGAAGGGGCATCTTGGATGATGAGCTGCCTTCCATCAAAGGAAATTCCAATTATTACAAGGTTAGGCGACTTTATTTGGAGACAACCGATTCTAACTATGAAAACAAGCACCACGCACTCTAGGGCAGGGCAACTGGAGTGGATGATGCCGTGCAATGAGGCCTCCGATATACGAACCCGCACAAGTGAAAGTTTCTTGAGAAATGGGAGTCAAAGGTTTAGTACCAGATTGTCTGGTAGGTAGCACAACGCAAAGGTGGCGGTGTAGAGAGAGGAGGAAAACCGCGAGATGGACATATGTGCTGAGGGCACAAGTACATGGCGTTCGGTATCTGGTAGGTGATTTCCTGGGGAATAGTAGAACTCAAGCAGCTGTAGTTCTGTGAATTCATGGGATTTCAGCCAGGCGTCCACTGTGCAGGGCATGGTATGCTTGCTCAGGTAGTATGACGGGATGCAGAGGCTTTGAACAGAGCCCTAGTGGGAGGAGATGATGGCTCTGGGGAGTTCAAAATCATTGAAGAGAGATAGCTGACGATAGTCGAGATTAAGGGGCACGACGCACCTTAGAGAGCACCACCGAATTGAGAGGACTTGGGTGCGGCAGCAATCCTTGGTGGGGAGAAGCAAGACGATCTCCCCAAGGATGGCGTCCGGGAGATCGCTCATGTGGTCCACCCGAGATTCTACGGGTTCCTAGGATCCGGTGGGGGTGGGCTCGTTGCTTCTCCCCGCGCTGCCGGGTGCGGGATCTACAACAGGCGTCGCCGCTGGCGGGCGCCTCATCTTCTTGGCGCTGGGGTCAGCCGACTCCATTTTCCTCGAGGGCGTCGCGTCGAGCTCACAGATTTGAGCAGAGTAACGAATGACGAGCCTAGTTGTAGTGCCAGTGAAGAAGAAGGGGAGCTGGGGTTTTTCTGTAGTAGTGAGGAAGAAGGGGAGCTGGTTTTTTTTGTAGGAGTGAGGTGAGGAATTTGGGGGTACGAGTGGAGCGAGCTGACGTGAGGTGGGTGGGAGTGAGGAGGAAGAAGAGCACCCAGGTTTTTTGGGGGCGGTGTGCTGGGTGTGGGTAGCGCCTTTCATTAAGTAATTATATGGGCTTTTGAATTGATTTTATTATTTACTAGGGTGGATGGGCTATTTTGTCTTGGGCCCAGAGAAACAATTACTACTAGTACAGTGGAGACACTCTACAGCTACCTAGAAAAACAATTACTACTAGTACAGTGGATACACTACCACTTCTGGATCCTCCGAGGTCATCGAAACGTCTCCCTCTACTGAATGCCGTTTTACGTTTGTTCATCGACATGCGAGCCATGCAGCGCGCGATCCCAAATGCCATCCACTAAATTAGAAGGCAGTATGCAGGCGGAGAGTCACCCCGGTCGTAGCGCGGCAGTAATGAGCCGTTGTATCACAAAACCCCACCTCCCCGCAGTCTAAGTTTGACGGACGAAGCAACCATCATTGCGCTCTTCGCTGAATCCCCTTCTCCCTCGCCGTCTTCAAGAAAGCCAACACTCGCATCTGCCACTATTCTTCTCTCCCAACGAAGGGAAGGTAAGCGGATCCGTGATGTTGGTATATTTTTGTTCAGAAAAAAAGAAATTTTGCAAAGCAGTAACCGATCCTCATTCCCTTTTTTGTTTCATTGTCATTGCGATTGTGTTTTCCTGTTAGTGGTCTCCTAGTATTCGTCAGTTTCATGATGGACCAAGGAGAACCAGGCAAAGATCTGCCGATATTGGAGCAGACGCGGAAGGCTGATCCCCACGAGACAGAGAGCTCCAAGAAGATGGAGGCAGCCACCGAGCCGACCGCAGATACGCTCACGGACACTACTGAGATGGTCAACGCCCCGTTTGAGGTTACAGCCCCCGTGGCCCTACAGGAGCAGTTTTCCCCCTTCGAGGATGTGTCCCCCCCTGAGCTGCCCAAGGTGATTTTCTTCTTTGCCGATCTCGATTGTGGTTTTTCATCTAAGTATGTGGTGATGAATAATGAAAAAATTTATTAGCTTCGATGCCATGCTATACATAGTGGTTTAAATAACTTGTGTTTCTTATACTAGAAAGTAATTCAGGATTTGTTCCTGTTTCAATTAGAGCCCTGATGCAGACAAGGATTGTGTGGTTGTACATGTCACTTGCTATGAGGCGGATGACCTGAATATATGTACTGGGAAAACATAATTCTTAGGCTGTTGGATCCTGGAGGCCATTTGCGCTAATACCAATGCCGAGTTGTATTCCAGCTCACTGTTGTCAGGCGTGTTGTCCAGGGTGTACTGAAGCACAAGAAGTTCAAAGCTACTCCTTCATTTGTGAGGCATACTGTTCTTGTCAAGCTTACGCGAGAAGATGACGTGGCATGCCTCCACAAACAAGTTTATGAGTGGCAAGGCCAAAAGGTTATCTTCAGCAAGGTTCACAGGATTGAGCTACTGCCGGACGTCCTCGATGATGTTCATGGCAAGGTCCGTCTTGTGACCAACACTAATTAGATCGAGGCATGAAATAGTTGCCCTACAGTACTAGGAAAACGGTTTTAACGACAGGATATGTTGTTGTTAAAAGTGAGAATGTGGTCGTTAAAAGTCATTAACGACCGCATCTTTGTGGTTGTGGTAGGCTCCGTCGTTAAAAGTACTAACGACCACATTTTCCTGTCGTTATTTTATAATGATGGGACAACGTGTTGTCGTTAGTTTTGAGGAAATAACGACCACAATTCATGTATTAGCGACCACTTTTCCCATGGTTAATAACATTATTAATGTCCAGTTTATATTGCCAATGGCTATCCATTTAACAATTTTGTTTGTCTTTAACAACCAATCTTAATTGTTACATATATTATTTATGTTGCTTGCAACTTTTGAAGATTATCAGTTTATCAACCGCACCAATTAAGCAACAAAATAATTCGAACAGTTAAAGTATCACAACCTATTTTTATTAATCAAAACCACGTATAATGAACACAATCCTCGCTTACAATTCTCGAGTTAAAAATACCATTAAGAAATTATGAACCAAAAACACACTATGGACAACCATTATAGTTGTTCATCTCTAACTAGAAACAAGATTTTTTCTCATAATCTGCGGTCTTGGGACACAATCATTATTTGTCAACAACTACAATGCCTCGTGATGCTTCTATTACGTACAGTGAACCATCCATTCTACAAAACCATAAACAATTTACATGTCAGTACATATAAATGAATTAGCACAAAGGATAATAGCATATGAATTCATGTTAAAGCAAATATTATTCTGCTCAAGAATAAGTTATTTACATACATATAAGAAACTCTAAGTCCTAACCTATATATCACATCTAGTGAAGGAATTAATTAATGTGCTAATCTCCAAATTTTAGGCTTAGCAAAGAAAGAGAAGAGGACCAAACCTTCAGTACTTGTTGCCTGTAGTACATACAACTAATATGACTATATGACACTACAATTGCCATATACATAAAACTAATATGAGTATATGACACTACAGTTATCATCTATAGTCCAACTGAGAAGCTCAAGTGTGCAAAAAAATGTGGTTTGTTGGTTGTTCATGCTAGTGGAGTTGAAGTTCATGGTGGCATCGTTCCTCTTTGATATTGGTAACATTTTCAAAGTTTCCTACCCTAGAAATAGTGAGAAATTAATCATTTGCATGCATACCTTTCAACAGCTCTTTGCACAAGCTGAGAACACACATCAACAGATGGTTCCTGCGAGACGTAGACAATATGCACAAGTGAATGGATGCAGAACTAGAGGGTGAACATATACACGAGAAAACTTACTGGAGCGTCATATGTAGTCCTTGTTGTGCACCGTCCATTGAGGAGGAAAAACATTGTGGCTCCTAAGGTTATCAAATCCCTGCATATACACAATTTTTGCGTGGAATCAAGAGATTCGTGGAGTTTTTTCTGCTGTCACTGGGGTAATTAACTGTAATCAGGAATGATACGTACCAAGCTGGGATCTTTTGGAACAGAATGCACTTTACGGAGATGCTTTAAGTTGTACACTTTTGCTGGCTGATGACAGATGGGGGTAATATTAGATTTTCGTGTGAACTAATTAAACTGGAGAACTCAAGGATTCTACCATTGGAGTACTTGAGAACTCGCATGAACGCCTTATCCTTAGCCCATTCAGCTGGCTGCCACAGGGAAACAAGATGCATGATTTCTCGAAGATGTGCATGTATCATAGATGGAAAAAAGAGATTAGAGGTGGAGATCGATGTGTGAAGGTGTCTTTGCTCAGCTGTGAGAGAAGTGTACCCGTGGTGTGTCCCCGGCGGACGGGCAGAGGCGATGTTTCCTGTAGCCGTGCTCCAGCATCCCCGAACAGAACGCCGCTGCCGGCCGGCCCGCCTCCCGCTCTCCGCTGCTCCCGAAGCCCACATGCCCTCCCTCACCTGACTTCACTCCTTGGCCCAGACGCTCATCACCAAGGACTGGAGGAAGATGCCCTTGGTGTCCGCCCTGGTTGTACAGATGGCACTCCAGATCCGGCTACAGGACGTGGATCCCACATCGGCCGCTAGATATAGGGGATGGGGCCTGCGCGTGGCACTCGATCCGGGCTCGCCCGGCCTGTGCAGGGTCCGGGAATCTTTGTGGCGGCGGTGGGGTGCCCTCCCCGGCGGCGCTGAATCGAGGTGAGAGGGATGCCGAGTACTCTCGAACCGAATGGTAGATTTTTCAGGGAATCAGAACAGATATTTGACCACACGAAGCAACTGAAAATTAGGACGTTTGCGGATCCACGTTAGACGTGTGTTAGGCCCATCGTATCAATAACAACCGTGCATTGCTAATTGCCGGTCGTTATTGGCCTAATCTCTAGTAGTGCTAGCTGGTGTTTAATAGTAGTTTGGATTGTGTTTAATTATCCGAACCTTGCCTGTTATCGAGCCCTCCTGGGCTAGTACTCTGTTTGAATCCATCGATGGAAACTGCTGCTACTTTTGTGTGCCCGTGAATCATGTGAGAACCATCGTAATTGTTGCCGAAACAGATGTGTCCTCACTAGTTTTTTCATAAATATGGCATGGTAAGACATAAGTTGTCACAGTTTATCATAAGAGCAGTGTGTGTTTGATGAAATAGAGTACTCATTTGAGAACTGTGCGCCGACGTATACATAAGTACTTGTAAACACTGTTGGTGCTACCCCACTTGTAAGCAGTTGTGCAAAAAACGTCACATTGTCTCAGCTCGCTTCAACACTAGGCTATCGACCAGCTAACAATCAATAATCTGCTGTCCGACATATAAGGAACTACGTATCTTGTTACAGTGGTTCATGCAGTTAACTGAGGCCACAATGTAAATTCCAAACGTTCACACGCTAGTCCAGTGTTCATGTGGAACACTCACATTAAATCCGGCTTCATAAAAAATTTGAAAAGCATAAGTTAAGCAATTTTATACATCTCAATGATTCATAAAACATAACAAACATATACTAGTTCATAGCAAAAGACAAAGTTGTGACAAGGTTTACAAATCAGGAAAAATCAAGCAAGGCTTCTCTGAGCTAAGGGCCTCCCGGCAGGCTTTAATTTTCTGGAGTTCACTCTCATTTTTTCTTGTTGCCACCATCCAGGGTTAGGTTCTCTCATTCTAGAATAACCAATTATAATTGTGTTCTCAGCTGGAATGGTGAACTGAACCATGTAGTGTACTGACCATCTGAAATTCTTGTGCATTTCACTAAATTTAAGTACCGCTATTTGCAGAAATAAGCAGACCACAATGCCTCGTGTCCGCGCACCTATCCCAAAAACCTCCATGCAGCCGTGCCAGCTAGTCCTCGCTCCATGGATGAACTGGTAGAAAGTGCATTCCGGACTAGGATGCAGTTGTTTTCGCTTATCCCTGCACTGCAATCAGGAAGTAAAACGTACGAATCAGCTTATTTTAGATTGCGTTGGTCATTCTACCTAGTTACTACCAATGTAGGAATACCTGGAAGACGGGTGGTTAGAGGACGGCAGCTAGGAATAGCCATCTCATTTTGTGCACTTGTACTAAAACTGAGGTGTGTACTTTTGATTGCGCAGATAGAAACGATATGGAGACAGACACCCCTGTTTGCGCAAATAGGACAGTTATTTGCAGTTGGCATATGATTAACAACAACATCTATTGTGTTATAATTGGCACTACATTGACAGTATGAAAGTGCCATTAAGTTAGTAGCATCGCATCACATCAACACGGCCACTAGATTAACATGCAGAACAATAGCATTAGTATTACTATCATGAGAGTAACACATGGTCAGTAAATGTGCAACCAAATTTGTGCAGTTCCACTGGAATGAAGCAATGTTAGCGGTGTGAGATTTAAGTGTAACTGCAAAGACACAATTCATGGGAAATAAAGAAAGATGGAAGCACTTCATAAAATGGTGGTGGCATTGCTTCAATTATCGACGGCACTAGACCATTACTTATAGTGACATTAGGTGGCATTGTTTAATGCTTCATGTGATTTTACATTAACGGTAGCGATATGGGCGTAGGGACAACAGGGGCATAAAGTGGTGAGGCACATGTGGTTGCCGAGAGCGGCAAACACTTAGGCAGCATGTCTGCATTTGTCCCATATTTTATCTCCTCGGTGACATTTTCCTATGTGAGCACAGGAAATCTAGACCTGCTCATTCTCATTTGCGTTGTCCCCGAACACCCCTCACTTTCTTTCCTTTTTCGACCAAGAGACAGGTCCACTTCCCCCACCCTTCGCCATCCACCATGCTTTCTTCGCCTTTTCAACCAAGAAACCGGTTGGGTAGCCAGTATCTACTACTTTCCCCCGTTTCCTCTTAGAACCAAGTCCTAGATTCATGCTACAGCTTTCCCACTTTCTTCCCTATTTGAACCAACTCTTAGATTCGACTGTATGAACTAGCTTTACCTTTAATAATAGTAAAAGTCTAGGTGGCTTTGGAACAGCCGACGGAAGTAGAAAAAGATCCACACGCTGCCACATGGGGAGCTGGGGCAGTAGAGCAAGGCAGGTTTCGAAGGAATATATACCTGAGGGTTGTCAGCATGTGGCAAAGATGGCGTCTGGAGGCCGCATCTTGGCCACAGTACCGCAGGGAGGAAGAAGGGGTCAGAGGCCCTCCCGAGCCGGCGCTCTCTCGGAGAGAACATCACGGCCGCTAGTCGAGAAGCGCGGGCAGCCGTTGGTCTCCTCCCTCACGGCCGACGATAGCGTGAACGATGCACCTACACCCCTTCCCCGGTCGAGGTGGTCCGGCCGGATTTGTGACCAGCCGTGAGCAGAGAGAGAGAGTGTGGCCACCTATGTCTTGCTTAGATTTGGAGAGCATGAGAGAGTGAAAGAGAGGAACCCTAGTAAAGCAAGCGCTAAGGCTCCTGCTTATATATATAGTGGAGTGACTTTGTTGTACCAGCTTAAAAAATATGCGCTCCTACGTGTACCCGCGAGTGGGTGTGAGAGAACTAGTGCGTGCGTGCACCGCTTCTCTTCGTGAGAGTACAATATACTATGCCCAAAGAACGTTCGCCACAAGAGTAATAGTATAAGTGTGTGACGTGTGAGTTAAAATAAAAGGTGCGCGACGTCTTTTGCTTTTTAGAAGTTCTGAGGGTAGGATGTGAAGAGCACATATGTGTGTGACGTCCACCTGCAGATAGATGGTGGGTGCGAGAGGACTCGGGAGAGTCGTGACTCGTGAGGGTGCGTGTGTGCGTGAGAGAGAGGGGGAACGTATCAATGCAATGCATGTGTCCGTAAATCATTATCTGACAAACGTTCGCCACAAGCCGTTTCCTGACGAACGCCGTAAGAACCGTTAGATCGGCATCCGACTGTGTTAGTTTTTCCATGTCATTTAACATTACAGCCACTCCTCCGACACACAAATCTTCCACGTGAGTGTTAGCAATTCCCGTATGCTCCTCCCTTCGTTCCAAAATGATGTGCATATAGCTTTATTGAAATTCGAACCTCGCAAACTTTTACCAAGTTTTCATGTACAAAAATGCACATATAGAATACCTAGTATATATCATTCCATTCATATTCAAGAGGTAACTATAAAGATGGGGAGGAGTCTACAAAGAAAGACCGTCGTATCACCTGCAGCAATTTCAACCATCCTTTGGTGTGGAGGAATATCATAGGAACTCCATATGATATGATTATAGGATTTTTTCCTTTAGAGCCAATTGGTTCATAGGAATAGATTCATATACTCCACATTTCAAAGGAAAATAAACATGGTATCATTTTTATAGCTTTAGAGCCACTTGGTTCATCTGAATGGATTCCTATACTCCCGCAATTTCAAAGGCAAATAAACATTAGCGTATATTCAATAGAAAAGTTCCTATGATGTGAACCAAATGACATCTCTTTTCTAATTCCTCCTCATAGGAATTGAGATACATGTTATCTCTAGATTCAATAGAAAAGTTCCTACGATGTGAACCAAATGACATCTCTTTTCCAATCCCTACTCATAGGAATTGAGATACATGTCATCTCTTTCCCTACAACTTCCATGTATACATCTTCTATTCCTAAATAGCTAGTACAACCCACTAGTAGTTTTTTTCCTAGACATGCAACTTTGGCACAAGAACACGTCATGCATGCAAGTCATAAATCATATTGTTTTTGTACTCTATGCACGCAAGCACCACATCATCAATTCGTGCATGTTACTCATAAGTTATTTCTTGCATTAATTTTTGTATTGACAATGTATGTGTTGGTCACGTGCACACATATGTAGTTCACACTCACATTTTTGTTAGAAATGTCATTCTTTTAACTACAATTCATTTTTTCTCTTTGTACTCCCTCTGTCTAGGTCTGTAAGTCATCTTCTGAAAACCAAATAATCCCAAAACACTTAGGCACGGTACATTAACTCCCTCCTCGTTTCTTGTTTCATGACATATCAACCAATGAGAGATGTGGGCCGTGCATGCTTTCAATGGCTTGAGACTTTCAAACATGATATGCAGTGGTTAATTCATTGCATGGAATGCTATTAACTAGCAAAAAGAAACTAAGATGACTTATACACCTAGACGGAGGGAGTATTACATTTTCATTTTAAGCATACATTCACTTCCCATTAGTTATAGATGTTTTTGGAGGAACTTTTATCCATTATTTTGAGTAGAGTAGCAAATTTCACGCGGCCGCGGGTATATCAAAATGCAGGGCCCATGCATCATTGCCTTTCGGTCGAACCTACGTCCACAATTTTTTGTACGTATATCTCCACTGGTCCCCGAACCCAAAATGCTGCCTCATTTCGGTTAAACCAAGCGGCCCACACATATTAAGGCATCGACTCGAACTCAATCCCTCTCCCGTTTACTATGACGTGGCCCCGCACGCTGTAGTACTCCTACAAACGCTACCGCCGCACGCATCACGGTTTTCTTCAAGAGGACGAGGGAGAAGCGGATTTGTAGTGGAGGCGCTTTAAAAAAGGATTTGTAGTGGAGGCTCCTACCCTAGGGTGCCCTAGGTAGCTGCCGCACACATCATTGGTTTTCTCTTTTCTTGATGCTCTTGTGCCCTAGAGTGAAATGATGGTTTCTTTGTCCGTCCAGCTTAATGCGGGAAATGTGGGCTTTGTGATTTGACCCCTCATCGCTCATTTACTACTACTACGGCACCTCCAAGTCCAACCGCTGCTTCGAACTGTAATTTGGTGCATCGCACGTGGAACAAGACAGTGGATGAGCCACATGTCGGCCAAAGGGGTGCTGTTACGTGTGTCGCCATTTCATGTGCGGACTGACCCTGCTTGAGTTGCTACGCCAACACGACAGGAGCAGCCTACCACTTGGTTTTGCTCCTTGGTGAATCCTGACTATATTGATCTAAAAAGATACTACTCCCTCCGTCTCGGTTTATAGGGCGTGCACGTAGTTCTAGGTCATCCATTTGACTAACTAAATATGAGTTACTATGTCACAAAAAGTATATCTTTGGATTCTTAAGCGGATGTAGTTTCTAAACATATAATGTTCATCACATATATAGCCAGTTAAATTCTCAACCTAGAAGTGCATGCCCTGTAAACCAATATGGAGGAAGTAGTAAAAATGAGGTGATTTTACCGAGCGGTGGGCGGGGGAGCATGGCCTATCATGCGGTCCCACGTGTCATGATGTACCAAGGCGATGCGCGTCCCTCTTGAGGCGGAACAATGGCGGAAGCAATACGTGGTTTTCTTGAAGGAGATGATGCCGAAGCGGATTCAGCAAAGTGTGAAATAATGGTTGCTTCGTCCGTCTGGGAAGGTGTGGCATTGTGATTTGACATCTCATTGCTGATTACTACTACTGGGGCGGTACGACTGGGGTGCGTCCCCCTGCTGTTCTGCACTGTTATTTGGTGCATGACACGTCGACCCGGTTGCTATATGTCCCACATGTCGGCAAGAGGAAGTAAAAAATTCATGAAATTGAGCGTCGATGGAGGAGTACAAGACACGGCTTGGTTTTTGATGCTTCGCATGATGCATCGATACAAACCCAGACTAAAAAAAAGGTGAGGGCGGGTCTTTTCCCGCGTGGCAGGCAGGGGAGTTTGGCATAGTCTGTTCGAGGCAGGAAGGGAAACAAGCAAATAAAGGTTGAGCGACTTAGTTTTGGGAAAATCTGATTTTACGGAGTACGTACCCACTATGGAGGTAGTACTACTTACTACTCCCTCCTTTCCGGTTTATAGGGCTCATCTAAAAAAATGGTTTTTCCGTTTTATAAGTCTCAATTCTACTAGTAGTAGTACCATCACATGTTTGGATTTCGAGGTGCGTTAAATCACCCGATGCAAGCAGTGTCAAGAGAAAACTCACCAATGCATGTAGAAGCTCATGGAAATTTAGTGGTCATGCATGCATTCATTCTAATTAATGCCTCGGTAAACATAACTTCTTGAGAAAAATGAGCATACTAATTACTTGTGCAAACAACGAAATTAATTCCACCACTCACCATCTACCTTGGTTGGAGAGATTTTGAAATTGAGCCATAAACCGGAAAGGAGGGAGTAGTAACATAGCCTAGGGTAGCTTGCTGCACCACGGACTCCAAGGAAATTGCTGTAGTACTACTCCTATGTACCACTGTACTACTCCTACTACTAAAAGACATATTTCAAACAATATGATAATCTCTCTAACCATTTAAAAAATAATAATCTCTCTAACCAAGGTAGGGACGAGGAGTAAACGGAGGGAGTACGTAGTATATATTATTTTCTCCTCATCCTGCGAGCCACCGCGCGCGTGGGCGAGGGAGCGGGCGTAAGGCTTAGTAAGCAAGCTTCACCTCGTCCTGCGAGCCACCGTGCCCGTCGGCGGGGGAGACAGCGTACTAAGCTAGCGTCTCCTCATTCTGCGAGTTGATGGGACACATCAAAAGTAATACGTACAGAGCATGTCCAGTGTATAAAGCCTTGCCTCTAAGGTAGGCGCCACATGGTTTGCCTCTTATCCAATGAAAAAACTGAGCATGTGAGGTGGTGAACGGATGGAGTACGATACCATTAGTACTATAGTTCTTTTGGAAGGGTTGTAGTAGTCCCTCCCATTCACATGTTCACATTTCAAGCTTCAATAAAAACGTTGCACGCAAGGATTAACAGAAACCTCGGCAATGCATGTACTCCCTCAATCCATATAGGGTATAAAATGCGTTTTGGAGGCTAACTTTGACCACATGTTAGAGCAATAATATGACATCCAACTTACACAAATCTTACCATCAAATCCATACGTGGTCATTATACTGCTAATAAATGCATGTGTTGCAATTAGTACGTAGATACAATAGTAAATACTCACTATCTAGTAGTACTAGTAGTACTCTACACTACTACTGGTATGAGGCCATCCAACTGTGTCCCGGGCTCCTGGCAGAAGACCGCGGACACCGATTATTCGTTCATATTTAAATTTGTTTTCACACAGCGAAATATCTCTATCTCTACTCTCTATCTCTATATCTCTACTCTTATAAAAAACCGAGTTGGTGATGATGGTGTGCCTGCCATCTTGTAATATAGACAGTTCGATCTATATCTGACGGATAGAAAGTAAACTATGACAATTTTACACAAGATACCCACTCCTCTCTCCACATTTACAGATAAGGCCTTCCCTCGTTCATCTCCCACAACCTCATTGCTGAGCAATTAAAAAAGGAAGTCTCCGGAACACTCTAGCATGGTGGCCGCTGCTGCCTGCGGCGCCGTCCATCCCCATGCCTCCGCCCAGTCCGACCACTAGTCACCACCATGCCCCACTCCTCCTCACCTTATCTCTCATCTTTCTCGAGATATCATTTTTTCGATGAAATTCTTGAGACACCATTTTTCCGATAAAATTCTCGAAATACCATTTTTTCGATAAAATTCTCGAGATATCATTAGTTTTTACACATGGGATTACTCCTGCATGGGTCAATCACAACAGGTGTTTTGTAAAAAAAATGCGTCTTGAGAGCAAGTACAATAAGGTACAGTCAGCAGGCTGTAAGGAGTAAAATAATATTTCTATGCTGATTTGGAAGAGAGAGAATGTAAGCGGGCTCTCATGCAACAGCCAGCTGTAGCACGTGCTCCTAGGCACTATGTGAGAGTGAATGATGGGCCATGTATTAATAAAGTAGCACATACTTATAGCTAATTGTTATACATGTTGTCTATAAGGTTGGCTATAGATGACATGGCACTTACTTATAGCCAAGAGTTGGCTATACTATTAACCATGCTCTGATGTTCCGTGCAATGCACAGGCATTTTGCTAGTCCATGAAAACAACACATGGCAAAATTTCACGATGAACGAGGGATTTGAATGTGCTGGGAGGGGCTGTTTGGATCTTGCTCGGGGTAGCCGAAATATTGGCGACCCTTTTGTCCACCGGTGCCTTTGCCACCGATGAACGAGGTATAGCTCGGGTGCTCATGCATCCTGCAACGCGCGTGTTGGAGACGAGCTCGCACGAGCTGTGCTTTTTTTTGTCCCACCACGCCGCCCGAGCCGGCCATAGACCGACTGGCGACCCGCACATTACGCCATCCAACCGTAGATGCACATATTCTGACAACAACTCAACCAACCAGACGAAATTCATGCAAACACGGCTATATTTCATATAAACAATGACAGAATTCATATAAAATGCTGGATTTTCATACAAACATGACGGTTTTCATTACATTCAAATCAACTAAGCGGTGCTAGTTCTCGACAGCACATGTATAATAATACCTGGCCTAAATGGTCGCCCGCTGATCCATTTGTGTTCCTCATGTCCGGCAGCACGATCACCGGACTGCCGGGAGCCCCGGAGGTATATGCTTCAGCGCAAAGGACGGCTCGCTTCCCCACTGCCCAACTGACATCGTTGGCCGATGCCCAAGATGGAGGTGGAAGGGGGCTTCTTTGCTTCCGTGGAGCCCATGCGGGGTCGACGAAGGTCCTCGCAACAAAAGAATCCGGCAAGACACCTGCTGTGTACGCCGGGGTCGCCTTCGCGGTGGCCTTCATGGGACCCAAGCGGCGGCGGCCTCCCGTGTTCTAGTTCTCCTCGATGATGGCGGCAGACGCGGAAGCGCTGGCCACCAACACGTCGCTCTCCCCGCACCCGGCTTATGTCTCTGCTTGCATGGCGCGGCCGTCGACATGGGAATCTCGGCCACAGAAACGGGAGACGCGGTCGTAGACATGGGAGGCGCGGTACGAGGCGGCGGCGTGGACGGCAGCGACGATGCGCGTGCGCCGCTCCTCGTCGAGCTGGCCTGGAGCGGCGAGTTGCTGAACCGTGCGCCGGCTTGGGGCGGGAACTGGCTCCGTCGGGCGAGGGGAGGGAGGTGGATCAGCGAGCTGCATAGATCGTATCCGGCGGGCTCGGCGGGCCACCCAGTCGGCTTGTATGCGGGATAACTACTCTTCGTAAGCCATTGTAAGAGTGGACAAAATGGTGAAGGAGGAGATAGGGGAGCGGCGGAGGTGTGCGATTCTTGACCGGCGTCTGGCCTCGTTTAAATAGGAGATTAAATAAACGACGGACGGGAGGAGCTCGGCCGGCGTTGCGTTTAATGCCAGCCCGGTCATGAACGGACGTGTGTCTAGAGTGGGTTTCTCGGCTTCCACACGGGTTTTATGGAGGCGTTTGAATGCGGCAAGGAGGCGTGTTCAGCCGGGCGTGCAGCGAGCGGCGCCCTCGACTCTGACGTACGACACCGCGCCGTTCTTCCACTAACATGTGGGCTCTTTGGGTACCTGGCCTACATGTCAGTGACCCAACGCAGGCAGCGCATGTCAGAGGAGCTTCTGGTGGGCCAGGGCGGTCAGAAGCGGGCATTTCATAAACCGATGATTGCTCATTGAGTGTGACGTCATCTATTTCATGTAGATAAGCCTACTATATAATGTAAGAGAATTTTAAAATTTTCATATATATGTTGATAGCCCGTTCGATACGTTGTGATTCATAAAGACCGCTGCAAACATCAATGTTCTGCTTATTACAGATGAGATTGATTTATACCCATAACAATCCATGTCCTTAACAAAGGGTGCATGCACATATAGGTTGAGCGCGTGTCTTGCGTCGTGTGCTGTGTGCATGCAAGCGTGCAAGTGTTGCGTGCGTGCATGTGTATGTTTCAGTGTTGCATGCATGTGTGCGTGCGTGCGTGTGTTCGTGAGTGCATTTGTACGTGTCTGTGTTGCACGCCTGCATGCGTGCGTGTGTTCGTGAGTGCATGTGTACGTGTCAGTGTTGCATGCCTGCATGTGTGCGTGTGTTCGTGCGAGTGTTGCGTGCGTGTATGTGTACGTGCGGGGTGAGGCTACACGTCAGTCGACTGACTTTTTCATCTCTGGTCAGTCGATTTTTTAGCCGTTGGATACGAAATCAAGGGCCTGTAGTTTATCTTCAACCTCCACCCCCTGAGCCGCCAACAACCACCGGCCGAACCACCGGCCCCCGCCGCCCACGGCCGGCCCGCGCTGCCTCGCCACCCCCGCCCGCCCTGAAGCCACTCCCCATCGCCGGTCCGCCGCCGCCCCGGCCATCCCTCGAGCCCCCCCCCTCCCCCGCGCCGAGCTTTTTCTCCGGCGATCCCCACCCCACCGCCCAATCACCGCGCCCCCACCACCGGTGGCTGCCAACCAGAGGTCTCACGACTTTGAATCCCCACCGACCACTAATTTATTAGCATTTATGTCTTTCATATACGCGCTGACAGATGGGCCCTATGGTAATGTGCGCTGCTGAATGTGGACCGTTTGACTGGTGAATTGATCATGTCATCAACAAATTACGAAGCTGTATGGTGAGCCAGTGACCGTATGATCACCCTAAAATGTATTTTATTAACACAATACAGACTCAAACTACCATTTCTTTCATTTATATACGCGTTGACAGGTGGGCCCCATGGTTACGCGCGCCCATGGTGCAACACTAGTTGCGCCACGTGGAACATTTGACTGGTCAATTGATTGTGTCATCAACAAAATACGGAGTTGTACGGGTGAGCCAGTGACCGTATAGTCACGACATGTATTTTTTTAACACGGTACAGACGCACACGCTCATATATACACGCAAGCACTCACCGCTATAAGCGCACAGACGCAGACCCTACCCCTATGAGTACCTTCGAGAGAGTGAGCCAACATATGATCTTGGGATTTTACGAAGTCACCATAGGTGCCTCGTAGTCGAGGGGAACGTCTCCTCCCATTGAACGCACATCGCCGGAAAATACTGAAATTAACCCAGGATAAATGCGAGCACCAGGACTTTAACCCTGGTGGGCTCGGGAAACCACTGTCCTCCTAACCATCCAACCACAGGTTGGTTAGCACCACAAAATGTATGTGGTGACCGTGATGAGCTTATTCTGAAGTCCAGTGACCATATCGTGCTTAAGCTTCAAATACAATGACCATAAGTGTTATCAACGAAATACGGAGCACGCATCAAATACAATGTCCGTCAGTGTCATCAACAAAATACGGAGACGTATCATGAGCTAGATACCGTATGATCACCACGAGAATGTATACGGTGACCGTAATGAGAATATTCTGAAGTCCGGTGACCGTATAGTGCTTTCGCTAGAAATACAGTGACCGTCACGCGTGAATGTGTCAGGGGCATGCATACTTTTAGAGGGCCGAGAGATAGTTTGTGTGCGTACATGAAAGTGATGTAGAAAGAGGGGGTGTCCAGTGGAGACAAGGAGAGATATGCCCTTCGTTTCTCTTTCCCGTGACTAATATTTTAGGAGAAAAAATAAACATTCACAATGCAGAACAAATATTTTTGGATGCACCATGCAATTAAGTTTCATGTATAGCATTGTACTATTGTATATGCTTATTTTCTTAGTGGCCGATTGCGTGTGTGGTGTGGTGGGCACATCATTTCTAGTTGGGGTGGGCACATCATTTCTAGTTGTGGTGGGTCAACATGAGGACTCATGGGCTGGTTCCATCCTGTGCCACATAGGTTGGACCGAGACGCATTATACGAAGACCCATGTGGAGGACTCGGGGTACAAGACGAAGCTACCAGAGGTCATGGAGGAATCTATCCCCACTGATGATAAGCCGACTATATATGATTTTAACCCTAGGCCCCGAGTATGTTATAGAAGCCTGGGGCTAGTTCGTCGATAGTATACACACACGCACAATGCCTGGTATTCACGTATACTTTGTACACACACCTATCACTACTATACAGTACCAGGAGGATTTTTTTCTCAACTGCAAGGTCCCGGACTTGGGTAAAACTTTGCCTCATATTACCTTGCAGCCTAACAGTCAGGGATATCCTACCGAATGATCTGATGGAATTATATCTGCTAACTACTAAGAGAGAGGTGTGTCTGGGGGGGGGGGGGGCAATGTGTGCGAGAGAGGCCTAAAGATAATGTTCGTGTGGGAGACACGTAGGCACATATATGTGCGTATAGAGGGCTAGTAGAGACCGTGCGTGTGTATATATGCATGTGAGAGAAATAGTGTTTTCCAACTGAGATTAGTGAAAAGAGTGGTACATAGTAGTTAGAAAGAGAGAGGGAGATATATAGAGAGTGTGTGCATGAGACACCCTGACACCCCGGGAGAGATTGTGAGCATGTGTGAAAGAGAAATGCCGATGTGTATAAAGTGTGTGCACTTATGCGTTAGATAGAGAGATATATAGCGCGTGTGTGAGAACGGGCCGAGGCATAGTGCATCTACGTGTAAAAGGCGGTTCTACGCATTAAATTAAAATATAAATGGCATTATTATTTTTGGATGAGATCATGAATTTTGCAATTTGCGTATGAACGAAAATCGGTCTATCAAACACCCATACTCTATTGAATTCTAGCATGTGCATGTGTTTATTTCATATTATCGATCCAAAGAGTGAGAGCGGTTTGAAATACAGGTAATGCATTGCTTTTGCAATTCATATATAAACTTTAATTAGTGCACTCCATGTTGTTAGTGTGAAGCACTTTATGCATTTGTCACTTACATGGATACATTCCAAATTGCAAGCTACGAAATAGAATACATGTTGAATTCAACATAAAGGGGGTTTCGAAGATTCGAATTCATAGGAAGTGCATTCATGTATTTGAATCTGAGATAATGGCATTTGTAAATCAGATCTAAAAGGGGCATCAATCTTTGTTGTGCGTTTGAACATGCTATATATTCATACGCATGTCTAACTATTTTTTTGCAACCAAGGAGATTATATTTGGAACCATGCATGAACTGAGGTAAGTTGCATATTTTTTAATATATACTCGTGTACAATGTATATTCAAATGTACCCCCTCCATTCCAAAATAATCGTAGTTTTAGGATTTTCAAGAGTCAAGATTTGTGAAGCTTGACAAATCCTGAAAGTTCAATTCAAGAGAACCGAAAACGATAATGCTTCTGCTCCCAACTATTGAACGAAGCGCCAAATAAGCCTCTGGTCACCCGAAACCGCGCGAGACTAATGTTTGGTGGTAAGAAATTACTGTCCTGACTCTGTCCCGTGTAGCATATCGGCCCGATGTCCAAAGGTCTAAATCGGGGTAGGCTTGTAACTTCACCAAGACGCCAGTCTCAACCGCCTCCGAGAAGCATTCATACGCCATTGGCGCCTAAACACCCATGCGCTCGACCGAAATCTATCCCGCCCACCATTTGGGACACCTGAGATTATTGTCCTACCCCCAACCCGCAATATGTCTGAAATTTTAGATGGCGGCAAAGTTTGTAACTTTCCCCAAATTTCAAACAAGCGCATCCCAAACCGAAACATTGTCCCCCCTTAGTTCCCCTCCCTCCGTTTCCCCATTCATACTCCATGGGCGCCAAAACGCCCTCTCCACCAACCGCGAAACCCCAGCCTCCTCCGTCCTCCACCCCATCGCGCCCAATCCACCACCACCCTCCTCCATCACGCCGGAGCCGATACCCCGACGTCGTCGTCCAACGCAACTGCAACGCCCTCAAGGACTTAGCAGCTGAAGCCGAGGCGGAGCTGCCTCCACGATGCCGACGCCGACATGCGCCGTACCAGAACCACTACGACCACGCCGTCCTGCGCCTCACTGCTGCCGCTCCACTATCACAACCGTCCACCGCACCGGAGCTGTTCCCGCTACGCCGTCATTCACTGCCTCGGATCTGGTTCCCGCCGCGGACAGACGGCCACCGCACCACACTCAACAACTTGGCCATGGGTTCGTCCAAGGCTCCACCATCCTCCACAACTTCTTGTTTCCAGAGAACCACAAGAAGATTGTTGGAAAAACAAAATGAGGACACAACACTGCCAGCAGAAAGAGGTACTCCTCTTCCCTTATTCGTGCAAATCTTACGTCTCTGCTCACACCGTATTCATCCCACGAAAGAAACTAGTTGAGCTCTTCTTACTGCATCTTCTTCGTGATACTAAATGCACAAGGTTTCCTCCCATTTACTATTTCACCTTGGCTAGAGGTCAGTAGCCCGCCTGGATTTCAATTCAGGGTTAGTTGAATCGCAATTAAAGAAGCAGCACCCACTTAGGGGCGCGGAGCACCTAGTCCGCCTGTTCGCCGGGGAAGCGGCACATCGGTGTGTATCATAGGGGTTTGGGGCGCAGTAGCTGCTTGCGCCCGATCTGGAGGTCAGCGGGGCTTGAAGGGATGGCCGGGGGCGGTGCCAAGCACGGCGGTGCGGTGAGGAAGAGGGGAGGGCGGAGGCAAAGGACTGGGTTGGTGGTCGCTGGCGTTTCGAGGAAGATCGTAACACTGACTGGCTGGAGGTAGATGAAGGCGATCTGCCCGTTCTGTGTACATGGGACGACACAGAAAAAATGGACTGACCTATTTGTTTTCAGTCGACTGTTATTTTCATAGGACCACACCTTGTGGTGTGCTGGAGGAGCATCTGCATTTCCCAGGCATCCCTATGCTCATATTTGAAAATCCTAGAATCTGGTAATTTCGTGTGCCATGCATGTTGTAGAGCTATCATATGTCTCCCGTCATTTATTTCTCAACGGCCTGCTATCTGCTACTTTTACACTGTACTACTTATGCACACACTTCACCCATACTCACACTATTTTTTTATGCATGGGAATTTCAGACTCTGACGCAGTGTTGATGAATACACAAAAAAAAAGTCGCTCCAGTGTCATTCGAAGATAAGCACTAAGCGTTTCAGCGCTCTAAAGGGTGTAGTGTCAGCAGATGGAGATAGTAAACGTAGCTCTGCAGTTGATGATCTCACTTGCCACACACAACCATCCCAGGTGCTTGCTTTAACTTCGCGCTGTCAAATGTGTCTGCATGTTGCATATGGTGTCTAGCTCGTATTGCTTCCAATTTGGTTTCTGCTTACTTTACACATTATACCTTTGATAATGACATGCCTTCCTGTTTTTGATACATACTACATATGTCTATTAACCATGTTCGTACATCAAACTGATGCTCTTTTGTATCCCTCATCAATCACTTATGATGAGACAGTCACCCCAGTGGGTTACTGTGAGACGCGCTACTCGTTTAAAGAGTGCAGTGTCATCCTCCCCATATGATTCTCAAGAAACAACAAGGCTAAATGAAGATAGTCAACGTAGCTCTCTAGTTGATGACCGTAATTCCCCTACAGCACCATCGCAGGTGCTTGCTCTTACTTGGCAGTGTGATATGTGGTTGCATGTTGCATTTGGTGTCTACCTTGTAATGCTTCTAATTAGGGTAAATTGCATCTGCTTAGTTAACACATTATACCTGTGAATATGACATGCCTTCCTGTTTTTGGTACATACTATGTCTTTCTATTAACCATGTTCTTACATCAAACTACTTTTCTTGTGTATCCCTCATCAATCACTTCTGATGAGACACCTACAAGTTGACAGTGTAATATTGGTTGCATCTGGCATATCATTTCAAACATGTATTGCCTCTAATTTGTTGAAGTGCCACTTATAATGAGACACATCTAACTTGGTAGAGTGATTTTGGTTGGTTCTTTCATATGTTTTCTAGATTTCATTGCTTCCAATTTGCTAAAATGCCTTATGCTTAGCGTTTTTCGTACATATTCCATCCTCCTACAATGTGGTTGCCATACATAAAAGTTGTGTTCGTCAGTATCATGCATCAACGAATTTGGAAGTGCGAATTTCATTCCTTTTTCTTGTGTGTTTACTTGACAAGGCAAAATCTAAAAGGACGAAGCCACAGAATGATGGTGGTCCTCTGGAGCAACCGAAACAGATGATCTCTACAGATTCAACTCCTACTCCTACTGCAGTGCAAGTTCCAAATCTGATCTCCCCTACTCCACAACCCCAGGTGCTTGCTCTAACATGGCAGTGTGATATCTGGTTCCATGTTGCATATGGTGCCTAGCTTGTATTGCTCCTAATTTGTTAAATTGCATCTCCTTAGCTTACACATTATACATGTGAATATGACACGCCTTCCTGTTTTTGGTACATACTACATCTGCCTATCACACCATGTTCTTACATCAAACTACTGTTCTTGTGTATCCTGCATCTATCGCTTATGATGAGACAGTCACGCCGGTGGGTTAGTATGAGACGCGGTACTCTTATAAAGAGTGTCGTTTCATCCTCTCCACATGATTCTCAAGAAACAGCAAGCCTAAATGAAGATATTGAATGTAGCTCTGTACTTGAAGACCGCACTTCCCCTACACCACCATCGCAGGTGCTTGCTCTAACTTCGCAGTGTGATATGTGGTTGCATGTTGCATACGACGTCTAGCTTGTAATGCTTCTAATTAGGGTAAATTGCATCTGCTTAGTTTACACATTATACCTGTGAATATGACATGCCTTCCTATTTTTGGTACACACTACATCTATCTATTAACCATGTTCTTACATGAAACTACCTCTCTTCTGTATCCTGCATTAATCACTTACGACGAGACACCTTTATTCGTTGCATATTGTATATTATTTCTATCATGTTGCCATGTATTGCTTCATATTTGGTCAAATACATTTGTTAGGCCACTCTTTTAATTCGGCAGAGTGATATTGGTTTCATCTTTCATATGGTTTCTATCTTGCATTGCTTCTAACTAGTTCAAACACCTTGTGCTTAGTTTACACTTTATATACATCATACATGTCAATATGTCATGCCGTCCTGTTTTTCATACATATTCCATCCTCCTATCATGTGGCCGCCTTACATGAAAGTAGTGTTCGTCAGTATCATGCATCAATGAGTTCTGAAGAGCAAATTTTATTCCTTTTTCTTGTGGGTTTAACTTGACAAGGCAAAATCAAAAAAGAGGAAGGAAAAGAGTAAGGAAGTCGATGATGGTGGTCCTCTGCAGCAACGTAAACGGAGCATCTGTATGGATTCTCCTTGTACTGCTAGTGCATTACAAGTTCCAAGTCTCCGCTTCCCTACTCCACCATCCAAGGTGCTTGCTCTAACTTGCAGTGTGATATCTGGTTGCATGTTGCATATGGTGTCTAGCTTGTATTGCTCCTAATTAGTGTAAACTGCATCTGCTTAGCTTACACATGAGACGTGTGAATATGACATGCTTTCCTGTTTTTGGTACATATTATATCTGTCTATCACACCATGTTCTTACATGAAACAACTCTTCTTGTGTATCCTGCATCAGTCGGACACCTTTAAGTTGGCAGTGTGATAATGGTTTGCGTCTTGCATATGATTTCTAGCATGTAGTGCTTCTAGTTTGATGAACGCCACCTATGATGAGACAGTTTTAACTTGGCAGAGTGATATTGATTGCACCTTCCATATGGTGTCTAGCTTGCAGTGCTTCTAATTTGTTGAAGTGCCTTCTGCTTAGTTACCACATCGTAGGTGTGAATATGTCAAGCCGTCCAGTTTTTCATACATATTCCATCCTCGTATCATGAGTTTGCCTTTCATCAGAGTAGTGTTCGTCAGTATCATGCATGAATGAGTTCTGAAGAGCGAATTTTATTCCTTTTTCTTGTCAGTTTGACCTCACAATGCAAAATCAATAAAGCGGAAGGAAATTGGTAAGGCATTGGATGATGGTGGTCTTTCCGAGCAACTGAAACACAGGGTCTCTACAGATTCTACTGCGCCATCCTCCCGACAAGATTCGCAAGACAACGCAAGGCTAGACAGTCAACGTAGCTGTGTAGATGATGACCACATCTCCCCTACTCCACCATCACAGGTGCTTGCTCTAACTTGGCACTATTATATGTGGTTGCATGTTGCGTATGATGTCTAGCTTGTATTGCTTCTAACTTTGTTGAATTGCATCTGCTTACTTTACGCATAATGCCTGTGAATATGACACGTGTTCCTGTTTCTAGGACATACTATATCTGATCACACCATGTTCTTACATTAGACTACTGTTCTTGCATATCCCGCATCAGTTACTTAAGATAAGGCACCTTTAAGTCGCCACTATGATATTGGTTGTGTCTTGCATATGATTCCTAGCATGTATTGCTTCTAATTTGTTGAAATGCCAGGCAATTTGAACTTGGCAGGGTGATATTGGTTACATCTTTCATATGGTGTCTAGCTTGCAGTGCTTCTAATTTGTTGAAATGCCTTGTACTTAGTTACCACATCATAGGTGTGAATATGTCACGTTGTCTTGTTTTTCGTACATATTCCATCCTCGTATCATGTGTTTGCCTTTCATCCGAGTATTGTTCGTCAGTATCATGCATGAATGAGTTCAGAATCGCGAATTTTATTCCTTTTTCTTATCGGTTTGACTTCACAATGCAAAATCTATACAGCTGAAGGAAATTAGTCCGACAATGGATGATGGTGGTCCTTCGGAGCAACTCAAACAGAGGGTCTCTACAGCTTCTACTCCACCATCCTCCCAACAAGATTCGCAAGACAACACAAGGCTGGACAGTCAACGTAGCTGTGTAGATGATGAGCACATATCCCCTACTCCACCATCACAGGTGCTTTCTCTAACTTGGCACTATTATATGTGGTTGCATGTTGCGTATGATGTCTAGCTTGTATTGCTTCTAACTTTGTTGAATTGCATCTGCTTACTTTATACATAATGCGTGTGAATATGACACGTGTTCCTGTTTCTAGAACATACGTGTAGATGATGAGCACATCTCCCCTACTCCACCATCACAGGTGCTTGCTCTAACTTGGAACTGTTATATGTGGTTGCGTGTTCCGTATGATGTCTAGTTTGTATTAATTCTGATTTTGTTGAATTGCATCGGCGTAGCTTACAACTTATACCTGCAATGATCACTTACCCATAAGACACATTTAACTTGGGAGTGTGATGTAGGTTGCATCTTGCATTTTCTTCTATCTTGTACTGCTTCTAATTTCTTGAAATGGCACTTACGACGAGACACTTTTTACCTGATAGAGTGACATTGGTTGCATGTTCATATGGTGCCTAGCTTTCATTTCTTCTAATTTTGTTGAAATGCCTTCTGCTTACTGTTCTTCATACATATTCCATCCTCCTATCGTACGTGTGAATATGCAATGCTGTCTTTTTTTTGTATATATTCCATCCTCCTATCCTGCGCTTGCCTTACATCAAAGTAGTGTTCGTCTGTATCATGCATCAACTAGTTATGCAGAGCTAGTTTTATTCATCTTCTTGTGGTTTTGACTTCATAAGGCAATATCAGAAAATAGGAAGGAAAATAGTAAGTTAGGGGATGTTGGTGGTCCTCCGGACCGACGCAAACAGAGACTCTCTAGATTTGCCACTTCTAGTACTAATGAAGTTGAAGTCCCAAGTCTACATGATGAGTTCATCTCCCATACTCCACCATTGCAGGTGCTTGCTCTAAGTTGACAGTGTGATAATTGGTTTCATGTTGCATATGTTGTCTAGCCTGTATTTCTTCTATTTTGATTAAATTGCACCTGCTGAGTTTATACATTATACATGTGCATATGACATGCCTTTCTGTGTCTAGAATACACTGCATCTATCTATCATACCATGTTCTTACATCAAAGTACTACTGTTGTGTATCCCGCATTAGTCACTCATGATTGGACGCTTTTAACATGGCAGTTTGATAGTGTTTGCATCTTCCATTGATTTCTACGTTGTACTGCTTCTAATTTTTTGAAATGCCACTTATGACAAGACACTTTTAACTTGGCAGAGTGATATTGGTTGCATCTTTCATATGGTGTCTAGCTTGCATTACTTGTATTTTCTTGAAAATCCTTCTGCTTAGTTTACACATCGCAGCTGTGAATATGTCACGCCGTCCTATTTTTCCTACATATTCCATCCTCATACGGTTGTCTTACATCAAAGTATTGCTTGTGTGTATCATGCACCAATGAGTTCTGAAGAGCGATTTTATTCTTTTGTGTTGTGGATACGGCTTGAAATGGCAAAGTCAAAAAAGATCAAGGAAAAGAATATAGTATGGAATGGTGTTACTCGTCGGCTGAAACGGAAAATGATCTGCCCTCAAGATTCTGCTGGTACTTATAGTGCAGTAGAAGGCCCAAGTCCACTGGCTAAATATACAAACATAGTATCACCTGCTCCACCAGCTGCAGCATCCGCTTCAACTGTACCAGCATCTCAACGAGTTACTTGTTCGTTTGCTCCGGAACTGGCCAGTTCCCAAGCTGCCTTCACACCTAACACTACTTTCGAAGCACTGCTGACACAACAGGACTTGGCAAGATCAGATGAACCTCATGAGCATCAACACCAAGACGGTACCTGACCGAGTCAAGTTGCAGTTGGATGCTACTTTATATGTACTCTCACAGTTTGATGTGCACTAACACTTTCCATATTCGTTGTTGAACTAGCACCACGGCACAAGCGGAGACAGACATCAGGGATAATGCGACAGATTAACAAAATCTAAAGGAGGAAGAATGGAGATCCATTTTGAGGCAGGTTTAAAAAGGCCACGTGATGCTCCAAAGTCAGCCAAGTTAGTATCAGAGGCAGCCGTTGTCGTTAGGTGTCATGCACGTATCCTCCCAACATGGATCCAGTACAGGAATGAGAAAGACAATACCCAGTTTAACACCTTCCTTGACCATTTATCTGTAAGTAATGTTATTCATCGCAATTTGTAATATTGACTTGCTCTGTCCCATACTTTCTAGCTTCCTCCTAATAAGACTCACATTCTTTTTTCAACAGATGAGGTTCAAGTTGGATCCGAAAGATGATGCAACTAAACAAGCATGCACTCATGTTTTTCAGTCTGCTCTGCGACAATATCGGTACCACCTTAGAAAATCTCACTTTGAAGGCAAGGCTAACAATGAAATCGCCCAAACATCTCCAGTGGAATATATTAAACATGAATACTGGACAACCCACTACTAGAAAAAGGACTGTTAGTGGGGTACCTTTTCTTGCCATTAATGGCGCACTATAGGTGCGCCACTATTACCACGCCACTAGTAACAAATACTAATGGCGCACCTCTGGTGCGCCATTAGTATTGTAGGTAACAGTGGTGCACCTTGTAGTGCGCCATTACTATTGCTATAGGTGCGCCACTGGTAACTTTTTTTTTGAATTTTTTTGAATTTTTTAATTTTGAAGGCGGGAAAATAGTAGTGGTGCACCGTCTGACCCCCACCGTGCGCCATTGCTATTTTTGAATTTTGAATTTGGATCTGGATCTAGATCAGGCTCATTTTCGTTTTTTTTTGAATTTTTTTCAAATTTCGTTCTCGACCTGGATCTAGGATGTTCTTTGTGCCGGGGGAGCTCCACATGTGGTCGGAAGTAGAGGAGGAGGGAGGAGAGACTGTGAGGAGGATAGGAGGGAGGAGAGACCGTGAGGATCAGGAGAGGAGGGAGGAGGAGGTCGCCGGAGAGGAGGAGGAGGATCGTGAGCAGGAAGGAAGGAGGAGCACCGTGAGGAGGAGAGGAGGGAGGAGGAGGTCACCGGAGGAGGACCACTGTGAGGAGGAGGTCACCGGAGGAGGAGCACCGTGAGGAGGAGGAGGTCGCCGGAGAGGAGGAGATGGAGTGGAGGAGAGGAGGAGAGCAGGAGATGGAGTGGAGGAGAGGAGGAGAAGAATGAAGGGGTAAGTGGCTGGCCGGCCCTTTTAAACTTCTGTCCCAACTTAGCAGTGGCGCACCGTGCACTGGTGCGCCATTGCTATTTTTTTGAATTGTGAAGGCGGGACAATAGTAGTGGCGCACTATTCACTGATGCGCCATTGCTAATTTTTTTTATTTTTTCAATTTTGTTGAATTGTGAAGGCAGGAAAATAGTAGTGGCGCATTATTCATAAGGTGTGCCATTGCTAACTTGTTTTTTATTTTTGTATTTTTTTTGAATTTTGAAGGCGGGAAAATAGCAGTGGCGCACCATGCACTAGTGCGCCATTGCTAATTTATTTATTTTTTGCATTTTTTCGATTTTTTTTGCCTCCAGATCTTAAAAACATCGTAACTTTTTTTCTGTTAGGTTTTTGAGAATTCTAGAAAATCGATAACGGGCGTAGCCCGTCAAATTCGGATGTAACTTTTCGAGTAGATGATTTTTCATATAAAAAACTTTTTCATCGGAGGTTGTATGCAAAAGTTACGGCCATTTTACCGAAACACGGCAGCCTTTTGCAAAAAAAATTCAAAATTCATGTTTGTTAATTTTCCTAACAACTAGAACACATAACACATGGGCATCTATTTTTTTGAATCTTTTTGAATCTTTTATCATTTTCTTTTATTTTTTAAAAAACCTAAAAGGTGATCCAGGGGGGGTGTTTGTGTGTGTGAGACGTTAGTAATGGCGCACCCTCCCTGGTGCGCCATTACTATCCTCACACACACACACGCAGGAACACCCCCACCAGACATAGCAGTGGCGCACCACACCTAGGTGCGCCACTACTATGTAGCATAGCAGTGGCGCACCTAGGTGTGGTGCGCCATTGCTATGTCTGGTGGGGGGGGGATGGACCCAAAAAATAGCAATGGCGCACTGCTCATGTGGTGTGGCATTAGTAAAAACATAGCAATGGCGCACCTGATTCTGGTGCGCCACTAGTAGAGATATTGGGGATAAGCCTTTTTCTAGTAGTGACCCTTGTTAAACACTGGTCTGATCCAAAGTATCAGGTAGGGCATATGTATTTGAGCTGACCACATATTGAAATTGTATTTATGTATGTGCCTTACAAGTGTATCTTCTTCTAGGCTAACTATTTGAAGAACAAGACCAACCGTTCTAAAGTGAAATTCCAACAGACAAGAGGATCTCGTAGCTATATTGCACACTTCGAGGATCTTGTAAATAGCTGCTAGTTCCTTCTTTTTTCTGTGCCATATTATCGTATCTATATTGACTTGTTCCAAATACAGAGGAAAGCCCGTGCGGACCAAAAAGGACCTGAACCGAATGCAGTGCAAATCTTCAAGGATTGCCACACCAGCAAGATGAAGGGCATGAGCACACCAATTCAAGCTTCTGTTGTAAGTCCTTACTCCTCCTGCCTTTGAACTGATTGGTACTGTGATGTGTTCATTTAACTGCTTGGTTTGCGGCCAATGTCAATTACTATATTCACTTCTATACACAGTTGTCTTAACATATTTCACCTTACATGGTTTAAAAGAGATGAATGATATTCTTTTGGTCTTGATCTATAATCTAGTTGTGATGTTCACATGCGCACACAATGATACAATAGCCTGTTTGTTTTATATCTGTTTGCCCATGATATGAATGATGTCATACTATGTTCATCCTACTTTAAACCATGTCTCTTTATCCTTAGATGTCAACGAATGTGAGGAAATAGACAATACAGTAGGCATGATACATGGACATATGTTTCGAAAGTGATTCTATTATGTAGTTGGCACTACAATACATGCTAATGTATTACAGTAGTTCACCAAAATAAGTTATGTATAAACGTGAAACCTACTTTGTTTGTTTTTGTCTCATTCGTAACTTATCTGGTATACTAATCTACAAGTTCAAACTTTCAGCAAGCTATGGAACAAATGATTCAACAGCCACAACCACCTGAAGGTGACGAGGCTACCACAGGCACAATGTCACCTCTTGCTGCAGTGCGTTAGTATCTCTCCACTAACAGTGCAAAAAGGACCTTCCTGCGTAATTCTGGGTTGGTTGTCAAGGTAACCTCATCCAAATCGCCTACTGAACAAAATCTTCCAGCTAGACAGAGTGATATATCTGTGCTCTAGACACAAGTCCAATGCCTAATGGACGTCGTTTCGGAAACAAGAATAGTGGTAGACAAATGTCGTCAAGATATGAATGATTTTGAAACCAGACTATCAGACATTTGCTTCGTTGGTCAAGAGCAATGGCGGAAAAAGGGGAAGATCATGCTGCTCCATCAGATTCTACAGCCTGAAACATTAGCACTCAGGTCAAATGATCTGTACTTCTATACATCTGATGGTGCTTTTATCTACAAGGATTGTAAACTTTATGCCAACATGCCTTTTGTTGTATGGTTGGAATTTATTTTGTTGTGATACAGCATTTACGATGCTCCCAAAGGCTGCAGTAATTACGACGCTATTTTTGTATAGTGTAGGTTTATCTTAGTAATGTATTCAGCCGAAAGCTTCGCAGGAGCCCAACATGCCAACATTCGTCGGGCCCATTCCAATTGGGCTAAAAACGATTATGGGCCGTAATTTGCATGTAGCCCACTAAAAATATCTAGGCCTAAGTTAGCATAAGCTTTCATATTTTTCTGGTAGGCCTGTGCCCATAGTGGGTCTTTAACACGCCTAAACATAATTTGGGCCCTCACTAACAATAGGTCGTTTACAGGTGTAAATATCTCAAGCCCATAAAAAACATGGGCCTTTAATAGGCCGAAAGTGAGATTGGGCTCTGATTGTGCCAAATAACCCACTGGTCATTAGCAGGCCGAAATGGTGGCCCATTTACAATGCGGATCATTCACAGGCCGATTAGACGGGCCGTAAATGCGCCGACCTACTACACGGGCCTTTAACAGGCCGAAAGTTCGGCCGGGCTTGATTAATGTTAGTTTTATATGGGTCGTTAATAGGCCCGATGTGACGTTGGGCCACATATGGCCCATGGATTTCGTCCGACGTTAACAGGCCGAAAATCACAACAGGCTGAAAGTGGCCCAAATCTATAGTGGGCCTCTAATAGGCCGAATATGACCCAAATCCTTCACGGTCATTTATGGGCCGAAAGTTTCAATGGCCTATAAATGGGCCCAAATGAAGCAGGACCTCTAACCGGCCGGAAACACATTGGGCCGTAATTCGGCCCAACTACTTAGCGGACTGTTAATGGGCCAGAAGTGACCATGGGCCGCGATGATGACAAGTTTAGGATGGGCCGTTGATGGGCCGATTTGACAATAGCCATACGGGCCTTAACTGAGAATGTTGGGCCTTTAGCTGGGCCGACCCATTATGGTCTACAAAATCTTGTGGGCCTTTAGCTGGGCCGGCCCATTATAGTCCGCAAAATCTTGTGGGCCTTTAGTTGGGTCGGCCCATTTAATCTTGATGGGCACCTTTTGGGCCGGTCCACGTGTCAACATATCATAGGCGCATCTCGCCCATTGGATGAGTGACACCTCTACCAACGCGGAGCTCACACGTGGTTCCGTCAGCCAATGAGAATTTTACACGTGGAAAATCGGCATTGGTCGTGGCTGTTAGCGGGTTATCGGATCCAATACCGGACCAGATAGCTTAACGACGACCCGTTACAGCGGATGCCACATGTCGGTCACCCTTGACGAAAGCACTTCCATGACGCGACATTTATCGTCATGGAAGTGGACACTTCCGTGATGATAATTTTGGTAATGTCATGGAACACTTCTACGACAGCACATGTATGACTATCTTAATTCTGTCATAAAATCGTCATGGATGTACATGCATGACAGAAAAAGTGACCAACTGTGACAAACACGTATTATCACGAAGTGTATTTTTTTGTAGTGAAAGGGAGTGATGAAAGATGTTTTCTCCTAGTCCTTAACTGCCATCTTGATCTGATGATAACCAAAATAAGCATCCAAAAAAACTCAACCGCTCACTACCCGCCGGAGCATCAATGATCTGATCAATACGAGGGAGATCAAAAGGATCAGTCGGATAGGCCTTGTTAAGATCCGTGTAATCCACACACATATGCCAAGTGCCATTTTTCTTAAGTACCAGCACCGGGTTAGCCAACCATTCAAGATGAAATTCTTCAATAATAAACCCGTCCGCCAAGAGCTGGGCCACTTCTTCACCAATAGCCTTGCGCCTCTCTTCATTAAAATGACGTAGGAATTGTTTGATCGGTTTAATCTTTGGATCAACATTGAGAGTGTGCTCAGTGAGTTCCATCGGTACACCTGGCATTTCTAAAGGCTTCCATGCAAAGATGTCCCGGTTCTCACGGATGAACTCAATGAGCGCGCTTTCCTATTTCGGATCCATATTGGCACTGATACTGAACTGTTTGGATGAGTCGCCAGGAACAAAATTGACCTGCTTGGTGTCATCCGCCGTCTGAAACTTCAACAAAGGGTCATGCTCTGTGGTTCGCTTCTTCAAGGGGGTCATATCTGCCGGGTCAACATTATCTTTGTAGAACTTCAACTCCTCTATTGCACAAACAGACTCAGCATAGGCCGCATCGCCCTCTTCACAATCCAAAGCTATCTTCCTATCACCATGTACCGTGATGGTACCCTTACGACCTGGCATTTTAAGATACCCTAACAAGGCCGTGCCATAAACTTGGCATAAGCCGGTCGTCCAAACATGGCGTAATAAGGGCTCTTGATCTTGACCACCTCAAATTTCAATGTTTCGGCCCTGTAGTCATGCTCTTTGCCAAAATCCACTTCCAAGGCTATCTTACCCACCGGATATGCCGATTTACCATGCACCACCCCATGAAAAAATAGAAGACGACTTAAGATCTTTGTCAGTCAAATTCATACGGCGAAAAGTATCATAATAAAGGATATTGATACTGCTGCCCCCGTCCATAAGCACCTTCATGAACTTGTATCCTCCAACCTGAGGAGCAACCACCAAAGCCAACCGACCCGGGTTGTCAACCCGGGGCAGGTGATCCTCACGGCTCCATACAATGGGCTGCTCTGACCATCCCAAATATCGAGGGACTGCCGGCTCAACCGTGCTCACCGCTCGTTTATGAATCTTCTGGTCTCACTTGCATAAACTCGTGGTAAAAACATGATACTGGCCACTATTCAGCTGCTTTGGATTAGTCTGATAACCGGACTGCTGTTGCTGATTGCCTTGACCGGGCTGCTGATTAGAACCGCCTTGATTGCCTTGGCCTTGAAACCCAGTTGAGCCTCCACCTCCAAAGCCGGGCCGTGAGAGCCGGGTCCTGACCAACCATGCGGTCCATGATTGTCCTGATAAAAGCCATAATTTCTATACTCCTTAGATGAGTGGCCGGCTTGTCTTAAGAACCGTGCTTTGGGCAAGCCTGATTCATTGTCTCCTCAAGGTTGAACTTGGCCCACCAAACCGGGGCATTGATGATTTCCCCTTACGACGCTGACTGTTATTCTGCGTGTTAGTATTAGCCACAAAGTCTGAACCGCCATCAGTTTGCTTGCGCTTCCCGTTGTTACCTTGACCTGCCGTATTGTGCTGCTGTCCCTTTGCATTGCCGTTCTTCTTCCCCTTGCCAGCCTTCTCCTCATCAGACTCAGGGTCTTTAGTATTATCAGAGTCGGCGTATTTAATGAGAGCCGCCATGAGCTCTCCCATATCATTGTAGTGGCGCTTAAGCCGCCCCAGCTTCTGTTTGAGGGGAAGGAACCGGCAATTTTTCTCCAAAATCAGGATGACCGAGCCAACGTTGATGCTTTCCGATGAGTGGATAATGGCTGAGATCCAGCGTATCCAATGGGCGGTTGACTCGTCCTCCCTCTCGATACAAGTGTCTAAATTAAGAATCAACATAGGTTGCTTGCATGTGTCCTTGCAATTCTGAATAAAGCGCGTCTTCAATTCGGCCCATGATCTGATGGAGTTAGGGGCAGTCCTTTTAGCCAGGTGCGAGCCGGCCCATCCAACATCATGGTGAAATACTTAGCGCACACAGCGTCATTGACGTCCAACATCTCCATGGCCAGCTCATAGCTCTCAAATCAAACCTCCGGGGATTGATCCGCTATGTAATTGGGCACCTTGCGGTGGCCCTTAAAATCCTTGGGAAGGCGCTCATTACGCAAAGCCGGCACAAGACACGGCACACCCATGGTCGTAGAAGTCATCCCAGCTTCTACAGACATCGACGGGTTACGCTGAGGCTGCTGATGAGCCGCTAATTGAGCCGCCAGCTCAGCCTCCTGACGTGCCCTGGCCTGATCCACCAAAGCCTGAGCATCGTTATCATCACGTGGCGGGTCCTTCCCACGGGGCTGGTTATGACGCCGCTCACTGCTCGAAACCGCCGGTGACTCAATGCGCTGGCTATAATTCAGCTATGGCGTGGGGTTGAATGAATCCGCTCACGGCTATATGAGTATCCCGCTTGTTGAGCTACCGCAGTTTGAAGAAGCTCCACGGCCTTCCGCGCCTCAACCGCCGTAGGAGACTCACCTCGCACCGGGAGAGCCACCAACCGCGACGCCGCAACAATCATGTTATCCAAAGGGTTAGAATAATGACTCGGCGGTGTCGGCACCTGCTAAGGTGGGGTTAAATTGAAACGAGGCGGGTCTGCGACACGTGGTTGATCCCTCGCCCCAGTAACGGGCGCCTCGACAGCCCGGGTTACTTCGGGCAGATTGCTTGGCCCGGCCCCAGGCGTGTTGAAAGGATTCCTTGCATCATACTCTAAAGGTATACGACTCTGGTGCCTCCTTCGCAGAACAATATTGGATGCATTCTGATCCAAGCTTGAATCCGTTGTGACTCAGCGTCCAGGGCGGCTCGTTCTGTCGCCATCCTATCATTCTGAGCATTAAGCTCCTCCTTGGCCTGAGCTATCTCATCTCGTAGCTTCGCGACGTCCACCTTATGATGTGCTTGAGTCGTCGGGGTTACCTCTGTAGCTAGTAAGGTTGCCAAAGCATCCAAGAGCTCAGATAAGACTTGAGCCGGTGGGCGAACGGAGCCGCTCGCTCCGGCTGTCGCCTCAGCCGTTGAACTGAAAGTCATAGCCGCAGCGGTTGATGAATTAAGCACCGGTTGTTTGCCAGCCATGAAATTCGCAACTCTGTTCGGCGGCTCATAGGGGTCCGGAATATTGTTGCCGTCGGAGTAGCCCCCAAGCCCGCCGTCTTGAAGTTGATACATCGAATAGGTCTCGCTGATTCAGGACTCATCATCAGAATAGATGGTTGTCTCTCCACCGGACATATATCCTTCCTCAAGATCCGCCCCGTGAATGAAACCAACAAAGGCATGCTTCAGGGCGGTTTTAACCTTGGCGGGTCGGGCGCGCTGAGCCGTCTCGATCATGTCGGTGCAGGTGTCCGGCTCAGGCTCTGACTCACCGATCTTGCCGATGAAGACGAGGATTTCGCCGAAGGGGACCCGGTACCCGTACTCAATTGAATCGGCCTCGGGACCCCAGCCTGCGTCGTCGATGTAGATTTTACCGCGGCGACTTTTGGTCATCCGGCCCATGGCGTATGTAACATCCCAAATTTTCAATTTGGAATGTTATACATTACATCATCATGCGTATCATATTTTATTGCATTTTGATTTGCGATCCTAGAAATTTCACGCAACTCAAGGACCCACGGAGAGAGTTGGGGATTTCGTTATTGTCGTATTTGGGTTTTCTCAAATTTTGAAAATAGGATCATTTGTTTTAATTATTTTTCTCTCCGAAAATATTTCATATCAAAATATATGAGAGGGGATAAAATGACTTCTCCACAAATAATGAAATATTGGAGGAAAATATTAAAAACAAATATTGATTTTATTTGATTTTATTCGAATTAGGAAAAAAATGTGTTTTTCAAAATTGCATTTTAGGCCCAAATAAATGTTCATCTTGTCCGGCTTATTTTTAGAGGACGGGGAAAATTTATTTCGGGATTTTTGGAGTCCGCTTAGTATTTGTTTCCTTACTTTTTCTGCACGTCCGAATTTGTTTTTAAAGAAAAAGTCAACCGCCTTACGGGCCGTGTCCGACCCGGACACCTCAGCCCGGCCGGCCTTTAAAGCCGCGGCCCGAGCCCCGCCTCAGCCCAAGTTGCCGCCGCCCCAAAACCCTAGCCGTGCCGCCGCCACCACCGCCCGTGCCGCTGCCGCCCCGCGCCGCCGCCCGCGTCGCCCGACCCGCCACCCGCCGGAGCCCCGCCGCCGTCCGCTGCCGCCCGTCGGAGCACCGCCGCCTCTCCCCCGACGCCGCCACCCGCCGAAGCCGCTCGCCGCCACCTCCATCACGCGAACCGAGGTAGCCACCGGTTTTTCTTGAAAAACCGTTCGGTATTATTTCGAAACCGAGATGCGTTTTTTTATATTAGATCAGTTAATTTTTTTGGTTTAGTTAAATAGCGAACGCACGTTCATTCGTTTTAACGAACAGTTTTCGTTTTTTTTACAGACAGCGAACGTTCGATAGAGGACCATTGTATCAGATAGAGGAACCCAGTTTACTTCAAAGTTTTGGAATCAGTTGCACGAGACTTTGGGTACAAGGCTAGAGTTCAGTACAGCCTTTCATCCACAGACAGACGGACAGACCGAGAGAGTCAATCAGATTTTGGAGGACATGCTGAGAGCTTGTGCGCTAGATTATGGATCTAGTTGGGACGACAATTTGCCATATGCAGAGTTCTCTTACAACAACAGTTATCAATCCAGTTTGAAGATGGCCCCTTTCGAAGCTCTGTACGGAAGGAGGTGCAGGACACCGTTGTTGTGGGACGAAGTTGGAGACCGCCAGTTGTTTGGACCAGATTTGATTAAAGAGTCTGAACAGAAAGTGAAGTTGATTCGCGATAGGCTCAAGGTAGCCCAGTCCAGGCAGAAGAGTTATGCGGATTCTAAATGCAAGGAGACAGTTTACGAAGTCGGAGACAGAGTTTATCTTCGAGTATCACCACTTCGAGGAGTAAAGCGCTTTGGAGTTAAGGGAAGGTTAGCGCCACGTTTTGTAGGACCATACAAAGTTTTGGAGCGTATGGGGGAAGTTGCTTACAAGTTGGAATTGCCCAAAGGATTGTCGGGAGTTCACGATGTGTTCCATGTTTCTCAGCTGAAGAAGTGCCACGCAGAGATGGCTGAGATACCACTGAGAGATACAGTGCCATTGGAAGCGATTCAGCTGGATAGTGACTTGACCTATGAGGAGAAACCAGTTAAGATTCTTGAGTATGCCAGCCGAGTCACCCGCAGCAAGGTTATCAAGTTTTGCAAAGTTCAGTGGAGTCACCATACCGAGGATGAAACCACCTGGGAGCGAGAGGAAGATCTACGGAAGGACCACTCCCACCTATTTTCTAGCCAACCCAAATCTCGAGGGCGAGATTCATCTTAAGGGGGGTAGGTTTGTAACATCCCAAATTTTCAATTTGGATTGTTATACATTAGATCATCATGCATATCATATTATATTGCATTTTGATTTGCAATCCTAGAAATTTCACGCAACTCAAGGACCCACGGAGAGAGTTGGGGATTTCGTTATTTTCATATTTGGGTTTTCTCAAATTTTGAAAATAGGATCATTTGTTTTAATTATTTTTCTCTCCGAAAATATTTCATATCAAAATATATGAGAGGGCATAAAATGACTTCTCCACAAATAATGAAATATTGGAGCAAAAATATTAAAAACAAATATTTGATTTTATTTGGATTTAATTAGATTTTATTCGACTTAGGAAAATATGCATTCTTGAAAATTGCATTTTAGGCCCAAATAAATGTTCATCTTGTCCGGCTTATTTTTAGAGGACGGGGAAAATTTATTTCAGGATTTTTGGAGTCCGTTTAGTATTTCTTTTCTTACTTTTTTTGCACGTCCGAATTATTTTTTTTAAAAAGTAAACCGCCTTACGGGCCGTGTCCGACCCGGACACCTCAGCCCGGCCGGCCTTTAAAGCCGCGGCCCGAGCCCCGCCTCAGCCCAAGTCGCCGCCGCCCCGAAACCCTAGCCGCGCCGCCGCCGCCCCGCGCCGCCGCCCGACCCGCCAACCGCCGGAGCCCCCCGCCTCTCGCCCGACGCCGCCACCCGCCGAAGCCGCTCGCCGCCGCCGCCGTCACGCGAACCGAGGTAGCCGCCGGTTTTTCTTGAAAAACCGTTCAATTTTATTTGGAAACCGAGATGCGTTTTTTATATTAGATCGGTTTATTTTTTTCCAGTTTAGTTAAATAGCGAACGCCAGTTCGTTCATTTTAACGAACGGTTTTCTTTTTTTACAGACAGCGAACGTTCGATCGTTAGCCTGTTCGTCAGTTTTTCTTTTTCTCGGATTTTTCGCGATTATTCCTGATCGCGATTTCCGATCTGCTTTTCGTTTTAGTATAACTTTTCGCTCGTTTATCGGAATCAGGCGATTCAAGCGCCTAGAGTTTCGTCTCAGAATTCTCTTTCCGTTTAGCCAACTCAAACAAGTTTTTGCTACTGTAAAATTTGACTTAGATCCAGATTAGTAAACGAAGCTTGTTTCTTTCGCCGTTTGACCTTCGTTGCTTCGTTTGAATTGATTCTTTTTGCAAACCGGAGTTCTTAAGTTGAACTTTCTGGTTAGATCTCTTATTTTGAGTTTTATTTCGTGTACCCTTGCTTGATTGCTTATGTATGTATTGTTTGTTTGCGATAGAGTACCCGGAGTGCGAAGCGTGCTACTACGAGTCTCTAGGTTTCATGGATCATCTGCAAGGCAAGTAACACTTTGATCATACTTTTCATCACCCAGTTTTATTGCATTAGATCAATCCTCAAACTGTTGCATGATTAGGATCTGATTAATATGTGGGTTTTGGGAAGTAGATGAGGTAGTACCTATTGTCCTATTTACTATCAAACCTTTGGGAGTTACTTCTACATTTGCTTATATTGCTATGCTATGCTCGTAGACGTGGATTGGGTTTGAGTGAATTCTTCATGACAGATGTGAGATTATTAATTTATGGTTCAACTTAAGGTGGCTACTTTAATTTACATCTGGGTGGATTGACGCACCTGGAGAAACCAGTGTTGCCTGTATTTTTGGATATCCCGGAGTACCCGTGTGATCATCCTATGGACCGCCACCCAGACTCAAAGGGATCATGAGATTATTCATGCTAGAAACTTCTGTGTGCAGCCACAAGCTATTATGGGCTCTAGCATAGTTGAGTAGGTTACCTGACCTCTTGAAGAGGTGGGCTAGCAGATGTAGGGGAAAGTAGGTGTAACTATCCACCCGGAGTAAAGATTAGTGTTTCTGAAAGACTGTGTCTCAGTCATCCGTTTCTCAAACACCATGTAGTGCGAGAAATCAAGCGGAGGCGATCGAGTCTTGTGGGGAAAAGTGCACAAACCTCTGCAGAGTGTACAAACTAATCATGATTAGCCGTGTCCCCGGTTATGGACATCTTGAGTATCTAGTTCTTGGATTATCATGTGAATCTCATCATCATGTTACTTAATTTAATTTGATTGGGTTAATCACGTTCTTAATTGGGATTGAGTTGGAGGTACCTTCTCAATGTTTAACAACCACCATGATAGTTAAATAAAATTTATTCCTTTGTGGTAGGGAAAAATTGGCTTTTCGCAAAACTGTAACCATAGAGGTTTCCACAAGCCAAATATGCATGTAGTGATAGCATGATTTTGTTCATTACTCTCTATGTTACTTTGCCAGCATATTCCATGTGCTGACCCGTTTTCGGGCTGCAACGTATCATGTTGTAGACTTTTCAGACGACGAGTAAGGAGCCTTAGGTCGTGGTCTTGTACTCAGTGATGCCGTTGGAGTTGATGGACTCAGTTTATCTTCCAAGCCTTCCGCTGTTATCATTTTTTTGATGGCCTTAAGCCATATTTATTGTATTGAGTTCTTGTGAACTATTCGATGTAATAAGTGTGTGATTGCTACTCTATTATAAATCCTTCAAAGTACTGTGCGTGTCAGCATTACCGATCCAGGGATGACACTGATGCACAGAGACTAGACTGTTTGAGGTCTGGTCGCTACAGTGTATCCCTTGATCCCTGAGAAGCTGCCCTTCAAGAACTCGAAACCACCATGCGCTGGCCCCACAGTGGGCGCCAACTGTCGTGGTTTTATCACGGCGCCTTAGCGAAAGGACTTAGGTGTGTAGCCATCGCACTAGGTTAGCTTAAAGGGGTTGAACGGGACAAAGCTATTTTCTTGCTCAAGTGTAACTTGGCTAAGAGAATCATTAGTGGAATCAAGAGAACTACTAGAAGCAACAACATTGGATTTAGCATGATTATTGTTACTACTAGAAGAAGAATCTTTCTTACTCTTGTTGTTAGATTTAATTTGTGGCATGTAAGTAGACAAGAGTAAACACTTGGCAATGTAAGAAGAAATTTTCTTGCAAAGATCATCATTGATTGCTTTTAAGATCCCATGCTCTTGCTCAAGGTTGAGCTTTTCAAAGCATAGTTTTTCATGAGTCTTTAAAAGTTCTCGATGATCTTACAAGGTAGTTTCATGAGCTAACTTAAGAGTGTTTAGTTCTTTAGTTAGACGCTCAATCTCCTTCTTATCATTGTCATTCGTTTTATCTTGATTATCATGATTAATAGCAAGTTCATCATAGTTTTCATAACTAGAGTTGTCAACAAGTAAATCATCATCACCTAGAAAATCATCTTCATCACTATTGAAATCAACATACTCGGGGTGTGATACCTTTGGGCCTTTAGCCATGAAGCATCTTCCAATTCCTTCATTTGGTGAGTCAAAGATGTCATAGGAGTTGGTTGACACAAGTGCTAGACCGGCAACACCTTCATCTTGAGTATATTCGGAGTCGGAGTGATAACTTCTTTCGGAGTGATGGTCGGAGTCGGAGCCGGATACCCATTCACTGACGTGAGCTTGATGTCTTCGTTTTGTATAGCTCTTTGATGATTTGTCCTTCCTCTCCGAATCCTTCCTTCTCTGGGAGGTTCTTCGTTCATAACGATCATCTCCACTCCTTCTCTCTCTTGGTGGTGATTCTTCTCTTCTACTTCTTATTTTAGGTGAATCTTCTCTTCTTTTGTAGGGAGCCGTACACTCATTGGAGTAGTGTCTGGGTCTTCCACAATTGTAGCAATTACGTTCACGACTCGAAGATCTTTTGTCATTGTAGGACCTTGACTTGGAACTTCTTTCCTTGCTTCTACTCTTGTAGAACTTGTTGAAATTTTTCACCATCAAGCTCAATTCCTCATTGAAGGTTTGTTTCTCACATGAGGCTTTATAAGCACCACTTGACTTGTTGTGAAGCTCTTCCTTATCCTTGAGTGGCATCTCATGAGCAACAATTCTTCCAATGACTTCCGTAGGCTTGAGATCTTTGTAGTTGGGCATCATTTGGATCAATGTGCACACGGTATCATATTTTCCATCCAAGGCTCTTAGGATCTTCTTGATGATGAATCTGTCGGTGATCTCTTCACTTCCTAAGCCGGAAATCTCATTTGTGATGAGAGCAAGCCTAGGGTACATTTCAGTGACACCTTCACCAATCTTCATTTTGACCTTGTCAAGCTGACTTTGAAGCACATCCAATTTAGATTCCTTGACGGAGTCGGTACCTTCATGCATATCAATCAAACTATCCCAAATTTCCTTTGCATTCTCAAGACGGCTGATTTTGTTGAATTCTTCGGGGCACAATCCGTTGAAGAGGATATCACAAGCTTGAGCACTGTATTGTAGCATCTTCAACTCTTCCGCGGATGCTTCATGATTTGGTTCTCTCCCATTGAAGAATTCACCTTGCAAGCCAATACATACAATAGCCCAAACGGTGGGGTTATGTCCAAGAACATGCATTTTCATCTTATGCTTCCAACTAGCAAAATTAGTACCATCAAAGCAAGGACCTCTACGGTGGTAATTTCCCCCGCTAGACACCATACTCTCCTAGGTTGTGAAACCAAGGCTATGATCACCAAAAGCTATGGAAATAAAGGCAAATGGAGACCGTAGCTCTGATACCACTTATAGGATCGGGAGTACATCTAGAGGGGGTGATTAGACTACTTGACCAAAAAAAACTAGCCTTTTCCCAATTTGAAGTCTTGGCAGATTTTAGCAACTTTGCACAAGTCAAGCAATCAACCTACACATGCAATTCTAAGAGTATGGCAGCGGAATGTAAAGACATTGCACATGAAGGTAATGGGGAGGAGTTTGAGGGAGAAAACGCAATGTAGACACGGAGATTTTTTATCCGTGGTTCCGATAGGTGGTGCTATCGTACATCCACGTTGATGGAGACTTCAACCCACGAAGGGTAACGGCTGCACGAGTCCACGAAGGACTCCACCCATGAAGGGTCCACGAGGAAGCAACCTTGTCTATCCCACCATGGCCATCACCCACGAAGGACTTGCCTCACTAGGGTAGATCTTCATGAAGTAGGTGATCTCCTTGCCCGTACAAACTCCTTGGTTCAACTCCACAATCTTGACAGAGGCTCCCAAGTGACACCTAACGAATCTAGGAGACACCACTCTCCAAAAGATTATAGATGGTGTGTTGATGATGAACTCCTTGCTCTTGTGCTTCAAATGATAGTCTCGCCAACACTCAACTCTCTCTCACAGATTTGGATTTGCTAGAAAGATGATTTGAGTGGAAAGCAACTTGGGGAAGGCTAGAGATCAAGATTTATGTGGTTGGAATGGAATCTCTTGGTCTCAACACATGAGTAGGTAGTTCTCTCTCAGGAAATGTATGCTGGAAGTGTAGGCATGTTCTGATGGCTTTCTCCCCTAATGAAGAGTTGGTGGAGGGGTATATATAGCCTCCATACAAATTGTAACCATTCCACACAATTTATCAAACTCGGTGGGACTGAATCAGAAAACTCGGTCAGACCGATTTAGTTCAAAATGTGAACGTTAGGATTTTCGATGGGACCGACATGTCAACTGGGTGGGACCGATTTCATTTGGGTCAGGGCATAACGTAATCTCGGTTAGACCGATTACACAAACTCGGTGGGACCGATTTTGGTAATAAGCTAACCAGAGAGTTGGTTAGGCAATCTCGGTGGGACCGATTCGCTCATTTCGGTGAGACCGAAACGTTATGAAAGGGAAACAGAGAGTTTGCATTGCGAACTTGGTGGGACTGATCGCTCATCTCGGTTAGACCGAAACGTTAGGAAGGGAAACAGAGAGTTTGCAATCCCATCTCGGTGAGACTGAGATCCCTATCGGTGAGACCGAAGTGACTAGGGTTTCTGGCAGTGGCTATGTCAAGTGAACTCGGTGGCGCCGGATAGATCAAATCGGTGGGGGCGAGTTTGACTTTTGGTTTGTGACATACGTGGATATGAGAAAGTGGTTGAGGGTTTTTGGAGCATATCACTAAGCATTTTGCGCAAGTAAGTCATTAAGCAACACCTTATCCCCTTTTAATAGTATTGGCTTTCCTATGGACTCAATGTGATCTTGGATCACTAAAAGTAAGATGTAGAGTCTTGAGCTTGAGCCAATATGTGTCCTTAGCATTTTGAGGGGTCCACATTCCTATTCCATGCCATGCCGATCATTGAACTTTCCTGAAATATTTATCTTGAAATGGCATTAATTAGTTCAATGAGCTATATGTTGTTAGGAATTACCAAAACCACCCAGGGATAGTTGCACTTTTAGGTGTAGATGTCCGGTGAAGGGAGGCAGGGTGAAGGCTGCGTAGGCGTGAGGCGGCCGCGCACCGAGGATGTCAGCCGCCGGACGGGGCTAGGGAAGCAGGGCCATCGGGTAGGCGTAAACATGCCCGGTTCATGGCGGCGGCGCCCTGATTGCCGCTGTTCTTGGTGAAGCGCCACCGTTTGTTGTGGCCCTGGATGGGCGAGGGTGTCATGGGAACTACTGTGGTAGACCCAAAGGCCGACTCCAAGACAACCCAACCCAGGCCCAAGCGGGAGAGAAGGCCCATCACACGCTTCACTGGACTGACCTGGAGCAAGTGAGGCTATATATATATCATGTGTGGTGCGAGTACTAGGGTATCGATTAATCACAGACTCGCGGCGTCGCTGGGCGATGTACCTCTCTTCCCACATCCGGATCTAATCCCGATCCCCTTCTCTTGCTGATTCAAAACTTAGCTACCAAATTGTACTCGAGATTTGATAATTGGGAGTAGATCGAGAGCTTGAAACCTAGACTCGTATCATCTGGTATTCAGTGCCACAAAATCCCCACCCAATTTTTTTTCCGTCGCGGCCGATCTGGATAAGAAGAAGACTGGCAGCCTCAAGCAGATCATGGCTGATCTGGACCTCCAGAAGCAGATGGAGGAGGCTGCCAAGGAGAGGAACAAGATCGCGCAGGCGCTGCTTGGGATCCAGCGCTTCCTCGAGAAGATCGAGCCAGCGGTGTCTCAAATGGAGCCGCTTCTGCAATCGCTCGAGATGGTGGTCAACGATCTGTCGGCCTGGCGTCCCAGGGTAGATGCGGCCGTTAGACGTCTCCAAGACGACCTCGGGGACATCCGCGCATAGCTCGCCAAGATCGCGCTCGGTGCGAACGCATCGGGGAAGGCACCAGACCAATCATCCTCGACGACGGCGGACGCGCCGTCCCTCCATTCCGGCGTAGGTGGTGACGACCACGGGAAATTTGGCCGCCTCACTGCAACACCACACCGGGCCCTGCCGCTTGGAGGACCACTCCTCCAAGCGCCGGTCTCGACCAATGGTACCTTCCATACACCCTTCCTCACCATTCCCATCCCAAATCCATATGAACAGGGCAACACTAGTGGGTTCTCTGATGGTAGATCAGGCAATGCTATGGTCGAGTATCCTGAGTTTACTAGGGATAATCCTACGGGGTGGAAAATTTGCTGTGAGGCTTGTTTTAGGATTGGAGCGGTGGATCCCTCGGTTTGGGTGGATACTGCTGCCATCAATTTCTCTGGGGCGGCGGTGTTGTGGTTAGAGTGGTCGTAGGCTCATATCAAATCTACTAGTTGTGATCAATTTGTTGCCTCTGTCTTAGACAAATTTGGTAGGTCTGAGTTTCCGCAACTCCTTCGTAAATTTTCCGGGCTTAAGCAGCAATGGGCAGTGTTAGAATATGCAGAACAGTTTAATGTGGTGATGCATAGTTTGCTCGCACATCATGGGTCGTGGGATCCGTTATTCTTCATCACTCATTTCTTAGAAGGGCTGCAACATGATATTAAAATTGTTGTTATGCTTCATCGTCCACAAGATTTGGATACTCCTGTGGCTCTTGCTAAATTACAGTAAGAGGTGGTGGAGCTGACGCGCCAAGAGCACGAGGCGGTAACAGCAGCTCGGGGACCGGCTACGGGTGCTCGCACAGGGCGATTTTCAGCGCGACCCCTCTGCCCAGTGGTGCTGCCATCGACCCCAAGCACTTCAAAAGGCGCAACTCTCTCACCAGGGGCACCTCCGACAGATGGAAGGCACAGTCCCGACTCGGCGCGTATTCCCATCGCTATATCTTTGGTGGATGACAAGCTCCGAACGCTCCATGCCTATCGCAAGGCGCGGGGACTCTGCTTCACTTGCGGTGAGTGCTGGGGGCCGGGCCATGTGTGCACAACCACGATTCCCCTGCATGTCGTCGAGGAGCTGGTGGGTCTGCTGACACCACCATCAGCGCCAGAATCACCCGGGTCTCAAGAAACTTCTGAGGATGACCTCTGCCTCATGTCTGCAGCTGCCATGACAAGAACGGAAGCACCTAAAGCCTTCCGTATGCTGGGCAAGTTGAATGGCAAGTCCTTACCAATGTTGGTCGATTCTGGTTCTTCTGATGGCTTTATCAACTCCAACGTGGTGAGCAATTGGCATGGGGTGCATCCTATGGCCAAGAAACTGAGAGTAAAGGTGGATGATGGTGCAGTGACCACTTGTGATATGGAGTTGCCGGTGTGTGAGTACCAAATTCAAGGGTATCAGTTCAGATCGACCTTGAAGCTGTTTCCACTGGGCAGCTACGATGTGATTTTGGGTATGGACTGGCTAGAGTCTCGAGGGCTCATGACTGTTAATTGGAGCAGCAAGTACATGGTTTTCAAGCATCAAGGCCAATTCATTCAGTTGCATGGAGTTTCAGTGTCGGTTCAAGACTGTCCGCCGATCTCAACAATCTAACTACATCTTCTGCAGGTTCAAGAACCAGTGTTACGTGTGGTGCACTTGTGTTCAGTTAAATCAGATGCCGAGGAAACTGTAATTCCCGAGGCAGTGACAGCGTTGTTGGAGGAATTTGCAGAACTGTTTGAAGAGCCTCACGGATTGCCACCACAACGGTCCTTCGATCATGCAATTGATTTGCTACCTGGAGCGACACCGGTGAACATCAGACCCTATCGGTACAACCCAGCGCAGAAAGATGAGATTGAAGCGCAAGTTGTTGATATGTTAAATCAGGGGATCATCCAAATCAGTGGCAGTCCCTTCGCATCTCCTGTGCTATTGGTGTAGAAAAAAGACGGCGAGTGGCGATTCTGTATTAATTTTCGCCATCTCAACACCATCACCATAAAAAATAGGTACCCGCTGCCGGTCATTGATGAGCTCTTGGATGAATTGCAAGTAGCCAAATGGTTCACAAGCCTGGATTTGCGCTCAGGATATCACCAGATCCGTATGAGGCCTTCGGATGAAGAGAAAACGACCTTTCAAACGTATCACGGCCATTTTGAATTCAAGGTGATGCCATATGGAGTTACCGGAGGGCCAGCCACTTTCCAGGGGGGGATCAATATCATGCTGAAGCCATATTTGCGCAAAGGTGTTCTGGTCTTTATTGATGACATCTTAATGTACAACATCACATTGGAAGAGCACATACAGTTGCTGCGATCAGTGTTCCAGATTCTGAGAGAGAACCAAATGAAGGTTAAGAGAAGCAAGTGTGTGTTTGCGTGGAACTAACTGCGGTACCTGGGGCATGTTATCAGTGAAGAAGGCGTGCAGACAGACCCAGCCAACATTGATAAAGTGCGAAACTAGCCAAGCCCTCAATCCGCAAAAGAGGTGCGTCAATTCCTGGGGTTGGCTGGTTATTACCGGAAGTTTGTGAGGCATTTTGGCATTATTTGTCGACCTCTGACAGAGTTGCTTAAGAAGGGAGTGGTCTTTCACTGGACACCACTTCATGAAGAGTCATTCCAAGCACTGAAAATGGCGTTGACCACTGCACCGGTCCTCGCATTGCCGAACTTTGCGAAACCCTTTGTGGTTGAAACTGATGCCTCGGACCGTGGAATTGGCGCAGTCTTGATGCAAGAATAACACCCGATTGCATTCTTGAGCCAAGCCTTTGGGCCATGACTGCGACATCTTTCCACCTATGGAAAAGAAAGCTTGGCAGTGCTTATGGCAGTTGAGCGGTGGCGATCTTACCTGTTAACCAACGAGTTCATTATCTAGACAGGTCACTGCAGCCTCTCATGCTTGGATGAGCAGCGGTTGACCACTCCATGGCAGCAGAAAGCGATGACCAAGTTGCTAGGGCTGCGCTACCGAATCCAGTACCGGAAGGGGGCACTGAACCAAGCAGCGGATGCACTGTCACATCACCCGGAAGCGGCTGCGTGTGCCAGCTCGGTCTGTGTGCCACGGTGGCTAGAGGAGGTGAAACAAGGCTATGCGCAAGATCCAAAATGCACCAGAATGTTAGCATTCGCAGCAATAGGAGCAACGCTGGATGGCCCCTTTCAGGTGCAGGATGGCCTTCTTCGCTACAAAGGGCGTGTGTGGATAGGTAACAACGCAGTCGTCCAGTAGAGAGTATTGCAGGAACTTCACTCCGGTGCTTTGGGAGGTCATTCAGGGATTCAAGCAACCTATAGCCGTGTCAAGCAGCACTTTGCATGGGCGTAGCTAAAGAAGACTGTCAAAGCCTACATCTCCGAATGTTCAGTATGTAAACAGGCAAAACCGGAGCATGTGAAGTACCCCGGGCTACTGCAGCCCCTACCAGTACCCAAGCAAGCGTGGGAGATGGTCACCATAGACTTTGTTGAAGGGCTACCAACCTCTAAAGGATTCAATTCTATACTGGTCGTGGTAGACACGCTCACCCGTTATGCTCATTTCATACCACTTCGACATCCCTTCTCAGCGTTGCAAGTGGCTAAAGCATATATGGATAATGTCTTCAAACTGCACGGGCCGCCGGATGCAATGGTTTCTGACCGTGACCAAATCTTCACTAGCAAGGTATGGCAAGAACTTTGCAAGCTCACTCACATCAGGCTAAACATCTCCTCGGCTCGACACCCGCAAACGGACGACACAACGGAGCATGTGAGCCAATGCATGGAGTTGTACCTCAGGTGTTTCATGCACAATTGCCCCAGCAAGAGGGTCGAGTGGATTTCCTTGGCCGAATTCTGGTACAATACCTCTTATGACTCTACTCTCAAGTCGACCCCGTTCGAGGTGTTATATGGCCACAAGCCGAGATTCTTCGGTATCACTAATGTGTCGGACGCAGCAGTGACAGATTTAGCTCAGTGGACCCGGGACAGAGCGGCCGTGGTGGCTTTACTACGACAACATCTGAACAAAGCCCGGTAATGGATGAAAGAGAAAGCTGATCAGCATCGCTCGGACCGGACGTTTGCAGTCAACGATTGGGTGTATCTGAAGCTGCAGCCATATGCACAGTCGTCGGTGGCGGCACGGGCTAATCATAAACTCGCCTTTCGTTATTTTGGACCGTTTCAGGTACTCCAACGGGTGGGTGAAGTGGCGTACAAGCTGGCATTGCCGGAGCAAGCTCAGATTCATCCAGTCATACATGTTTTCCAGCTGCGCGGTAATTCCTCCCGTGACAACGATATTGCCGGAGCTGCCGACGTTGGATGAAGACCTGCTGCAATTCCAGGTGCCGATGGCCATTCTGCAACGACGCACGGTGCAGCGGGGCGTGCGACAGGTCGACCAGGTGCTTGTCCACTAGTCTGGCTTCCCTCCGTCGCTGGCATCCTGGGAAGATGTGATTCCATTGCAGGCGCGTTTTCCCCGGGCATTGGCTTGGGGACAAGCCAAAACTAAAGGGGGAGGGAAGGTCATGGGAAGTACTGTGGTGGACCCAAAGGCCGACTCCAAGATAGCCCAGCCCAGGCCCAAGCGGGAGAGAAGGCCCAGCACACGCTTCACTGGACCGACCTGGAGCAAGTGAGGCTATATATACCGTGTGTGGTGCGAGTACTAGGGTATCGGTTGGTCACAGACTGGCGGCGCCGCTGGGCGATGTACCTCTCCTCCCATCTCCGGCTCTAATCCCGATCCCCTTCTCTTGCCTGATCCAAATCTTAGCTACCAAATTGTACTCGAGATTTGATAATTGGGAGTAGATCGAGAGCTTGAAACCTAGACTCGTATCAGAGGGAGAGGCGGGCTTGGCAGTTGGCACCACCGAAGCCCGGAGCGAGCGGCCGAGCCTGGCCACCCGAGAGGCCGCTGGAAGAAGGTGCTGGCGCGGGTGGCTTGTGCTAGACGGCGAGGGCACTGTGGGTGGCACCGCCGGTGAAATCGGCCCCGATCTCGTCCTGCATCATCCCGATAGCAACATCAAAGGGAATAGGTGTAGGAGATTTCTCAATGATCTTCGCTGTGGTTTGATGCCGGTCCTTGTTGACGCCGCGGAGGAGCTTGGATGACGAGTTCATCGCCGTCCAACACCTTGCCGCAGAGACTTGGTGACCGCCTTGAGGCGGGCACAGGACAAGGAGACGGGGCGCCCCCTTGTTTGACGGCATAATGCTCGGTCTTGTGTTGAAACTTGAAACCGCCGTGACCGGAGATTGTTGACGAAGAGAGCTTCAATGGAGGCCTAGGTCCGGCCGGCGGTGGCCTGCCGGTGAAGGATGATAGGAACCACCGCTTGACCGCCTTGTTGACGATGTTCCACCAGGCCTCCCTGCGGTGGTCGGCGAAGTCCGGCGAGATCCAGGGTGCGACGTCGTATTGGTCAATGACCTCGAGCATCAAGCCACGCCAGACGGTGTAGTTGGCCCCGTTCATGGCCAGCCGGACGCCGAGGCTGTTGATGCTGGCGCCCTCGACCCTAGGCGGGCGATGGGAAGAAACTGGCGGCCGGCGGCGACGAGGGAGCGGCGTGGTGGCGACGGGCAGAGGAGAGGTTGCAGGAGGAGGAGCATGGTTGTGAGGGGTGTGAGGAGAAGAGGCCGCCGGAGAGGGAGCCGCGGCACCGCTAGCGGCGAAGGTGGCGTTGCGCTCAGTGGCCATGGTGGAAGCGGGGAGTAGATACCATGTTAGAAATAGAACTAGGGTTGCGATGCATCACTTGCTTGTATTCATCCGCAATGGGGTAGTAAATATAGAGTACAAAGGGGAAGAAGAGATACACAACACACGCATTCAACAGAAACAAGCATCTGGAATTCTGGAGGCGCCGGCCGTTGCCTTGCATGCGCCATGGAAGGGCGGTAGAGGAGGGGGCGCTTGACCAGCTCAAGCTGGTACGTTGCAGACCGACACATGGCGGGCTGGCGCGGTGTGGTGTGGATAGAGATATCATCGCCGTCGAAGATGGATGACGGGAAGGAGAGCAGTCGTCGCTGCCCCGGCGAGACGGCGACGTGTAGTGACAATGGCTTGGGGTTTCTCCAGCGTGCTTCATGTTAGCAGTTTAGCACACGCACGCGCTTATCTGGTGTTTCCTTGTATTGTGTCTGTTCGGCGCGCTTCCGTCTAGCGTCATCGTCGCTAGTCGAAATGACGCCGCCATCACAAAGATCGACTGGCTGTATTTTGTATATACTCTGTCTAGTATGTTATAGGATACGACACGTATATACGTACACGGTCTAGTATGTTAATTAGGATCCAACACGTATATGTTAGTCTGTTAGACTCGGCCGAGTTCGTGTCTAAAGCAGAATCATATGAGGCCGGCAGGGCCCGAGTCGGTCTGTACTTGCTGTGCCCAGCTCTAGCTATATCTTCCTTGCTCTATATATAAATAAGAACATAAGCCTACCAGCTGCCTACGTACACGCACGGTCCATAAGCCCACACACGACATACGTCCGTCTGTGAAGCCGTGAACCAGACACAAAGAAAGAAAGAAACCATGAACTGCCTATTACGGAACTCGCGCCGCCTCCTCCTCGTCTGTAAGCAGGCGGGCGGCGTCCGCCGACTGGCTTCGCTGCTGCCGCCCCATGCAAACCCGGTGCTCCGCTTCAGTCAGTTGTGCCGTAATCCGCGTACGGTCGCTGGGGTGGCGGCCCTCGCCTCAGGTGCCGCGGCGATGGCCGCCTTGGGCCGCTACGACCGCGAGGTTGTGCCTTACACGAACCGCACGCACATGGTCATCAGGTCTCCCGAGGCCGAACGCCAGCTCTGGGAGTCCCGTTTCACAAAGGACAAGAAAACCTGGGCTTCCAAATCACAAATCGTCGACCCGCTTCACCCGGACAGCGTTCGTGTACGCCGTATAGCCGATAAAATTATTCGCGCCACCTATCGCACTCTCCCTATTAACAGCAGCCACGATGGCACCAAGAGCCCGAAGCCACAGACAAGTCATCTTAAGGGGTGTGAGTGGGAGGTGATACTTGTCAAAGACCACTATACCAGTGCAATGTGCGCCCCTGGTGGCAAAATTGTAGTATATACTGGATTGCTCGACCGTTTTACGGATGCTGAGATTGCCTTTGGTATTGCGCATGAGGTACGTAGGTTTAACATTTATATAATAATTAATTACTAATGAGTTTTATGTGTGCATATTTTATGAGTTCTTATGTAGGTGCATAATGTTCTCTCCTTTCTTCTTTTTCAGATTGGGCACATCGTTGCCAGGCACAGCTCGGAAATTTGGTACGCCAAGTGGTTTCCGTTACCCTTGATTTTGCCTTTCTTTCAAAGGTACGTATCACTGCAATTAAATAAATACACGAGCGCGCGCGCACACACACTATACTTATATCATATGCCAGATAAATCATTTAGTCTTCCTGCCACTCACCGCGTACGATATGCTGTGGAAATTCGAAACCGATCCTACCTGATTATTATTAGAACAGAAAGGAGGAAATTACTTCGGTACGGATGAAATTATACATCTTAAAGCCACAAAAAAAAAAGAAATTATACATCTTAGCTCGGTCAAATGATTGAACCCTGGGTTAGTAACAAAATTTTCTGTATAAATATATAAACCACGACAACATGGAACTCGCTCTTCAGCCAAGCTTAATTGCTACAGTAGGATAATCTTGAGCAAGAATTATTGGTTTCCTAAACTAACACATGTTTTGTTCTATAACTTTGCCGAATGCTTCATGTTCTGATGATCAATGTTGCCTGTATATGCAGGACGGAGATGGAGGCAGATCACATTGGAACCCTTCTACTTGGAGCTGCTGGTTTCCATCCATACGCGTCCCTCTTGTTCTTCCGGAAGGCCGCAATGATTGAAAGAGCGTCCTGGACGCCAGAAGATCCCATCGCTCTTCATCCTTCACATAAGAAAAGGGTTGAGCGTTTGTATCAACCCAAAATCATGGAGGAGGCGATGAAGTTATATAAGGAAGCTCCGCCCGACGAAGGAACCAGCTCACAAGCCACTGGTGAAGGTTTTTCCTTTCGACAAACCCTGGGAGATGCATGCAAACTTATGTCGACAAGACTGAGACAAGTTCTTACGGGGCGATGAACAGATTAGAATGCCCAAGTTGAAGGAACCTCCCACATCCACATCTTCAGCACGTTCACGATATGAATGAACATGCAGGGCGAGTCAGTTTGACGGATGCTGCCATAACTATCCTAAAATTTAGAGACCTTTTACGGTACATCTGCTCAATATAGACCGCTTATTTCTATAGTTCGACGGTCCAGATGATACAATACTACTCTAGATTTTCGGTAGTATATTAACTAAACAAGGGCATTTTGGGTAGTACACATTTATCCATCTCGCAGGCACCTTCCTGTAACACCCCCAATGTCATGCTACAGTGACCTCACACTAATGGTGCCATGTCATCAGGTTTAACTTAGCCAAGTTGCCACTTGATAAAAATCAAAGTTATTTCCAAATTTAAAATAAAGTCGAATGAATTATTTCTTCTAACATTAAATCTAAAATGCTCAAAATATTCTATAAGTTCCCCTGACCATTGTCAAGTTGAAACTAACTTCATTTTACTCACAATCGAACTCCTACAAAATAAATAAGTGGTCCAACAGGAGTTAAAATAACCATATAAATATAAACCTAATTTTATATTTTTTCAATTGGCCTCAAACTTTCTGGGCCTCTTCAAGTTATTGCCTAGTTTCATATGCCAATTTTCAAAGCTAACTAAAATCGGTTAGTACAAAATTAAAATGCAAAACAGTAAAGATAAAAGAAAAAGGGAAAATAGAACGACCCCCCCTTTTTACCTGGCCCACCTTGCACTGTACCAGGCCCGACCCACCGCCCCGGCCTTTCCCTCACCTCTCGGCAGAGGCAGAGGCCATGGCGCTGTCCGGCCACGAGCGACCGTCCATGCGCGGATCTAGCCCGTGTCGACCATCCGTCGGTGCCCCGAGACGGATAAGAGCATCCTCGACCCCCTACTAACCCTAGTGCCCCTTTTCCCTCTCTCCCTCGCTCGTTCCCCTCGCTCCACCACACTCTCTCTCTCTCCCAAGGTCAGTGTCGTTGCGCCGACACCGTTCACCGTGGCCACCGAGCTCCTCTCACAGCGCTATCAAGTCCAGAAGGCCCGCCGTGCTCCACTTCATCTCTCTGCGGAAGAACGCGGGCCGGGAAGCGCTGGTTCGTCGCCAGCTTCATCTTCTTCAACCTTCGGAGCTGACCGCCGCCGACTTCGATTCGCCGCAACCAGCGCATCCCCGAGCTTGCCGTCCACTCCAGGAGCCGTGCCTCCTCCGTATGCATCGAGTATGCCACCGGGTCGGCCGGGATCGCCACTGCATCGACGCCACGATCCTCTTCTTCAACCTCGGTCGCCGGCGCGCCTACGATCAAGCCACTCCACTGAGACACTCTCCGGCTCCCCTGAGCTCCCTGGCGGCATCTCTGTGAGCCGTCGTCCATTCCCCTTCCCCCTTTTCTTTCTTCCGTCGTCGTAGGACGCCACCACGAACGCGCCCGAACCACTTCATTCGCCCCCGCGCGCCTGGCCTCGCCTGTCGATGCTCGGCCGCTGCGCTCGCCTGTCGATGCTCGGCCGTTGCGCTCGCGTGTTGCTGCTGCAGCCCGCGCCCGTAGCCTCTGCGCCTGACCGCCTCGCTCGCGCCCAGGTGTGCCGCCGCAGACGCCCGCGCGTGCGTTCGCCTCGCCGTTGCCGCTCCCTCGCCGCGGCCACGCCTCCCTGTAGCTGCTACTACTACTGCTGCTGCCGCTCTGTGACTCCTCCCGCGCTATGCCCCACCTCCCCTGACCTCGCCTGCGTCCACTGGCCGCCGCCGCTAGCTGCCTCGTCGCGGCACCAGCTCAATGAGCTCAGCCCGGCACCCGCGACCCCCGCCGTCTCGCGCCCCCTCACCCGCGACTACACCGCCTGCCGCGGGCGCACCCCTCCCCGCGGCCCCGCTCTCCCCTATGGGCCGCCGCCCAGTTGCTCCGCCGGCTCCCGCCGGCCACGCTCCGGCCGGCCTCGCCCCCCACCCCGGATGCGGGCCGCCTGGTTGCGCCCGCACCTGCGCGCCCGTAAGCCACCCTCTCTAGTGGTCGGGCGTGCCACTGCCAGCGGGGCCACACCCCCTGTTTAAAAAAAGGGTTTTTAAAAATATATAAAAATAATTAGTTGATTAATTAATTAAATAGGTAATTAATTAACTTAATTAACCTTGCTTTATTAGCCTAATGAACTAGATTAGTTAATTTAATTATGTTAATTAGTTAAGTCAATGACAGATGGGGCCCATTGCCCCTTTGACCAGTCAACACAGTCAGAGTTGACTGTTGACCATACTGACATCAGCATGACGTCCTGCTTACGCAATAAGTCCTTTTTCGAATTAATAATAATTTTAGAATATTATTAAAACTTTAGAAAATCATAGAAAATTATCCGTAACTCGGATGAAAATGTTTTCTACATTAAAGTTGCTCAGAAAAATCCAACAAATCCGAATACGCGGTCCATTTACTTGTTAAGAGGCCTCTAACTAGCTGAACATGGAACATTCCCCCTCCGGTCATTTGTCTTACACAGGTCCGGAATCGGGAACACCTTCCCGGTTGAATTCCCCCTTGACCTATAACGTCTAGGACCGCGTTAGAACTCGTCTAGCTATGCCTATTGTCCTGTTATGCTTTGTGGTGCTATGTTTGCCTTATATTTACTGTTTCTTCCCCCTCTTCTCTCCGGTAGACCCCGAGACAGATGCTGCCCTTGTGATCGACTACGTCACCGACGACCCCTCCTTGCCAGAGCAACCAGGCAAGCCCCCCTTTGATCATCCCGATATCGCCCATTCCATTCTCTCATGCTTGCATTTGATTTTGCTACTGTGATTGATTGCTCCTATTCTGATGCATAGCCTGCTTTTGTAACCTGCTTATTGTTACCTACCTGCTTATCCTAAACTGCTTAGTATAGGTTGGTTAGTGATCCAACAATGACCCCCACCTTGTCCTTGTTGCCCCTGCTTCATCATTGAAGACCTGATCAACGGGATCAAACACCAGGCCCCGGCATCGCACATCACTTTCCCATTAGTTGCTCGACACTACTAGGTTACTATCGAGTGCCGAGGGTGAGACCTCTACAACACTTCTGATGTTAACCCTGTCGTGTAGCTATTCGGTCATGGTCATCGAGGGTGATTCCGCCTTAACCACTTCCGATACGACTCTGTCGTGCAACCCCTCAAGTGTGAACCTCGGGGGTGGTTCCTCTTACGTTTACCTTGATGATTACATCGAGTGGAATTCACCGGGGGTGATTCCTCGGGTTTTCCCCTTGATGTTTGGACACACGGATACTTGGACTTTACCACTTTTACTTGGAAAGGCGGGTCGACCCTGAGGGTTACCCGCGAGTGATGTGGAGACGGGTTGACCTGGAGGGTGCCCACGAGATAATTACGAGGCGTGGCCGGGCATTCCTAGCCCTTGCCGCAAGTCCTCGAGACGAGGCAACGGGGTCACATCTTTCGTGAGTCTCTGCTTGTTACCGCGTGCTCCTAATCAACTATGATTTGGATATTTGATCCGAGGGGCCTCTGGCCTGAGAGCACTACCCATCACGTGGGCATAGTATGGGCGTTCTGCGTCGTATGTATCAGCCGAAGCTTAATAGACGTCAGCGGCTGAGCGGCGCGCGCCGGGTTGGACTGGTAAGCACCTGCCTTTTTAAAGGAGGTAGCTAGGTCTGCTCACCTGCCGCGTACACAACGTGCAGGAGTTCCCGGGGAGATGGCCCATGACCCCTGGGGGCATAGGTTAGTCCGGCGTGCTGACCTCTCTATTAAGTCTAGGTCGATTGCGGCGTATTGTTTGGCCGAGACTGGGCATGACCCAGGAAAGTGTGTCCGACCGGAGTTAATCGAGCGTGGTGGGTAAGTTGGTGCACCCCTGCAGGGAACAAAACATCTATCGATAGCCTGTCCTACGGTAACGGACACTTGGAGTTGTATCCCGATCGATACAACTAGAACTGGATACTTGTGATGAGAATTGGATTATGATGAGAACTGGATAGTATGGCTCTGGGATTGCTGTCTCGCATGGAGTCGAGAAAGGATCTCTGGCTGAGGTTGATAAAACTTCTACTACTTTACTTTATGCTACTCTACTCCCTCCTGTTGCTGCAAGATGGTGGTTTCCAGAAGATGTTAGTCTTCAATAGGACTAGGCCTTCTCTCTATTCTGGCATTTCTGCAGCCCAGTCCACATATACAGCCTTCCTTTGATAATGTTGCATATGTAGTGTAGATCCTTGCTTGCGAGTACTTTGGATGAGTACTCACGATTGCTTTGCTCCCCCTTTTCCCCCTTTCTTCTTCTTTCTGGTTGATGCAACCAGATGTCGGAGCCCAGGAGCCAGATGCCCCCGCCGATGCATACTACTACGTGGAGACCGTCGACGACCACGAGTAGTTAGGAGGCTCCCAGGCAGGAGGCCTTGCCTTTTCGATCGATGTTGCTTTTGTGCTAGCCTTCTTAAGGCAGACTTGTCTAACTTATGTCTGTACTCAGATATTGTTGCTTCTGCTGACTCATTTGTATTCGAGCTTTTGTATTCAAGCCCTCGAGGCCCCTGGCTTGTAATATAAAGCTTGTATTATTTTAATTTGTGTCTAGAGTTGTGTTGTGATATCTTCCCGTAAGTCCTTGATCTTGATCGTACACATTTGCGTGTATGATTAGTGTACGATTGAATCGAGGGCGTCACAAGTTGGTATCAGAACCGACTGCCTGTAGGTAGCCCCCTTTCCAACTACTTGGCCGAAGTTGAGTCTAGTCACTACAAAAACTTTTAGTAACATGGCTGTGTGTCTTACGGGCCCACGTCGCCATTGGGTGGTATTAAGATCTTTTATTCCTCGTCTATACCTGGGACTCTGATCTCTCGTCTATTCGGGTTAAACATTTTACTAACTCTGACATTAGGTTCTCGTACCCACTTCCTCCCGGAGAGCCCCGACATTTTTGATGATCGCTTGCTTGGCCAGAAGATTCTGGAGATACTCCTCGATGTTTCTTGAGACCCCGTGTCCACTCCCTTGCAGTTCCTGACCACCGATAATCCCTGTGAATAACATCCTTGCTGCTTGTACCTTCATACCCAGTTGCTCCTGTTATTACAAGATGTACTCTCTGTTCTTTCGAGAATCCTTTGTGCCTTCTCCTTTGTGGCTTCTTTTTGCAATGCAGATAATTCACTTAACCGGGGTCTGTTCATCCCCAGTTGTTCATATGCTTTCCAAAATACTTGGAAATACTATCTGATCTTCCGAAAATCGTCTGCAGCCTATTGCTCTTGATTCTCCTTGCCTGCTTGCAGTAGGATTAATTCCATATATCTAGCAATATTCTTTAAAATTCTTTGTGATTGTCATTCTGTTCCTATGGATTCCGCATGTGTGCGAATACTCACAATCATTAATTAATCCTTGGAAATTTTCTTTCCGGCTCAGACATCCTTCCAGATATGTGCTGGTTCTTGCCCAATCCAGATTTGATCGGGTGCACCTCTAAGTCCATTCAAGTTACTCATCCTTTGATCAGAGCCTCTGCATCTGATCCTTCGTCTTGAAGTCATAATTCCTTTGTAACCAAGCATCAAATCATTCATACGTTTCTATAAGACGATGCCTTTGCATCCCCTTCTTCATCTGATTGATTACCGATACTCACATCAACTTTGTCGTGAATCGCCAGATCCATTGCTGGGTTGTTATCCGACAGTGTACTTCACATCCAAAATCTTGTGAGTTTTTCCCTGATACATGATACCTTCGGTAAATTGTATCATCTGCTTTGACTTCGATACTCTGCTTTCGAACTCGTATCTTTTGCTTGGTTGATGGTTGTATATATTCGTAAAAATGCCCCGATGGGTTGAACTTATGCCTTCCATAATCCGTATGAACCCGAGAGTTCCCACGAGTCTTACTCTTCTGGTACTTCGCCAGATAAATCTTCTGCCCTACAATTTCTTCGAAAACGAGGAGTGAATGAAAGGTTATGCATTGAAGAAGTGGGAGTCGACCTTTAACTTTGTGTTCATGCCCATGGACACGATGTGGAACTTATCATGTAAGCTTCTTGTAATAATAACTATTTCCTTGATATAATATCATCTGGTATCGGTGAATTGATCCTTCGCAATCGTGGTTCCGACCATGATTGTTCTTCTTTGGTCCCATTTCTTGGACAACTTAAATCACTTGTCTTCTGCCGGTCAATAGGCCTGCCCAACCTCTATTATGATCTACCTTCGAGTATTACCCCTGGTATTTCGAGGATATCATGCCATTGCACTACATCTTATGAACTTTTGATGGAGTACTACCTTACCCCTGTCTTTGACACTTCATGGGTTCTGGGTTGTTTGTCAACCGAGAGCACCGATAAGTGAATCGATTCCGCACTCCGATTCAATAACTCTAAGTAATTTTTGTCGCTTACGAGTTTAATAATCCTTCAAGTCATTCCTAGCCTGATCGGCTATATTTTTATCGTGCCAACTTTTAACTGTGCTACCTGGTCCTTATGCCCGGAGCAACTTCCGACGACGAGCGAAGCTTACGTCGATCTTCTTCATCTTATCATTTCACCTCGAAGAACGAGCTTGATTTTGAACTTGTGTCGTATCCGTGGTTCCAATAGCCTTTCGCTTCATCCTTCCTGTTGCTTGATGCCGTTGCTCCTCGATGGCATCTTCATAGAGCCTCTCGACAAATGCGTCGTGATCAGCATCAACATTTTGACTACCGTTGAGATGACAATTGAATTCATGGTGAGAAATACCATCCTTGACCTTCAATGATTTGAATTATCATTGACAACCCCCTTGTCTTCTTTCCAACACATGTTTGAGCATGTCTTGGTTATACCTTGCACTTCTTGCTATTCCTGCAATTGTTCCTTGAGTATGTCTTGTGATCTTCAACTCCAACCCCTACTTGGAACACCTTGTTAATGCTACCTCGAAGCATGACTGAGGTATTCCGGATATCAACAAGGACATTGGAAGCACATTGTCGAATGTTTCTTGATCTATTATCCAAACACCGTTGTATGTGTAATATCATGATTCTTCCCTCGCCCCCTTTATCTAAATGCTTTTGAACTTGCTGCCTTATCATGGATATCATGCTCTGCTTGTCCTTGGGAAGGATATACCCCTGAAACATGCGTTTAAACACATTTTCCTTTCCATTGTCTTGCTCAACCTCTCTTGCGATCTATATGATCTAAGCAAAAATAATTCCGTGCTTATAAAAACGCCTCAAGGTACAATTCGGTCAGTATGACCCTGTTACTAATGTTGATGACATTCCGGTAACCACCGATGGACGAGACCTTTGCTTAGTGGTCCGCCTCGTTCAACGAGCAGGGGAATGGTTCTCTTCGTCCCTCGTCCTTGGTACCGATGATTGTTGCCGACATAACTGACAGGCTACCCTCTGACATGCCTTGCTATCATGACCGTGCAAAATGAATAGCGCCTTTCCTTCTTTTAACCCACATGGTGGGCCCATAACCCACAGTTACACAGGATCGAAACCTGACTCTCCTGTACAACCTTGATGCTGAAATATTCTTTACACTTGGCTTCATATCATGTCACGAGCCACCTTCCGAGAGATGATCTATTCCCGATGCTCTGAACCCCCTTTCTCACACTCTGTTCAAGTATCAATCGTTGTTCATTCAGTTGAAACTTCCTATTGTACCTTCATAGTTCGCTCTCAATGTTTTATTAAGTTTCAACTCGAGAGATACTTCTGCCTCATTCCCTGAATTGTTCACCAGATAATTAACCCTATAAGGGTCAGTTCTCCCGGAGTTACTCTTTACTTCCCCACTTAAATCTCGGGACGAGATTTCTGGTAGTGGAGGAGATTTGTAACACCCCCAGTGTCATGCTACAGTGACTTCACACTAATGGTGCCATGTCATGAGGTTTAACTTAGCCAAGTTGCCATTTGATAAAAATCAAAGTAATTTCCAAATTTAAAATAAAGTCAAATGAATTATTTCTTCTAACTTTAAATCTAAAATGCTCAAAATATTCTCTAAGTTCCCCTGACCATTGTCAAGTTGAAACTAACTTCAGTTTACTCACAATCGAACTCCTACAAAATAAATAAGTGGTCCAACAGGAGTTAAAATAACCATATAAATATAAACCTAATTTTATATTTTCCAATTGGCCTCAAACTTTGTGGGCCTCTCCAAGTTATTTCCTAGTTTCATAAGCCAATTTTCAAAGCTAACTAAAATCGTTTAGAACAAAATTGAAATGCAAAACAGTAAAGATAAAAGAAAAAGGAAAAATAGAACGACCCCACCCCTTTTTACCTGGCCCATCTTGCATTGTACCAGGCCCGACCCACCGCCCCGGCCTTTCCCTCACCTCTTGGCAGAGGCAGAGGCCATGGCGCTGTCCGGCCATGAGCGACCGTCCATGCGCAGATCAAGCCCGTGTCGACCATCCGTCGGTACCCGAGACGGATAAGAGCATCCTCGACCCCCTGCTAACCCTAGTGCCCTTTTTCCCTCTCTCCCTCGCTCATTGCCCTCGCTCCACGACGCTCTCTCTCTCCCAAGCTCAGCGTCGTTGCGCCGACACCGTTCACCGTGGCCGCTGAGATCCTCTCACAGCGCTATCAAGTCCAGAAGGCCCGCCGTGCTCCACTTCATCTCTCTGCGGAAGAACGCGGGCCGGGAAGCGCTGGTTCGTCGCCAGCTTCATCTTCTTCATCCTTCGGAGCTGACCGCTGCCGCCTTCGATTCGCCGCAACCAGGGCATCCCCGAGCTTGCCGTCCACTGCAGGAGCCGTGCCTCCTCCGTCTGCATTGAGTACACCACCGGGTCGGCCGGGATCGCCACTGCATCAACGCCACGATCCTCTTCTTCAACCTCGGTCGCCGGCGCGCCTCCGATCAAGCCACTCCACTGAGACCCTCTCCGGCTCCCCTGAGCTCCCTGCCGGCATCTCTGTGAGCCGGCGTCCATTCCCCTTCCCCCTTTCCTTTCTTCCGTCGCCGTAGGACACCACCACGAACGCGCCCGAACCACTTCATTCGCCCCCGCGCGCCTGGCCTCGCCTGTCGATGCTCGACCGCTGCGCTCGCGTGTTGCTGCCGCAGCCCGCGCCCGTAGCCTCTGCGCCTGACCGCCTCGCCCGCGCCCAGGTGCGCCGCAGCAGCCGCCCGCGCGTGCGTTCGCCTCGCTGTTGCCGCTCCATCGCCGCGGCCACGCCTCCCTGTAGCTGCTACTGCTACTGCTAATTACTTAAGTCAATGACAGATGGGGCCCACTGCCCCTTTGACCTGTCAACCCAGTCAGAGTTGACTATTGACCATACTGACATCAGCATGACGTCCTGCTGACGCAATAAGTCCTTTTTCGAATTAATAATAATTTCAGAATATTATTAAAACTTTAGGAAATCATAGAAAATTATCCGTAACTCGGATGAAAATGTTTTCTACATGAAAGTTGCTCAGAAAAATACAACGAATCCAACTTCGCGGTCCACTTACTTGTTAAGAGGCCTCTAACTAGCTGAACATGGAACATTCCCCCTCCGGTCATCTGTCTTACAAAGGTCCGGAATCGGCAACACCTTTCCGGTTGAATTGCCCCCTCACCTATAACGTCTAGGACCGCGTTAGAACATGTCTAGCTATGCCTGTTGTCCTATTATGCTTTGTGATGCTACGTTTGCCTTATATTTACTATTTCTTCCCGCTCTTCTCTCCGGTAGACCCCGAGACCGATGCTGCCCTTGTGATCGACTACGTCACCGACGACCCCTCCTTGCCAGAGCAACCAGGCAAGCCCCCCTTTGATCATCCCGATATCTCCCATTTCATTCTCTCATGCTTGCATTAGATTTTTCTACTGTTATTGATTGCTCCTATTCTGATGCATAGCCAGCTTTTGTAACATGCTTATTGTTACCTACCTGCTTATCCTAAACTGCTTAGTATAGGTTGGTTAGTGATCCATCAGTGACCCCCACCTTGTCCTTGTTGCCCCTGCTTCATCATTGAAGACCCGATCAACGGGATCGAAGACCAGGCCCCGGCACCGCACATCACTTTCCCCTTAGTTGCTCGACACTACTAGGTTACTATCGAGTGCCGAGGGTGAGACCTCTACAACACTTCTGATGTTAACCCTGTAGTGTAGCTATTCGGTCGTGGTCATCGAGGATGATTCCGCCTTAACCACTTCCGATACGACTCTGTCGTGCAACCCCTCAAGTGTGAACCTCGGGGGTGGTTCCTCTTACGTTTACCTTGATGATTACATCGAGTGGAATTCACCGGGGGTGATTCCTCGGGTTTTCCCCTTGATGTTTGGACACACGGATACTTGGACTTTACCACTTTTACTTGGAAAGGCGGGTCGACCCTGAGGGTTACCCGCGAGTGATGTGTAGACGGGTTGACCTGGAGGGTGCCCACGAGATAATTACGAGGCGTGGCCGGGCATTCCTAGCCCTTGCCGCAAGTCCTCGAGACGAGGCAACGGGGTCACATCTTTCGTGAGTCTCTGCTTGTTACCGCGTGCTCCTAATCAACTATGATTTGGATATTTGATCCAAGGGGCCTCTGGCCTGAGAGCACTACCCATCACGTGGGCATAGTATGGGCGTTCTGCGTCGTATGTATCAGCCGAAGCTTAATAGACGTCAGCGGCTGAGCGGCGCTCGCCGGGTTGGACTGGTAAGCACCTGCCTTTTTAAAGGAGGTAGCTAGGTCTGCTCACCTGCCGCGTACGCAACGTGCAGGAGTTCCCGGGGAGATGGCCCATGACCCCTGGGGGCATAGGTTAGTCCGGCGTGCTGACCTCTCTATTAAGTCTAGGTCGATTGCGGTGTATTGTTTGGCCGAGGCTGGGCATGACCCAGGAAAGTGTGTCCGACCGGAGTTAATTGAGCGTGGTGGGTAAGTTGGTGCACCCCTGCAGGGAACAAAACATCTATCGATAGCCTGTCCTACGGTAACGGACACTTGGAGTTGTATCCCGATCGATACAACTAGAACTGGATACTTGTGATGAGAATTGGATTATGATGAGAACTGGATAGTATGGCTCTGGGATTGCTGTCTCGCATGGAGTCGAGAAAGGATCTCTGGCTGAGGTTGATAAAACTTCTACTACTTTACTTTATGCTACTCTACTCCCTCCTGTTGCTGCAAGATGGTGGTTTCCAGAAGATGTTAGTCTTCGATAGGACTAGGCCTTCTCTCTATTCTGGCATTTCTGTAGCCCAGTCCACATATACAGCCTTCCTTTGATAATGTTGCATATGTAGTGTAGATCCTTGCTTGCGAGTACTTTGGATGAGTACTCACGATTGCTTTGCTCCCCCTTTTCCCCCTTTCTTCTTCTTTCTGGTTGATGCAACCAGATGTCGGAGCCCAGGAGCCAGATGCCCCCGCCGATGCATACTACTACGTGGAGACCGTCGACGACCACGAGTTGTTAGGAGGCTCCCAGGCAGGAGGCCTTGCCTTTTCGATCGATGTTGCTTTTGTGCTAGCCTTCCTAAGGCAAACTTGTCTAACTTATGTCTGTACTCAAATATTGTTGCTTCCGCTGACTCGTTTGTATTCGAGCTTTTGTATTCGAGCCATCGAGTCCCCTGTCTTGTAATATAAAGCTTGTATTATTTTAATTTGTGTTTAGAGTTGTGTTGTGATATCTTTCCGTGAGTCCTTGAGCTTGATCGTACACATTTACATGTATGATTAGTGTACGATTGAATCGAGGGCGTCACACTTCCCCTCGGAAACAAGTGGAGGGGCGGACCTGAAATATCAGGTATTAATTCTTCGTCCCGCAGTTGTTCACTTGCCGTCGCCATTGCCAGCCGGCACCATCATGGCTGGTCACCCCCGTCCAGCCCGCCACGTGCCAGTACCGCCGTACTGGCCTAGCTAGCTATCGGCGGCGGCGAGATGCCATGCCTTTCGTGTTAGTTGTTACCCTCGAGCCTACAGAATTTGGAGCGGGTTGCCGACGGAGACGACGAAGGTGAGGGCGTCGCCCGGCCGCATGCCCCCGTCCCGGCCTTGCCTACCATGGTCCGTGGCTAGATTGCCAGGTCTACGGTGTTCCCATCGAGCCTCTGGAATCTGGAGCAGAGTCGCTGACATGGAGACGAGGACGACGCCGTCGCTCCGGCCGCATGGCCCCTACCTTATCCAGTCGGTCCCATGAATGAACTTGCGGACACTAATACGAGGCCATATCATGGCAAGTACTCCACTCCGTTGAACTCTCCACCAGCTAGGCAGCTAGCTAATTGCGTTGCTACATGCTACAATTGCTAGTTCGTGCCGCCGTCGGCGGCATGCAGGCAGGGTAGGCTGCAATTTTTGGCAGCGTTGAGTACTTGAGTTGACGGTGCGCTGGGAGGGGTGCAGGCGGTGTCGGAATGGCAGAGCTCCAACCTGCAGGCAGCTTCGGAATGGCCTGGGGCGGGACCTGGCCGTCATTGGGGACGGAGGGCTGCAGCGGCGTCTATCGTCTGCGATTTGTCTAATAATTAAATAGAGAAAACATAATTACTAATATGTCCCTAAGCCAAAATCTGACCGTCTCATAACTGTTATGTTGAGTAGTACTCCATCCGTCCCAAAATATAAGAACGTTTTTAACATTAGTGTAGTGTTAAAAACGTTATTATATTTGGGACAGAGGGAGTATAATGTATAGTAAAAAGTCCCAAAATTTACTTATATATATTTGTGCCAAATGTTGTTCTTGTGCACTATCGTTAAACTGAGCTATTATTTTGTGTCTAGGCATATATTTTTCAGAACGAATTTGCTAATTCTCATCTAGATGAAAATTACTTATGACACATCTAGGTCCTCCACCACACGATCAAACGCTATAATTTGTGCAGAATTACGATCGCCAGCTGCTTTGTGGGTTCCTTGTGCTGTTTCGCGTGCGCGTGTGGCCTGTTGTCACTTTTCTCTCCGTGTCTGGGCGTAGTCCATGCGGTCAGATGGACCTTGTTTGTACATTGTTTTTCAGCGGGCTAGGGAGAATTGGAAGAGCGGAAGCGAGCAAATTTTCTTTTGTTCCCATCGCTACACTCTCTCCCATTCATATTTTCCTTTTTCCTCTAGATCGATCTTTGTCTACTTTGAGAAGAGCTTCTGAGGGAATGCTAATGCAGTGAGTATTATTGTCCCGAATCTGGTAGCATGACTATTTCCAACACATAAATGGTTCCATCCTAATCCTCAAAAAGAAAAAATTATACCATCTAGTTGGATGTTCATGTAATTTGTGTTCAACCTAGTTGCATGTTCATTCTCGATATGTAACTTGTGCCCGACTCAGTTGCATGCCCACACCTTCGACGCGCAACTTGCCTCTGACCTCGATCTAGTTACATGTCCAACCGTAGTATGCAACTCACCCGATCCAGTTGCATATCCACCCTCGATATGCAACTCTCACACGACCCAGTTGCATGTCCACACTTTCACATGCAACTCATGTCCGACCTAGTTGCATGTCCTTCATCGACCTGCAACCTGTCTTCGACCCCGATTTAGTTGCATGTCCACCCTGTTAGATGGATAGAGATAGAATCTTGTTCAAACTCATCTTGTAATCTATCTCTTCTTCTGTATCTCACTAGTAGAAAACAGGGCTTTGGTTGGGGCCTGACCAGCCCATTAGTCCCGGTTCTGCACGAACCGGGACCCATGCGGGGCATACGTCCTGGTTCGTGCGCCCTGGGGGCCGGCCAGGCCTCGGTAGGCATTTGTCCCGGTTCGCGAGGACCCATTTGTCCCAGTTGTAGGCACGAACCGGGACCAATGGTCTGGTGGCTATATATACCCCCTCGCCGGCGAGCAGAGCAGTCCACACTGCTGTGTTTTTTCTGGCCGGCGAGGGGAGAGCTTTGTGGTGCTCTAGCTCACCTCCTATGCACATGAGGTGTTTGATGAAATGTCCGAGCCACACTAGTTAAGCTTTCTCCTCTTGAAACTCGACCTCCGAGCTCCATTTTTTCCGAGATTTGTCTAGGTTTAGCGGTCTGTCACGTCCCGTACCCGTCTTCACCGCCGTCGATCGCCCGCGCCGATCTCGTCGCCGGCACCACCGTGGTGAGCCTCTTGTTCTTATCTTCTTTCTGAAATAAAAAATTCTTACTTTAGATAGATACTTGTCTAATTTTCTTACTTTTGACACACATAATTTGTTATAATGCACGCATATGAACCGGCAATGGATGTACGGTGACAGACACACCTCCGAGTACATTAAGGGCCTGCATAATTTTCTCGAAGTGGCTGAGGCAAACAAGCAGAATGGTTTTATGTGTTGTCCATGCCCTAATTGTGGGAATACGAAGTCTTACTTTGACCGGAAAATCCTTCACACCCACCTGCTTTATAAGGGTTTCATGCCACACTATAATGTTTGGACGAAGCATGGAGAAATAGGGGTTATGATGGAAGACAGTGAAGTAGAAGAGGACGATGACAACTATGTGCCCCCTGAATACGGTGATGCTGCAACGGGGGAAGCTGCTGAAGATCAAGAGGAACCAGACGATGTGCCCGATGATGATGATCTCCGCCGGGTCATTGTCGATGCAAGGACACAATGCGAAAGTCAAAAGGAGAAGCTGAAGTTCGATCGCATGTTAGAGGATCACAAAAAAGGGTTGTACCCCAATTGCGAAGATGGCAACACAAAGCTCGGTACCGTACTGGAGTTGCTGCAGTGGAAGGCAGAGAATGTTGTGCCTGACAAAGGATTTGAGAAGCTACTGAAAATATTGAAGAAGAAGCTTCCAAAGGATAACGAATTGCCCGGCAGTACGTACGCAGCAAAGAAGTTCGTATGCCTCTAGGATTGGAGGTGCAGAAGATACATGCATGCCCTAATGACTGCATCCTCTACCGCGGTGCGTACAAGGATTTGAACGCATGCCCGGTATGCGGTGCATTGCAGTATAAGATTAGACAAGATGACCCTGGTGATGTTGACGGCGAGCCCCCCAGGAAGAGGGTTCCTGCGAAGGTGATGTGGTATGCTCCTATAATACCACGGTTGAAACGTCTGTTTAGAAACAAAGAGCATGCCAAGTTGATGCGATGGCACAGAGAGGACCGTAAGAAAGACGGGAAGTTGAGAGCACCCGCTGACGGGTCGCAGTGGAGAAAAATCGAGAGAAAGTACTGGGCTGAGTTTGCAGGTGACCCAAGAAACGTATGGTTTCGTTTAAGCGCGGATGGCATCAATCCTTTCGGGGAGCAGAGCAACAATGACAACACCTGGCCCATGACTCTATGTATGTATAACCTTCCTCCTTGGATGTGCATGAAGCGGAAGTTTATTATGATGCCAGTTCACATCCAAGGCCCTAAGCAACCCGGCAACGACATTGATGTGTACCTAAGGCCATTAGTTGAAGAACTTTTACAGCTGTGGAATGGAAACTGTGTACGTGTGTGGGATGAGCACAAAGATGAGGAATTTAACCTGCACGCGTTGCTGTTTGTGACCATCAATGATTGGCCCGCTCTCAGTAACCTTTCAGGACAGACAAACAAGGGATACCACGCATGCATGCACTGTTTAGCTGATACCGAAAGTATATACCTGGACAAATGCAGGAAGAATGTGCACCTGGGCCATCGTCGATTTCTTCCGACCAACCATCAATGTCGAAAAAAAGGCAAGCATTTCAAAGGCGAGGCAGATCACCGGAAGAAGCCCGCCATGCGTACTGGTGATCACGTGCTTGCTATGGTCAATGATTTACAAGTAATCTTTGGAAAGGGTCCCGGCGGACTATCTGTTCCGAATGATGCTGAGGGACGCACACCCATGTGGAAGAAGAAATCTATATTTTGGGACCTACCCTACTGGAAAGACCTAGAGGTCCGCTCTTCAATCGACGTGATGCACGTGAGGAAGAACCTTTTCCTGAACCTGCTAGGCTTCTTGGGCGTGTATGGGAAGACAAAAGATACACCGGAGGCACGGGAGGACCTGCAACGTTTGCATGAAAAAGACGGCATGCCTCCAAAGCAGTATGAAGGTCCTGTTAGCTACGCTCTTACCAAAGAAGAGAAGGAAATCTTCTTTGAATGCCTGCTCAATATGAAGGTCCCGTTTGGCTTCTCGTTGAATATAAAGGGAATAATAAATATGCCATAGAAAAAGTTCATTAACCTAAAGTCTCATGACTGCCACGTGATTATGACGCAACTGCTTCCGGTTGCATTGAGAGGGCTTCTACCGGAAAACGTCCGATTAGCCATTGTGAAGCTATGTGCATTCCTCAATGCAATCTCTCAGAAGGTGATCGATCCAGAAATTATACCAAGACTAAGGAGTTATGTGGTGCAATGTCTTGTCAGTTTCGAGCTGGTGTTCCCACCATCCTTCTTCAATATCATGACGCACGTCCTAGTTCATCTAGTCGACGAGATTGTCATTTTGGGCCCCGTATTTCTACACAATATGTTCCCCTTTGAGAGGTTCGTGGGAGTCCTAAATAAATATGTCCGTAACCGCGCTAGGCCAGAAGGAAGCATCTCCATGGGCCATCAAACAGAGGATGTCATTGGGTTTTGTGTTGACTTCATTCCTGGCCTTAAGAAGATAGGTCTCCCTATATCGTGGTATGAGGGGAGACTGACTGGAAAAGGCATGCTTGGAGGGGACTGAATAATATGTAGGGACGAGCATTCTTGGTCTCAAGCACACTACACAGTTCTACAGAACTCTACCTTGGTGACCTCGTATGTCGATGAACACAAGAACAGTCTGCGCTCCAAGCACCCGCAGGAGTGTGACGACTGGATTACATGTGAACACATCAGGACTTTCAGCAGTTGGTTGGAAACACGTCTCAGAGGTGACAACACTGTTTGTGATGAGCTGTACTCGTTGTCCAGGGGACCATCTTCTACTGTATTGACTTACAAATGATACGAGATAAATGGGAATACATTTTACACGATCGCCCAAGATCAAAAGAGCACCAACCAAAACAGCGGTGTCCGCTTTGATGCAGCAACCAAGAGGGGAAAGGACACATATTATGGTTACATAGTGGACATATGGGAACTTGACTACGGACATGATTTTAAGGTCCCTTTGTTTAAGTGCAAATGGATCAATCTGTCAGGAGATGGGGTACAGGTAGACCCACAGTACGGAATGACAACAGTGGATCTGAACAATCTTGGGTACACTTACGAACCGTTCATCCTAGCCAATGATGTGCGTAGGTTATCTATGTGAAGGACATGTCTACCAAACCGAGAAAAAGAAACGATAAGGAAGCGAATACATCATACGATGAGCCAAAGCGCCACATAGTTCTTCCAGGAAAAAGGGACATCATGGGAGTGGAGGGCAAGACAGACATGTCTGAAGATTATGAAAAGTTTCATGAAATTCCTCCCTTCGAAGTCAAGGCTGACCCGAGCACCCTATTAAACGATGAAGATTATCCATGGTTACGGTGCAATAAGCAAAGGACACAAGCGAAGAAAAAGTGAAGACTTTCTCTCCATAACTATTATGATGATGCCATGCCAACTTTTAACCTTTTCGTAGTTCATTTGAAATGCCTGTTGTAACAGACGAGTTTCTGTATGAAACCCTGATATCTCGAAACAGATTGTCCGTTTTGTACACGAAGTGCATCCAGTTTTTGTCGTAACCCTCTCAACTTCTCAGCACATGCTATGTGGGTGAAATGATGATACCATGCCAACTTTCAACCTTTTCATAGTTCATTTGAAATGCTTTTCAATTTCATCTTATAGCTCAAAAAAATCAGTAAATGCAGGAAAAATAACAAATGAAGTCAAAAAGGGTTGAAAATTGATGATGTGGCTGCATTTTGAACACACAAGAAGTCCGGAGTTGTAAGAAGTTATTAAAAATAAAAGAGAGGCGCAATGCTCACCTGCACATTGCTTTAGAACTGGTACTAAAGGAATCAACTAAAAAGCTTTTATAAACATCTAGTATTATTGAAACTAAAATTATATAGAATTTTTGCAACTAAAATTATCAAAGTATTTTCTGTTCAAAACATTAAAAGCAAAAAGAATTTTCATAAAATAAATACAAAAAGCAAAAAATAAAATAAAATAAATAAGTAGAAACAAAATAAACTTTTATAAATAAGTAGAAACAAAATAAAATAAATAAGTAGAAACAAAATAAAATAAAATAAAATAAACTTTTATAAAATAAATAAGTAGAAACAAAATAAAACAAAACAAAATAAACTATAATAAAATAAAATAAAATAAATAAACCTTAATAAAATAAATAAAAGTAGCAACAGTAAGTATTTTGTTGTAAGTAGAATTAAATTAAAAAAAGAAAGCAACAAAGAAACAAAAAACTGGAAAAAATTAAAAAAATGCCACCTACTAGGCCACCACGGCGTGAATACCACTAGAAACCCAGCTAGTTGGGCCAGGATTCAGGCCCAGCAGGCCCACTGGCAAAGCAGTGTTAGATTAGGCCCATAGGCCTGCAGTTCAGAGGAGTTCGAGAGGGAGGAGGCAGCGGAGCTTATAAACAGGTGTTGGGCGCTCTCAACTAGCAAGGTGGGACCAAACTCCCACATCCACGCCGCTGCACAATGGCTTTGGTCCCGGTTGATGGCAACAACAGGGACTAAAGGGGCGCATTGGTCCCGGTTCCTGCTGCCAACCGGGACTAATGCCACCCTTTAGTCCCGGTTGGTGCCCCCAACCGGGACCAAAGGCCTCTGCTTCCCGCCCTTTGGGCTGCTGAAAAGAGACCTTTGGTCCCGGTTGGTGGCACCAACCGGGACTAAAGGGTGGCATTAGTCCCGTTTGGTGCCACGAACCGGGACCAATGCTCTATCTATATAAGCCACACTTGTGAAAATTTTCGATTCAGTTCTTCTTCCACTGCCCTGACACCGTCGCCGCGCGCGCCCCTGCGTTGACGCCGTCGCCGCGGCGCCGCCCCTGCCCCGAAGCCGTCGCCGCGCGCCGCCCCTTCCCTGACGCCGTCGCCGCGCGCCGCCCCTGCCCCGCCGCCGTCGCCGCGCCGCGCCGTCACCACCCCGGTCTACGCCGCTCTTGCCCCGACGCCATCGCCGACACCGCCCCAATGAGCTCCCGCGCCCCTGCCCCCTGCTGTGGCCGCCGTATGCATATATGTTTTTTGCATATATGTTGATGTATATGTAGTGTTTGATGTATGGAGCATATATGATGATTTTTTGTTCAGCGTCGTCATATATGATGTTTTTTTCTGCATATATATATGATCATATGATTTTTTTGTTCATAGATGTGATTCTTTTTGTTCATATATCATATGATGTTTTTATATTGTTCATAGATGATCGATCATATTTGTTCATATGTATGCAAGCGAAGTCGTTGTCGTTAGTTGTACTGTTTAGGGTTAGGGTCGTCGAAGAAGGAAAATAAGGAAAGAAGAAAAGAGGAAGAAAAGAGGAAGAAGGAAGAAGGAAGAAGAAGAAAAAAAAGAGGAGAAGGAGAAGGAATAACACTAGTTAAACTAGTTTATTTTTAGGAAGTACCACTTTATTTTATTTATAGTAAGTGCTTAGTAGTTGAATTGCTAGTTGATTTAATAAAACTACTTTATTTTACTATAGAAGTAGTTTATTTTTAGTAAGTACTACTTTATTTTATTTATAGTAAGTGCTTAGTAGTTGAAGTAGTTGATTTAATAAAACTACTTTATTTTTAGCAAGAATATTAATAGAACTAGTTTATTTTTTTAGTTAAAGCAATTATTCCCGCATCGACATCGACGATGCCTATCCTGCATCCTCATCGTCGACTCGGCGGAGGAGGCCTGCTTGATCAGAGGAGCCATGTCCGGGACTGGGCTCCGCCGGGCTGGTATTGGGAGGTGCTACCTTTCGGGGGGCGTAGGTTGGTGAGGAGCCAGCCCGTCGTTGACCCAAACGTTGTTTGGTGGCGGTCGTGTGGGCCAGTGACGGTGCCGAGGCTTCCGGACACCGCGGAGGTGGTACGTCACCGTGTTAGCGAGGAGGACGAGCACGTCCGTCACTACATGCTTGCGTTGGAGGGCAGGTACGACAATACCTGGCAGGTTCTTCAGGGATCTCACTGGAGCTATGATCCTGTGATGGTTCCTTCTCTTTGGGTGTCCACCGCCCGCGCCGATACCCATCGGGCGCTACGGTTCTAGCTGTAATAGCGATGCTATATGTATGATACTATTCGAGGTGTATTAGTGATAATATTCGACGATGTACGGACGTAAGAGATGATGTAGTTTTTCTTATAATTGAATGCATGCTAATTTGAATACTAATGTATTTTACGATTTGGTTTTGCTTACTGAATGCTCAAATAGGAAAACTACTCCTACTTTGAATGCTCAAATTTCAGGCGCTCGATATGTCCTTTTTTAGAAAGATAATTAAACGATATTTCGGGTTGACTTTAAGTCTGTCGGGTCTCCACCATATATGAGAGGACGAAGAATCCCGACTGTTGTCGTGGGGGTAGCTTCTCCTTCGTTCCCGTGTGCTGGACAATTTGGTGTAATGCACTCGGGAACGAAAGGAGGAGCTACCATCACTGGCGGTCGCAAATGTCAGAGAGGAATCAGTGAGGGAGAGTCTCCACCATATATGAGAGGACGAAGAATCCCGACTGTTGTCGTGGGGGTAGCTTCTCCTTCGTTCCCGTGTGCTAGAAAATTTGTTGTAATGCACTCGGGAACGAAAGGAGGAGCTACCATCACCGACGGTCGAATATATACACCACGTGAGCTGAGAGTTTTTAAGAAAAGACTTGACAGACCGATAGTCAACCCGTGATGAATAATAATGTTCTAGTTTAGTTTTTGTAGTACATATATTTAATTGTACAAGTTTAATCTTTGAATTATGAACATAGGAAATGTCGTACTCGGACGACGAAAGTCTACCGGGGGAGTGCTCCTGGTGCAACGACGACCGAGGTCTGTGCGACAGGTGCCCTCACCTGGACGAAGATCGGCGCTTCAGCATTAAGCTCCAGGAGACCTTCGATGTTGAAATGGTACGCAACGACGACAAGTGTATTTTTCGTAATTAAGCACGACTCAACTATTTCAACATGTAATTTTCATCTTCTAAAATTCGACTAGCTTATCCCATGCCATGCAAGACGCTATGTCTTGGAGAGGATGGGTTTTGAAGACCATGAAAGTTTCGAAACAAAGAAAATTCACCTAAGGACCCATCATGGTATGTATTTTGAAGTAAATACGCACAATTCTTAGAGCGTAACCCATTTTGGTGCCCAAATTGGGAAGCACTTTGCAAGATGTATGGTTTTTATGAGGATATGCTTGTCACCATGGGTCTTGGTGATCCTGACATCGAGCAAGACAATATGGACATTTGGGTCCTTATTGATACGCTTCCACTTATACCGCTATGTGAGTTTCTCAAACATAGTTATTAGCTAATTTATATTTTTTATTTCAAAATAGTTGACAGCTTATTTCCATTGACAGCTTATTTTCATTCTTCATACAATGTGAGGAAGATGGTAGACAAAACCCACTACACCGATGGCCCAAATTAACTTATCAGGAGAAAAATCATCTGATCACATTTTGTACTGACCTTGAGAATTAATTACAATACCTATTATGATACTCCTCCAAATTATGGTCAATACGTGCCACTAGTGCACGTGTTGAACCACGGTTACTTCTATGGAGATACCCTGGTATGAATTTTTACTATTACGACATCCGTGCATCTTTTGCATACTTCTAAAACTAGTACATCATTGCTAACTACGAAGTTATTACTATGTTTTCAACAGAAAATCCTGATGGATTGTGTGCCTCATTTGATGTATCAGAATGGTCGCCCTAATGTTTTGAACATACAGCCAGACCATCCTACGAATCTCACCTGTCCTTACCGGATTTCTAAAACCGGTGAACACATGCTAATCAAAGAATGGAAAAAAAATGTATGGACAGTCGTAAGGAGGATCTTGGAAGCAAAAGGAAGCGAAGTGCAAGAATTGGTGACAGGATGATCTCCATTCTCCATAATGGAGAGTCAGGGCCTATATTGTTTTATGCTATTTTACCTTAAAGAGGGTATTTAGGTCCTACCTAATACTGATGATCATGTGCTAAGAACAATTAAGTTGGGTTGGTTCGATGACTATGAGGATCATGATCGTATGACTTGTTATTAATAACGAGTAGAAGTTGTATGATGATGATTAGTAGGACTTGTTATTATGATGATGCATTATGCGAGCATGAAGAGTTATTATATATCAGTGGGTGAAATGCACATGGATTGGATTGAAGTGAAGGCAACATGTGGTGCATCTCGAAAGTAGTACTAATCCAAACTTGATCATGTTAGGATTAGTATTACTTTCGACACGCACCACATGTTTCCTTTGATGGGGAACGTAGTAATTTCAAAAAAATTCCTACGCACACGCAAGATCATGGTGATGCATAGCAACAAGAGGGGAGAGTGTCGTCAATGTACCCTCGTAGACCGTAAGCGGAAGCGTTATGACAACGCGATTGATGTAGTCATACGTCTTCACGATCGACCGATCCTAGTACCGAATGTACGGCACCTCCGCAATCTGCACACGTTCAGCTCGGTGACGTCCCACGAACTCACGATCCAGTAGAGCTCCGAGGGAGAGTTCCGTCAGCACGACGGCGTGATGGCGGTGTTGATGAAGCTACCGATGCAGGGCTTCGCCTAAGCACCGCTACGATATGACCTAGGTGGATTATGGTGGAAGGGGGCACCGCACACGGCTAAAAGATCAATGATCAACTTGTGTGTCTATGGGGTGCCCCCTGCCCCCGTATATAAAGGAGCAAGGGGGGGGAGGCTGGCCGGCCCTAGGAGGGCGTGCCAAGTGGAGGAGTCCTCTTCCTAGTGGGAGTAGGACTTCCCTTTCCTAGTCCCACAAGGAGGGGGAAGGAAGGAGTGGGAGAGGGGAAAGGCAAGGGGGGGGGGGGGCGCCGCCCCCCTTTCCTTGTCCTATTCGGACTCAAGGGGATGGGGTGCGCGGCCTGCCCTGGCCGGCCCCTCTCTCTCTCCACTAGGGCCCATCAAGGCCCATTAGTCCCCGGGGGGTCCCGGTAACCCCTCCGGCAGTCCGGTTTTCTCCGAGATCACCCGAAACTCTTCCGGTGTCCGAATATAGCCGTCCAATATATCAATCTTTATGTCTCGACCATTTCGAGACTCCTCGTCATGTCCGTGATCACATCCGGGACTCCGAACTACCTTCGGTACATCAAAACACATAAACTCATAATACCAATCGTCACCGAGCGTTAAGCGTGCGGACCCTACGGGTTCGAGAACTATGTAGACATGACCGAGAAACGTCTCCGGTCAATAACCAATAGCAGAACCTGGATGCTCATATTGGCTCCTACATATTCTACGAAGATCTTTATCGGTCAAACCGCATAACAACATACGTTGTTCCCTTTGTCATCGGTATGTTACTTGCCCGAGATTCGATCGTCGGTATCTCAATACCTAGTTCAATCTCGTTACCGGCAAGTCTCTTTACTCGTTCCGTAATGCATCATCCCGCAACTAACTCATTAGTTGCATTGCTTGTAAGGCTTATTGTTATGTGCATTACCGAGAGGGCCCATAGATACCTCTCTGACAATTGGAGTGACAAATCCTAATCTTTATCTATGCCAACTCAACAAGTACCATCGGAGACACCTGTAGAGCACCTTTATAATCACCCAGTTATGTTGTGACGTTTGGTAGGACACAAAGTGTTCCTCCGGTATTCAGGAGTTGCATAATCTTATAGTCATAGGAACATGTATAAGTCATGAAGAAAGCAATAGCAATATACTAAACGATCAAATGCTAAGCTAACGGAATGGGTCAAGTCAATCACATCATTCTCTAATGATGTGATCCCGTTAATCAAATGACAACTCATGTCTATGGCTAGGAAACTTAACCATCTTTGATTCAACGAGCTAGTCAAGTAGAGGCATACTAGTGACACTTTGTTTGTCTATGTATTCACACATGTACTAAGTTTCTGGTTAATACAATTCTAGCATGAATAATAAACATTTATCATGATATAAGGAAATATAAATAACAACTTTATTATTGCCTCTAGGGCATATTTCCTTCAGCCTTCACTTCAATCTAAGCCATGTTTAGGCATAGCAGTAGCGTTAGTAAACCAAGCATGGAGATAAGAGAGGACACTTCTCTCTATTAGCTAACTAACACCCTATATTAACCCCCCAAAACCCCCTAAACCACCCTCTTTCAGAAAAAAACAAAAACCCTAGCCCCCGAACTACTGACACGTGGTAGTTTATTGGTCCTGCTTGGTGCTACCAACCGGGACAAAAGGCCCCCCTGCCAAGGCAAGCCGCAGCGGCCACGTGGAGCCCCATCTGTCCCGGTTGGTATAAGAATCGGGACTAAAGGTGTAGGGCTTTAGTACCGACCCTTTGGTCCTGGTTCCCGAACCGGGACAAATGGACCTTATGAACCGGGACAAATGGCCCTTTTTCTACTAGTGTCTTCCTGTACTCAAACTCTAAACATCTGGAACGTATCCTAATAATAGTTCTTCCCGTGTACAGAAATGCTGACTGTTCTACCTGAGTCAATATATACATGCGGCCACCCAAGGGTGGACATATGCTTCCCATCAATAGTTTTCATGGTCATTAGAGCCTCTTCCTCCAAGATCCAAAATCCATCTAGCCCTAGCGAAAGCCATGACTGGAACTACCTCCTCCGCCCTCGCCAGCACCATGAGTGCCCTCACCACCGATTCATCCCCCTCCATCTTCGCCCCACATCTTCCAGTACCACCAACGCAGCCCTGTCCATTGGACTTCCACCACAAGAGAAGCTAACAAGGAGGTACTTTCTCCTATGGATGGCCATCGTGTTGCCACAAATCAAGGGCGCACAGATGCAACACTTCCTTGATCCGTCGAGTCCCGTGCCTCCGGCAACCATCACCGTCACCAAGGACGGGAAAGAAGAACAATGCGTCAATATGGCGCGTGTTCTCTAGTTCGCGCGGCAGCAGCAAGTTCAAGGGTTCCTCATTGGGTCCCTCTCTCGCGAGATCGTCGCCCAGGTCGTCACTCTCCAAACGTCGGCCGAGGTATATACGACCATCCACGCCACCTTTGCCGCTCAAACTCAAGCCCAGTCAATCAACACCAGAATTGCCTTGCATAATCTGAAGAAGGGGAACTCGAGCATGGCGGATACCTCGCCAACATCAAATCTCTCACAGATGAAATAGCATGCGCTGGACCAGCCCTCTCCGATGGTGAGATTACATGTCACATCCTTTCCGGCCTTGATCTCGACTACAATCCTGTTGTTTCGGCCCTTGCCGCTCGGGTGGAGCCAGTTGCGGTGCAAGAGCTCTACAGCCAGCATTTGTCCTTCGACGCCCGCATCAATCTACTTCATGGACTGAATCCACGACAGTCCTCTGCTAACGTAGTATCCCGTGGCCGAGGAGCAGGCGGCCGAGGGCGTGGTCAACAGGGCCGCGGCCGAGGAAATAACAACAGTGGGCGCGGGCGTGGCGCCATACAGTATGCCTGCTCAGGTTCAGGTGCAGGTGAGGGAGTCCTGGATTAGGGGGTCCTCGGACAGCCGGACTATATCCTTTGGCGGGACTGTTGGACTATGAAGATATAAGATTGAAGACTTTGACCCGTGTCCGGATGGGACTCTCCTTGGCGTGGAAGGCAAGCTTGGCAATACGGATATGCCGATCTCCTCCATTGTAACCGAATCTGTGTAACCCTAGCCCCCTCCGGTGTCTATATAAACCGGAGGGTTTAGTCCATAGGACGACAACAATCATACCATAGGCTAGCTTCTAGGGTTTAGCCTCTACGGTCACGTGGTAGATCAACTCTTGTAATACTCATATCATCAAGATCAATCAAGCAAGAAGTAGGGTATTACCTCCATAGAGAGGGCCCGAACCTGGGTAAACATCGTGTCCCCCGCCTCCTATTACCATTCGTCTTAGACGCACAGTTCGGGACCCCCTACCCGAGATCCGCCGGTTTTGACACCGACATTGGTGCTTTCATTGATAGTTCCACTGTGCCGTCACCGTAAGGCTAGATGGCTCCTTTGATCATCGGCAACGATGCGATCCAGCGTGAGGTTTGCCTCCCCGGACAGATCTTCGTATTCGGCGGCTTCGTACTGCGGGCCAACTCGCTTGGCCATCTGGAGCAGATCGAGAGCTACGCCCCTGGTCATCAGGTCAGGTTTGGAAACTTGAACTATACTACCGACATCCGCGGAGACTTGATCTTCGACGGATTCGAACCCATGTCAGGTGCGCGGCACAATCACGACGAGCATGACTTAGCTCTGCCGTCGGACAGTGTTCGGGAGATCACACCTGCAACTACTCCGGCCCTCACTCCGGAACAAATTGCGCCATCTGAAGACGGGTGGATGGATCCCGCCACGGAGGCCGCACACTCAGTGGCGATAGAGCTGAATACTGACTTCACCTCCTACGAGACCCGTGTTGCCGAACCGTTGGATTCGTCCCCAGCCATGGGCTCCGAGCCGCCTGCGTCCGTGCCTATCGAATCCGATTGGGCACCGATCATGGAGTTTACCTCCGCGGATATCTTTCAGCACTCGCCCTTTCACGACGTGCTAAACTCGTTGAGGTCTCTCTCCCTGTCAGGAGACCCTTGGCCGAACTATGTCCAGCTAGAATGGGATGCGGACGACGAACAAATTCGCTCCCCATCCACCACCAACTTAATAGCCACTGTCGATGATTTAACCGACATGCGCGACTTCGGCTCCGAAGACATCGACGGTATGGACGACGATGCAGGAGACGAACAAGAACCACCGCCCACAGGGCGCTGGACTGCCACCTCATCTTATGACATATACATGGTGGACACCCCCAAAGAAGGCGATGGCCATAAGACAACGGAGGATAATCCCTCCAAGAAGCAATCCAAGCACCGACGTCAGCGGCGCCGCTCTAAGTCCCGCCATAGCAAAAGTAGCAATACCAGCACAAGAGACAATAATGCTCCGGATAGTGCCGAAGACGACGATAATCCCCTCCAGCCAGACCTCGAGCGGGAGGATGAACAAGCTAGCCCTCCGGAACAGGCAACAGACGAAAAATCAGAGGATGAAAATTACATGCCTATCTCCAAAGACGAGGTGAGCCTCGACGACGAAGAATTTATCGTGCCTGAGGATCCCATCGAGCAGGAGCGCTTCAAGCGCCGGCTTATAGCCACAGCAAACAGCCTGAAGAAAAAGCAACAACAGCTTCGAGCTGATCAAGATCTGCTAGCGGATAGATGGACTAAAGTCCTTGCGGCCGAGGAATACGAACTCGAACGCCCAACCAAGAGTTACCCAAAGCGCAGGTTGCTACCCCAACTCGAGGAGGAAGCATTGAAACCTACATCACCAGCATATGACGCGGCTGATCAGCCACCTCGTGGCTGAGACAGAGAGGCATATCAGCCTGAAGTCCAGCCCGCACCCCGCCGCCATTCAAACAAAAATACCAAGGCCCAGGGCAACACGCGGGACATGCGAGATGTATTGGAAAACAAAGCAAAACATGCAAGATCGATCTACGGATCACGGGGGCGCGCCCCAACGCGGGACGATGACCGTCACGCCGGATATACTAAAAAAACCCGGTCGGGCCGAATACAGCAGACAAGACTCGTATGAACTGCGTCGTGATATAGCCCGGCACAGAGGCGCCACACACCCCCTATGCTTCACTGATGAAGTAATGGATCACGAATTCCGAGAGGGTTTTAAACCCGTAAACATTGAATCATATGATGGTACTACAGACCCCGCGGTATGGATAGAAGACTTCTTCCTCCACATTCACATGGCCTGCGGGGATGATCTACATGCCATCAAGTATCTCCCGCTAAAACTCAAAGGGCAAGCTCGGCATTGGCTCAATAGCTTGCCGGCAAACTCCATCGGAAGCTGGGCAAGCCTGGCAAATGCATTCCTGGACAATTTCCAAGGCACTTATGTGCGACGGCCGGATGCTGACGATTTAAGTCATATAACTCAACAGCCTGGGGAATCGGCCAGGAAATTCTGGACCCGGTTCCTAACTAAGAAGAACCAAATTGTCGACTGTCCGGATGCAGAGGCCTTAGCGGCATTTAAGCATACCATCCATGACGAGTGGCTCGCCCGTCACCTCGGCCAAGGGAAGCCAAAATCCATGGCAGGCCTCACGACACTTATGACCCGCTTTTGCGTGGGCGAAGATAGCTGGTTGGCTCGCAGTAACAATACAACAAGCAAACCTGGCAGATCAGAGGCCAGGGATAGCAATGTGAAACCACGACGCAACAATCACAAGCGTTGCAAATATGGTGAAAACACCGAAAATACGGTAGTTAATGCCGGGTTTAGGGGCTCAAAGTCCGGTCAGCGGAAAGGGCCACCCAAAAATAACAATTCGGGTCCATCCAGTCTGGACCGCATACTCGATCGCCAATGCCAAATTCATGGCACCCCAGGAACGCCAGCCACCCATACCAACGGAGAATGCTGGGTCTTCAAACAAGCCGGCAGGGTAGGCGCTAAAAACGGAGAAGGGGGGTCTCAAAACGATGATGGCGACGAAGAGCCCAGATCACCAAACACAGGAGGGCAAAAGAAATTTCCCCCGCATATTCAATCGGTGAATGTGGTAAATACAACCCAAATTCCCAACTCGGACCGGATACGCACCCTTAGGGATGCCGACTTAACGGAACTAGTCGTCCCATAATATAAACTAGGGCCGGTCACCTTCAACCGCATGGATCGTCCGGTTAATGCCAATCAGGGCAATCTAGCCGCACTAGTCCTCGACCCAATAATTGACGGGTTCCACCTCACTCGAGTCCTTATGGACGGAGGCAGCAGTCTAAATCTGCTTTACCAGGACACAGTGCACAAGATGGGCATCGATCATTCGGTGATCAAACCCACTAAAGCCACTTTCAGAGGCATTATACCAGGTGTGGAAGCCAGCTGTACAGGATCCATTGCCCTAGAGGTAGTCTTCGGATCACCAGAAAATTACCGTACCGAAGAGTTAATCTTCGAAATCGTCCCTTTCCGCAGTGATTATCAGGCACTGCTCGGATGAACCGCGTTCGCTCGATTCAACGCGGTGCCACATTATGCCTACCGTAAGCTCAAGATGCCCGGTCCACGCGGCGTCATCACGGTTAATGGCAAGGCCGAACCTTCCCTCGGCACCAACAAGTACACCACTGCCTTAACAGCAGAAGCAACGAGCAGCACCTTGCAGCCGAACCTCGAGTCGACGTCCAGGCTCCCGGACACCGTCAAGGGACTCCGAACTACTTCGCGGAAGGATAGCCCGGCTCGTCCAGAGCTCAATTAAACACTCGGGTGAAGGCCAGGATAGGCCGCACTCAGCGGCTCAACCACTCTCCGGCACGCATACATTTCTTACATTTCCTTCGCAGGTTCACCTTTACGCCGACCAGGATGGGCGATGCGGAGGCAGCTTGAACGCGCAAGGGAATCCTTAGACATTCCCCGGCTATATTACGGATCCGCACTCAGCTTCTCCCCCCTAGTCTCAGCAGGTTCCGCAATCATATTCCTTTTTTTTATCACATTACCTGTACTCATACGCATAGACGCACTACTCAAATACAACATGTGAATTTATATGACGCTTACCTTATGTTATTTCTTATTGAAATTCTTTTGTCTCCGTACACAGCGATATGCCTTAAAATATGCCAGGGGCTTCGTTTTACCCATAACACGGCAATAAAGTCCAAACACCTTCATGGAAGTTCGGCCCCCCGAACTTATAGAACTTACCGATGGAACACTTCTACGACAGCACATGTATGACTATCTTAATTCTGTCATAAAATCGTCATGGATGTACATGCATGACAGAAAAAGTGACCAACTGTGACAAACACGTATTATCACGAAGTGTATTTTTTTGTAGTGAAAGGGAGTGATGAAAGATGTTTTCTCCTGGTCCTTAACTGCCATCTTGATCTGATGATAACCAAAATAAGCATCCAAAAAAACTCAACCGCTCACTACCCGCCGGAGCATCAATGATCTGATCAATACGAGGGAGATCAAAAGGATCAGTCGGATAGGCCTTGTTAAGATCCGTGTAATCCACACACATATGCCAAGTGCCATTTTTCTTAAGTACCAGCACCGGGTTAGCCAACCATTCAAGATGAAATTCTTCAATAATAAACCCGGCCGCCAAGAGCCGGGCACTTCTTCACCAATAGCCTTGCGCCTCTCTTCATTAAAATGACGTAGGAATTGTTTGATCGGTTTAATCTTTGGATCAACATTGAGAGTGTGCTCAGTGAGTTCCATCGGTACACCTGACATTTCTAAAGGCTTCCATGCAAAGATGTCCCGGTTCTCACGGATGAACTCAATGAGCGCGCTTTCCTATTTCGGATCCATATTGGCACTGATACTGAACTGTTTGGATGAGTCGCCAGGAACAAAATTGACCTGCTTGGTGTCATCCGCCGTCTGAAACTTCAACAAAGGGTCATGCTCTGTGGTTCGCTTCTTCAAGGGGGTCATATCTACCGGGTCAACATTATCTTTGTAGAACTTCAACTCGGCCGCATCGCCCTCTTCACAATCCAAAGCTATCTTCCTATCACCATGTACCGTGATGGTACCCTTACGACCTGGCATTTTAAGATACCCTAACAAGGCCGTGCCATAAACTTGGCATAAGCCGGTCGTCCAAACATGGCGTAATAAGGGCTCTTGATCTTGACCACCTCAAATTTCAATGTTTCGGCCCTGTAGTCATGCTCTTTGCCAAAATCCACTTCCAAGGCTATCTTACCCACCGGATATGCCGATTTACCATGCACCACCCCATGAAAAAATAGAAGACGACTTAAGATCTTTGTCAGTCAAATTCATACGGCGAAAAGTATCATAATAAAGGATATTGATACTGCTGCCCCCGTCCATAAGCACCTTCATGAACTTGTATCCTCCAACCTGAGGAGCAACCACCAAAGCCAACCGACCCGGGTTGTCAACCCGGGGCAGGTGATCCTCACGGCTCCATACAATGGGCTGCTCTGACCATCCCAAATATCGAGGGACTGCCGGCTCAACCGTGCTCACCGCTCGTTTATGAATCTTCTGGTCTCACTTGCATAAACTCGTGGTAAAAACATGATACTGGCCACTATTCAGCTGCTTTGGATTAGTCTGATAACCGGACTGCTGTTGCTGATTGCCTTGACCGGGCTGCTGATTAGAACCGCCTTGATTGCCTTGGCCTTGAAACCCAGTTGAGCCTCCACCTCCAAAGCCGGGCCGTGAGAGCCGGGTCCTGACCAACCATGCGGTCCATGATTGTCCTGATAAAAGCCATAATTTCTATACTCCTTAGATGAGTGGCCGGCTTGTCTTAAGAACCGTGCTTTGGGCAAGCCTGATTCATTGTCTCCTCAAGGTTGAACTTGGCCCACCAAACCGGGGCATTGATGATTTCCCCTTACGACGCTGACTGTTATTCTGCGTGTTAGTATTAGCCACAAAGTCTGAACCGCCATCAGTTTGCTTGCGCTTCCCGTTGTTACCTTGACCTGCCGTATTGTGCTGCTGTCCCTTTGCATTGCCGTTCTTCTTCCCCTTGCCAGCCTTCTCCTCATCAGACTCAGGGTCTTTAGTATTATCAGAGTCGGCGTATTTAATGAGAGCCGCCATGAGCTCTCCCATATCATTGTAGTGGCGCTTAAGCCGCCCCAGCTTCTGTTTGAGGGGAAGGAACCGGCAATTTTTCTCCAAAATCAGGATGACCGAGCCAACGTTGATGCTTTCCGATGAGTGGATAATGGCTGAGATCCAGCGTATCCAATGGGCGGTTGACTCGTCCTCCCTCTCGATACAAGTGTCTAAATTAAGAATCAACATAGGTTGCTTGCATGTGTCCTTGCAATTCTGAATAAAGCGCGTCTTCAATTCGGCCCATGATCTGATGGAGTTAGGGGCAGTCCTTTTAGCCAGGTGCGAGCCGGCCCATCCAACATCATGGTGAAATACTTAGCGCACACAGCGTCATTGACGTCCAACATCTCCATGGCCAGCTCATAGCTCTCAAATCAAACCTCCGGGGATTGATCCGCTATGTAATTGGGCACCTTGCGGTGGCCCTTAAAATCCTTGGGAAGGCGCTCATTACGCAAAGCCGGCACAAGACACGGCACACCCATGGTCGTAGAAGTCATCCCAGCTTCTACAGACATCGACGGGTTACGCTGAGGCTGCTGATGAGCCGCTAATTGAGCCGCCAGCTCAGCCTCCTGACGTGCCCTGGCCTGATCCACCAAAGCCTGAGCATCGTTATCATCACGTGGTGGGTCCTTCCCACGGGGCTGGTTATGACGCCGCTCACTGCTCGAAACCGCCGGTGACTCAATGCGCTGGCTATAATTCAGCTATGGCGTGGGGTTGAATGAATCCGCTCACGGCTATATGAGTATCCCGCTTGTTGAGCTACCGCAGTTTGAAGAAGCTCCACGGCCTTCCGCGCCTCAACCGCCGTAGGAGACTCACCTCGCACCGGGAGAGCCACCAACCGCGACGCCGCAACAATCATGTTATCCAAAGGGTTAGAATAATGACTCGGCGGTGTCGGCACCTGCTAAGGTGGGGTTAAATTGAAACGAGGCGGGTCTGCGACACGTGGTTGATCAGTCGCCCCAGTAACGGGCGCCTCGACAGCCCGGGTTACTTCGGGCAGATTGCTTGGCCCGGCCCCAGGCGTGTTGAAAGGATTCCTTGCATCATACTCTAAAGGTATACGACTCTGGTGCCTCCTTCGCAGAACAATATTGGATGCATTCTGATCCAAGCTTGAATCCGTTGTGACTCAGCGTCCAGGGCGGCTCGTTCTGTCGCCATCCTATCATTCTGAGCATTAAGCTCCTCCTTGGCCTGAGCTATCTCATCTCGTAGCTTCGCGACGTCCACCTTATGATGTGCTTGAGTCGTCGGGGTTACCTCTGTAGCTAGTAAGGTTGCCAAAGCATCCAAGAGCTCAGATAAGACTTGAGCCGGTGGGCGAACGGAGCCGCTCGCTCCGGCTGTCGCCTCAGCCGTTGAACTGAAAGTCATAGCCGCAGCGGTTGATGAATTAAGCACCGGTTGTTTGCCAGCCATGAAATTCGCAACTCTGTTCGGCGGCTCATAGGGGTCCGGAATATTGTTGCCGTCGGAGTAGCCCCCAAGCCCGCCGTCTTGAAGTTGATACATCGAATAGGTCTCGCTGATTCAGGACTCATCATCAGAATAGATGGTTGTCTCTCCACCGGACATATATCCTTCCTCAAGATCCGCCCCGTGAATGAAACCAACAAAGGCATGCTTCAGGGCGGTTTTAACCTTGGCGGGTCGGGCGCGCTGAGCCGTCTCGATCATGTCGGTGCAGGTGTCCGGCTCAGGCTCTGACTCACCGATCTTGCCGATGAAGACGAGGATTTCGCCGAAGGGGACCCGGTACCCGTACTCAATTGAATCGGCCTCGGGACCCCAGCCTGCGTCGTCGATGTAGATTTTACCGCGGCGACTTTTGGTCATCCGGCCCATGGCGTATGTAACATCCCAAATTTTCAATTTGGAATGTTATACATTACATCATCATGCGTATCATATTTTATTGCATTTTGATTTGCGATCCTAGAAATTTCACGCAACTCAAGGACCCACGGAGAGAGTTGGAGATTTCGTTATTGTCGTATTTGGGTTTTCTCAAATTTTGAAAATAGGATCATTTGTTTTAATTATTTTTCTCTCCGAAAATATTTCATATCAAAATATATGAGAGGGGATAAAATGACTTCTCCACAAATAATGAAATATTGGAGGAAAATATTAAAAACAAATATTGATTTTATTTGATTTTATTCGAATTAGGAAAAAAATGTGTTTTTCAAAATTGCATTTTAGGCCCAAATAAATGTTCATCTTGTCCGGATTATTTTTAGAGGACGGGGAAAATTTATTTCGGGATTTTTGGAGTCCGCTTAGTATTTTTTTCCTTACTTTTTCTGCACGTCCGAATTTGTTTTTAAAGAAAAAGTCAACCGCCTTACGGGCCGTGTCCGACCCGGACACCTCAGCCCGGCCGGCCTTTAAAGCCGCGGCCCGAGCCCCGCCTCAGCCCAAGTTGCCGCCGCCCCAAAACCCTAGCCGTGCCGCCGCCACCACCGCCCGTGCCGCTGCCGCCCCGCGCCGCCGCCCGCGTCGCCCGACCCGCCACCCGCCGGAGCCCCGCCGCCGTCCGCTGCCGCCCGTCGGAGCCCCGCCGCCTCTCCCCCGACGCCGCCACCCGCCGAAGGCGCTCGCCGCCACCTCCATCACGCGAACCGAGGTAGCCACCGGTTTTTCTTGAAAAACCGTTCGGTATTATTTCGAAACCGAGATGCGTTTTTTTATATTAGATCGGTTAATTTTTTTGGTTTACTTAAATAGCGAACGCACGTTCATTCATTTTAACGAACAGTTTTCGTTTTTTTTACAGACAGCGAACGTTCGATAGAGGACCATTGTATCAGATAGAGGAACCCAGTTTACTTCAAAGTTTTGGAATCAGTTGCACGAGACTTTGGGTACAAGGCTAGAGTTCAGTACAGCCTTTCATCCACAGACAGACGGACAGACCGAGAGAGTCAATCAGATTTTGGAGGACATGCTGAGAGCTTGTGCGCTAGATTATGGATCTAGTTGGGACGACAATTTGCCATATGCAGAGTTCTCTTACAACAACAGTTATCAATCCAGTTTGAAGATGGCCCCTTTCGAAGCTCTGTACGGAAGGAGGTGCAGGACACCGTTGTTGTGGGACGAAGTTGGAGACCGCCAGTTGTTTGGACCAGATTTGATTAAAGAGTCTGAACAGAAAGTGAAGTTGATTCGCGATAGGCTCAAGGTAGCCCAGTCCAGGCAGAAGAGTTATGCGGATTCTAAATGCAAGGAGACAGTTTACGAAGTCGGAGACAGAGTTTATCTTCGAGTATCACCACTTCGAGGAGTAAAGCGCTTTGGAGTTAAGGGAAAGTTAGCGCCACGTTTTGTAGGACCATACAAAGTTTTGGAGCGTATGGGGGAAGTTGCTTACAAGTTGGAATTGCCCAAAGGATTGTCGGGAGTTCACGATGTGTTCCATGTTTCTCAGCTGAAGAAGTGCCACGCAGAGATGGCTGAGATACCACTGAGAGATACAGTGCCATTGGAAGCGATTCAGCTGGATAGTGACTTGACCTATGAGGAGAAACCAGTTAAGATTCTTGAGTATGCCAGCCGAGTCACCCGCAGCAAGGTTATCAAGTTCTGCAAAGTTCAGTGGAGTCACCATACCGAGGATGAAACCACCTGGGAGCGAGAGGAAGATCTACGGAAGGACCACTCCCACCTATTTTCTAGCCAACCCAAATCTCGAGGGCGAGATTCATCTTAAGGGGGGTAGGTTTGTAACATCCCAAATTTTCAATTTGGATTGTTATACATTAGATCATCATGCATATCATATTATATTGCATTTTGATTTGCAATCCTAGAAATTTCACGCAACTCAAGGACCCACGGAGAGAGTTGGGGATTTCGTTATTTTCATATTTGGGTTTTCTCAAATTTTGAAAATAGGATCATTTGTTTTAATTATTTTTCTCTCCGAAAATATTTCATATCAAAATATATGAGAGGGCATAAAATGACTTCTCCACAAATAATGAAATATTGGAGCAAAAATATTAAAAACAAATATTTGATTTTATTTGGATTTAATTAGATTTTATTCGACTTAGGAAAATATGCATTCTTGAAAATTGCATTTTAGGCCCAAATAAATGTTCATCTTGTCCGGCTTATTTTTAGAGGACGGGGAAAATTTATTTCGGGATTTTTGGAGTCCGTTTAATATTTCTTTTCTTACTTTTTTTGCACGTCCGAATTATTTTTTTTTAAAAGTAAACCGCCTTATGGGCCGTGTCCGACCCGGACACCTCAGCCCGGCCGGCCTTTAAAGCCGCGGCCCGAGCCCCGCCTCAGCCCAAGTCGCCGCCGCCCTGAAACCCTAGCCGCGCCGCCGCCGCCCCGCGCCGCCGCCCGACCCGCCAACCGCCGGAGCCCCCCGCCTCTCGCCCGACGCCGCCACCCGCCGAAGCCGCTCGCCGCCGCCGCCGTCACGCGAACCGAGGTATCCGCCGGTTTTTCTTGAAAAACCGTTCAATTTTATTTGGAAACCGAGATGCGTTTTTTATATTAGATCGGTTTATTTTTTTCCAGTTTAGTTAAATAGCGAACGCCAGTTCGTTCATTTTAACGAACGGTTTTCTTTTTTTACAGACAGCGAACGTTCGATCGTTAGCCTGTTCGTCAGTTTTTCTTTTTCTCGGATTTTTCGCGATTATTCCTGATCGCGATTTCCGATCTGCTTTTCGTTTTAGTATAACTTTTCGCTCGTTTATCGGAATCAGGCGATTCAAGCGCCTAGAGTTTCGTCTCAGAATTCTCTTTCCGTTTAGCCAACTCAAACAAGTTTTTGCTACTGTAAAATTTGACTTAGATCCAGATTAGTAAACGAAGCTTGTTTCTTTCGCCGTTTGACCTTCGTTGCTTCGTTTGAATTGATTCTTTTTGCAAACCGGAGTTCTTAAGTTGAACTTTCTGGTTAGATCTCTTATTTTGAGTTTTATTTCGTGTACCCTTGCTTGATTGCTTATGTATGTATTGTTTGTTTGCGATAGAGTACCCGGAGTGCGAAGCGTGCTACTACGAGTCTCTAGGTTTCATGGATCATCTGCAAGGCAAGTAACACTTTGATCATACTTTTCATCACCCAGTTTTATTGCATTAGATCAATCCTCAAACTGTTGCATGATTAGGATCTGATTAATATGTGGGTTTTGGGAAGTAGATGAGGTAGTACCTATTGTCCTGTTTACTATCAAACCTTTGGGAGTTACTTCTACATTTGCTTATATTGCTATGCTATGCTCGTAGACGTGGATTGGGTTTGAGTGAATTCTTCATGACAGATGTGAGATTATTAATTTATGGTTCAACTTAAGGTGGCTACTTTAATTTACATCTGGGTGGATTGACGCACCTGGAGAAACCAGTGTTGCCTGTATTTTTGGATATCCCGGAGTACCCGTGTGATCATCCTATGGACCGCCACCCAGACTCAAAGGGATCATGAGATTATTCATGCTAGAAACTTTTGTGTGCAGCCACAAGCTATTATGGGCTCTAGCATAGTTGAGTAGGTTACCTGACCTCTTGAAGAGGTGGGCTAGCAGATGTAGGGGAAAGTAGGTGTAACTATCCACCCGGAGTAAAGAGTAGTGTTTCTGAAAGACTGTGTCTCAGTCATCCGTTTCTCAAACACCATGTAGTGCGAGAAATCAAGCGGAGGCGATCGAGTCTTGTGGGGAAAAGTGCACAAACCTCTGCAGAGTGTACAAACTAATCATGATTAGCCGTGTCCCCGGTTATGGACATCTTGAGTATCTAGTTCTTGGATTATCATGTGAATCTCATCATCATGTTACTTAATTTAATTTGATTGGGTTAATCACGTTCTTAATTGGGATTGAGTTGGAGGTACCTTCTCAATGTTTAACAACCACCATGATAGTTAAATAAAATTTATTCCTTTGTGGTAGGGAAAAATTGGCTTTTCGCAAAACTGTAACCATAGAGGTTTCCACAAGCCAAATATGCATGTAGTGATAGCATGATTTTGTTCATTACTCTCTATGTTACTTTGCCAGCATATTCCATGTGCTGACCCGTTTTCGGGCTGCAACGTATCATGTTGTAGACTTTTCAGACGACGAGTAAGGAGCCTTAGGTCGTGGTCTTGTACTCAGTGATGCCGTTGGAGTTGATGGACTCAGTTTATCTTCCAAGCCTTCCGCTGTTATCATTTTTTTGATGGCCTTAAGCCATATTTATTGTATTGAGTTCTTGTGAACTATTCGATGTAATAAGTGTGTGATTGCTACTCTATTATAAATCCTTCAAAGTACTGTGCGTGTCAGCATTACCGATCCAGGGATGACACTGATGCACAGAGACTAGACTGTTTGAGGTCTGGTCGCTACAGTGTATCCCTTGATCCCTGAGAAGCTGCCCTTCAAGAACTCGAAACCACCATGCGCTGGCCCCACAGTGGGCGCCAACTGTCGTGGTTTTATCACGGCGCCTTAGCGAAAGGACTTAGGTGTGTAGCCATCGCACTAGGTTAGCTTAAAGGGGTTGAACGGGACAAAGCTATTTTCTTGCTCAAGTGTAACTTGGCTAAGAGAATCGTTAGTGGAATCAAGAGAACTACTAGAAGCAACAACATTGGATTTAGCATGATTATTGTTACTACTAGAAGAAGAATCTTTCTTACTCTTGTTGTTAGATTTAATTTGTGGCATGTAAGTAGACAAGAGTAAACACTTGGCAATGTAAGAAGAAATTTTCTTGCAAAGATCATCATTGATTGCTTTTAAGATCCCATGCTCTTGCTCAAGGTTGAGCTTTTCAAAGCATAGTTTTTCATGAGTCTTTAAAAGTTCTCGATGATCTTACAAGGTAGTTTCATGAGCTAACTTAAGAGTGTTTAGTTCTTTAGTTAGACGCTCAATCTCCTTCTTATCATTGTCATTCGTTTTATCTTGATTATCATGATTAATAGCAAGTTCATCATAGTTTTCATAACTAGAGTTGTCAACAAGTAAATCATCATCACCTAGAAAATCATCTTCATCACTATTGAAATCAACATACTCGGGGTGTGATACCTTTGGGCCTTTAGCCATGAAGCATCTTCCAATTCCTTCATTTGGTGAGTCAAAGATGTCATAGGAGTTGGTTGACACAAGTGCTAGACCGGCAACACCTTCATCTTGAGTATATTCGGAGTCGGAGTGATAACTTCTTTCGGAGTGATGGTCGGAGTCGGAGCCGGATACCCATTCACTGACGTGAGCTTGATGTCTTCGTTTTGTATAGCTCTTTGATGATTTGTCCTTCCTCTCCGAATCCTTCCTTCTCTGGGAGGTTCTTCGTTCATAACGATCATCTCCACTCCTTCTCTCTCTTGGTGGTGATTCTTCTCTTCTACTTCTTATTTTAGGTGAATCTTCTCTTCTTTTGTAGGGAGCCGTACACTCATTGGAGTAGTGTCTGGGTCTTCCACAATTGTAGCAATTACGTTCACGACTCGAAGATCTTTTGTCATTGTAGGACCTTGACTTGGAACTTCTTTCCTTGCTTCTACTCTTGTAGAACTTGTTGAAATTTTTCACCATCAAGCTCAATTCCTCATTGAAGGTTTGTTTCTCACATGAGGCTTTATAAGCACCACTTGACTTGTTGTGAAGCTCTTCCTTATCCTTGAGTGGCATCTCATGAGCAACAATTCTTCCAATGACTTCCGTAGGCTTGAGATCTTTGTAGTTGGGCATCATTTGGATCAATGTGCACACGGTATCATATTTTCCATCCAAGGCTCTTAGGATCTTCTTGATGATGAATCTGTCGGTGATCTCTTCACTTCCTAAGCCGGAAATCTCATTTGTGATGAGAGCAAGCCTAGGGTACATTTCAGTGACACCTTCACCAATCTTCATTTTGACCTTGTCAAGCTGACTTTGAAGCACATCCAATTTAGATTCCTTGACGGAGTCGGTACCTTCATGCATATCAATCAAACTATCCCAAATTTCCTTTGCATTCTCAAGACGGCTGATTTTGTTGAATTCTTCGGGGCACAATCCGTTGAAGAGGATATCACAAGCTTGAGCACTGTATTGTAGCATCTTCAACTCTTCCGCGGATGCTTCATGATTTGGTTCTCTCCCATTGAAGAATTCACCTTGCAAGCCAATACATACAATAGCCCAAACGGTGGGGTTATGTCCAAGAACATGCATTTTCATCTTATGCTTCCAACTAGCAAAATTAGTACCATCAAAGCAAGGACCTCTACGGTGGTAATTTCCCCCGCTAGACACCATACTCTCCTAGGTTGTGAAACCAAGGCTATGATCACCAAAAGCTATGGAAATAAAGGCAAATGGAGACCGTAGCTCTGATACCACTTATAGGATCGGGAGTACATCTAGAGGGGGTGATTAGACTACTTGACCAAAAAAACTAGCCTTTTCCCAATTTGAAGTCTTGGCAGATTTTAGCAACTTTGCACAAGTCAAGCAATCAACCTACACATGCAATTCTAAGAGTATGGCAGCGGAATGTAAAGACATTGCACATGAAGGTAATGGGGAGGAGTTTGAGGGAGAAAACGCAATGTAGACACGGAGATTTTTTATCCGTGGTTCCGATAGGTGGTGCTATCGTACATCCACGTTGATGGAGACTTCAACCCACGAAGGGTAACGGCTGCACGAGTCCACGAAGGACTCCACCCATGAAGGGTCCACGAGGAAGCAACCTTGTCTATCCCACCATGGCCATCACCCACGAAGGACTTGCCTCACTAGGGTAGATCTTCATGAAGTAGGTGATCTCCTTGCCCGTACAAACTCCTTGGTTCAACTCCACAATCTTGACAGAGGCTCCCAAGTGACACCTAACGAATCTAGGAGACACCACTCTCCAAAAGATTATAGATGGTGTGTTGATGATGAACTCCTTGCTCTTGTGCTTCAAATGATAGTCTCGCCAACACTCAACTCTCTCTCACAGATTTGGATTTGCTAGAAAGATGATTTGAGTGGAAAGCAACTTGGGGAAGGCTAGAGATCAAGATTTATGTGGTTGGAATGGAATCTCTTGGTCTCAACACATGAGTAGGTAGTTCTCTCTCAGGAAATGTATGCTGGAAGTGTAGGCATGTTCTGATGGCTTTCTCCCCTAATGAAGAGTTGGTGGAGGGGTATATATAGCCTCCATACAAATTGTAACCATTCCACACAATTTATCAAACTCGGTGGGACTGAATCAGAAAACTCGGTCAGACCGATTTAGTTCAAAATGTGAACGTTAGGATTTTCGATGGGACCGACATGTCAACTGGGTGGGACCGATTTCATTTGGGTCAGGGCATAACGTAATCTCGGTTAGACCGATTACACAAACTCGGTGGGACCGATTTTGGTAATAAGCTAACCAGAGAGTTGGTTAGGCAATCTCGGTGGGACCGATTCGCTCATTTCGGTGAGACCGAAACGTTATGAAAGGGAAACAGAGAGTTTGCATTGCGAACTTGGTGGGACTGATCGCTCATCTCGGTTAGACCGAAACGTTAGGAAGGGAAACAGAGAGTTTGCAATCCCATCTCGGTGAGACTGAGATCCCTATCGGTGAGACCGAAGTGACTAGGGTTTCTGGCAGTGGCTATGTCAAGTGAACTCGGTGGCGCCGGATAGATCAAATCGGTGGGGGCGAGTTTGACTTTTGGTTTGTGACATACGTGGATATGAGAAAGTGGTTGAGGGTTTTTCGAGCATATCACTAAGCATTTTGCGCAAGTAAGTCATTAAGCAACACCTTATCCCCTTTTAATAGTATTGGCTTTCCTATGGACTCAATGTGATCTTGGATCACTAAAAGTAAGATGTAGAGTCTTGAGCTTGAGCCAATATGTGTCCTTAGCATTTTGAGGGGTCCACATTCCTATTCCATGCCATGCCGATCATTGAACTTTCCTGAAATATTTATCTTGAAATGGCATTAATTAGTTCAATGAGCTATATGTTGTTAGGAATTACCAAAACCACCCAGGGATAGTTGCACTTTTAGGTGTAGATGTCCGGTGAAGGGAGGCAGGGTGAAGGCTGCGTAGGCGTGAGGCGGCCGCGCACCGAGGATGTCAGCCGCCGGACGGGGCTAGGGAAGCAGGGCCATCGGGTAGGCGTAAACATGCCCGGTTCATGGCGGCGGCGCCCTGATTGCCGCTGTTCTTGGTGAAGCGCCACCGTTTGTTGTGGCCCTGGATGGGCGAGGGTGTCATGGGAACTACTGTGGTAGACCCAAAGGCCGACTCCAAGACAACCCAACCCAGGCCCAAGCGGGAGAGAAGGCCCATCACACGCTTCACTGGACTGACCTGGAGCAAGTGAGGCTATATATATATCATGTGTGGTGCGAGTACTAGGGTATCGATTAATCACAGACTCGCGGCGTCGCTGGGCGATGTACCTCTCTTCCCACATCCGGATCTAATCCCGATCCCCTTCTCTTGCTGATTCAAAACTTAGCTACCAAATTGTACTCGAGATTTGATAATTGGGAGTAGATCGAGAGCTTGAAACCTAGACTCGTATCATCTGGTATTCAGTGCCACAAAATCCCCACCCAATTTTTTTTCCGTCGCGGCCGATCTGGATAAGAAGAAGACTGGCAGCCTCAAGCAGATCATGGCTGATCTGGACCTCCAGAAGCAGATGGAGGAGGCTGCCAAGGAGAGGAACAAGATCGCGCAGGCGCTGCTTGGGATCCAGCGCTTCCTCGAGAAGATCGAGCCAGCGGTGTCTCAAATGGAGCCGCTTCTGCAATCGCTCGAGATGGTGGTCAACGATCTGTCGGCCTGGCGTCCCAGGGTAGATGCGGCCGTTAGACGTCTCCAAGACGACCTCGGGGACATCCGCGCATAGCTCGCCAAGATCGCGCTCGGTGCGAACGCATCGGGGAAGGCACCAGACCAATCATCCTCGACGACGGCGGACGCGCCGTCCCTCCATTCCGGCGTAGGTGGTGACGACCACGGGAAATTTGGCCGCCTCACTGCAACACCACACCGGGCCCTGCCGCTTGGAGGACCACTCCTCCAAGCGCCGGTCTCGACCAATGGTACCTTCCATACACCCTTCCTCACCATTCCCATCCCAAATCCATATGAACAGGGCAACACTAGTGGGTTCTCTGATGGTAGATCAGGCAATGCTATGGTCGAGTATCCTGAGTTTACTAGGGATAATCCTACGGGGTGGAAAATTTGCTGTGAGGCTTGTTTTAGGATTGGAGCGGTGGATCCCTCGGTTTGGGTGGATACTGCTGCCATCAATTTCTCTGGGGCGGCGGTGTTGTGGTTAGAGTGGTCGTAGGCTCATATCAAATCTACTAGTTGTGATCAATTTGTTGCCTCTGTCTTAGACAAATTTGGTAGGTCTGAGTTTCCGCAACTCCTTCGTAAATTTTCCGGGCTTAAGCAGCAATGGGCAGTGTTAGAATATGCAGAACAGTTTAATGTGGTGATGCATAGTTTGCTCGCACATCATGGGTCGTGGGATCCGTTATTCTTCATCACTCATTTCTTAGAAGGGCTGCAACATGATATTAAAATTGTTGTTATGCTTCATCGTCCACAAGATTTGGATACTCCTGTGGCTCTTGCTAAATTACAGTAAGAGGTGGTGGAGCTGACGCGCCAAGAGCACGAGGCGGTAACAGCAGCTCGGGGACCGGCTACGGGTGCTCGCACAGGGCGATTTTCAGCGCGACCCCTCTGCCCAGTGGTGCTGCCATCGACCCCAAGCACTTCAAAAGGCGCAACTCTCTCACCAGGGGCACCTCCGACAGATGGAAGGCACAGTCCCGACTCGGCGCGTATTCCCATCGCTATATCTTTGGTGGATGACAAGCTCCGAACGCTCCATGCCTATCGCAAGGCGCGGGGACTCTGCTTCACTTGCGGTGAGTGCTGGGGGCCGGGCCATGTGTGCACAACCACGATTCCCCTGCATGTCGTCGAGGAGCTGGTGGGTCTGCTGACACCACCATCAGCGCCAGAATCACCCGGGTCTCAAGAAACTTCTGAGGATGACCTCTGCCTCATGTCTGCAGCTGCCATGACAAGAACGGAAGCACCTAAAGCCTTCCGTATGCTGGGCAAGTTGAATGGCAAGTCCTTACCAATGTTGGTCGATTCTGGTTCTTCTGATGGCTTTATCAACTCCAACGTGGTGAGCAATTGGCATGGGGTGCATCCTATGGCCAAGAAACTGAGAGTAAAGGTGGATGATGGTGCAGTGACCACTTGTGATATGGAGTTGCCGGTGTGTGAGTACCAAATTCAAGGGTATCAGTTCAGATCGACCTTGAAGCTGTTTCCACTGGGCAGCTACGATGTGATTTTGGGTATGGACTGGCTAGAGTCTCGAGGGCTCATGACTGTTAATTGGAGCAGCAAGTACATGGTTTTCAAGCATCAAGGCCAATTCATTCAGTTGCATGGAGTTTCAGTGTCGGTTCAAGACTGTCCGCCGATCTCAACAATCTAACTACATCTTCTGCAGGTTCAAGAACCAGTGTTACGTGTGGTGCACTTGTGTTCAGTTAAATCAGATGCCGAGGAAACTGTAATTCCCGAGGCAGTGACAGCGTTGTTGGAGGAATTTGCAGAACTGTTTGAAGAGCCTCACGGATTGCCACCACAACGGTCCTTCGATCATGCAATTGATTTGCTACCTGGAGCGACACCGGTCAACATCAGACCCTATCGGTACAACCCAGCGCAGAAAGATGAGATTGAAGCGCAAGTTGTTGATATGTTAAATCAGGGGATCATCCAAATCAGTGGCAGTCCCTTCGCATCTCCTGTGCTATTGGTGTAGAAAAAAGACGGCGAGTGGCGATTCTGTATTAATTTTCGCCATCTCAACACCATCACCATAAAAAATAGGTACTCGCTGCCGGTCATTGATGAGCTCTTGGATGAATTGCAAGTAGCCAAATGGTTCACAAGCCTGGATTTGCGCTCAGGATATCACCAGATCCGTATGAGGCCTTCGGATGAAGAGAAAACGACCTTTCAAACGTATCACGGCCATTTTGAATTCAAGGTGATGCCATATGGAGTTACCGGAGGGCCAGCCACTTTCCAGGGGGGGATCAATATCATGCTGAAGCCATATTTGCGCAAAGGTGTTCTGGTCTTTATTGATGACATCTTAATGTACAACATCACATTGGAAGAGCACATACAGTTGCTGCGATCAGTGTTCCAGATTCTGAGAGAGAACCAAATGAAGGTTAAGAGAAGCAAGTGTGTGTTTGCGTGGAACTAACTGCGGTACCTGGGGCATGTTATCAGTGAAGAAGGCGTGCAGACAGACCCAGCCAACATTGATAAAGTGCGAAACTAGCCAAGCCCTCAATCCGCAAAAGAGGTGCGTCAATTCCTGGGGTTGGCTGGTTATTACCGGAAGTTTGTGAGGCATTTTGGCATTATTTGTCGACCTCTGACAGAGTTGCTTAAGAAGGGAGTGGTCTTTCACTGGACACCACTTCATGAAGAGTCATTCCAAGCACTGAAAATGGCGTTGACCACTGCACCGGTCCTCGCATTGCCGAACTTTGCGAAACCCTTTGTGGTTGAAACTGATGCCTCGGACCGTGGAATTGGCGCAGTCTTGATGCAAGAATAACACCCGATTGCATTCTTGAGCCAAGCCTTTGGGCCATGACTGCGACATCTTTCCACCTATGGAAAAGAAAGCTTGGCAGTGCTTATGGCAGTTGAGCGGTGGCGATCTTACCTGTTAACCAACGAGTTCATTATCTAGACAGGTCACTGCAGCCTCTCATGCTTGGATGAGCAGCGGTTGACCACTCCATGGCAGCAGAAAGCGATGACCAAGTTTCTAGGGCTGCGCTACCGAATCCAGTACCGGAAGGGGGCACTGAACCAAGCAGCGGATGCACTGTCACATCACCCGGAAGCGGCTGCGTGTGCCAGCTCGGTCTGTGTGCCACGGTGGCTAGAGGAGGTGAAACAAGGCTATGCGCAAGATCCAAAATGCACCAGAATGTTAGCATTCGCAGCAATAGGAGCAACGCTGGATGGCCCCTTTCAGGTGCAGGATGGCCTTCTTCGCTACAAAGGGCGTGTGTGGATAGGTAACAACGCAGTCGTCCAGTAGAGAGTATTGCAGGAACTTCACTCCGGTGCTTTGGGAGGTCATTCAGGGATTCAAGCAACCTATAGCCGTGTCAAGCAGCACTTTGCATGGGCGTAGCTAAAGAAGACTGTCAAAGCCTACATCTCCGAATGTTCAGTATGTAAACAGGCAAAACCGGAGCATGTGAAGTACCCCGGGCTACTGCAGCCCCTACCAGTACCCAAGCAAGCGTGGGAGATGGTCACCATAGACTTTGTTGAAGGGCTACCAACCTCTAAAGGATTCAATTCTATACTGGTCGTGGTAGACACGCTCACCCGTTATGCTCATTTCATACCACTTCGACATCCCTTCTCAGCGTTGCAAGTGGCTAAAGCATATATGGATAATGTCTTCAAACTGCACGGGCCGCCGGATGCAATGGTTTCTGACCGTGACCAAATCTTCACTAGCAAGGTATGGCAAGAACTTTGCAAGCTCACTCACATCAGGCTAAACATCTCCTCGGCTCGACACCCGCAAACGGACGACACAACGGAGCATGTGAGCCAATGCATGGAGTTGTACCTCAGGTGTTTCATGCACAATTGCCCCAGCAAGAGGGTCGAGTGGATTTCCTTGGCCGAATTCTGGTACAATACCTCTTATGACTCTACTCTCAAGTCGACCCCGTTCGAGGTGTTATATGGCCACAAGCCGAGATTCTTCGGTATCACTAATGTGTCGGACGCAGCAGTGACAGATTTAGCTCAGTGGACCCGGGACAGAGCGGCCGTGGTGGCTTTACTACGACAACATCTGAACAAAGCCCGGTAATGGATGAAAGAGAAAGCTGATCAGCATCGCTCGCACCGGACGTTTGCAGTCAACGATTGGGTGTATCTGAAGCTGCAGCCATATGCACAGTCGTCGGTGGCGGCACGGGCTAATCATAAACTCGCCTTTCGTTATTTTGGACCGTTTCAGGTACTCCAACGGGTGGGTGAAGTGGCGTACAAGCTGGCATTGCCGGAGCAAGCTCAGATTCATCCAGTCATACATGTTTTCCAGCTGCGCGGTAATTCCTCCCGTGACAACGATATTGCCGGAGCTGCCGACGTTGGATGAAGACCTGCTGCAATTCCAGGTGCCGATGGCCATTCTGCAACGACGCACGGTGCAGCGGGGCGTGCGACAGGTCGACCAGGTGCTTGTCCACTAGTCTGGCTTCCCTCCGTCGCTGGCATCCTGGGAAGATGTGATTCCATTGCAGGCGCGTTTTCCCCGGGCATTGGCTTGGGGACAAGCCAAAACTAAATGGGGAGGGAAGGTCATGGGAAGTACTGTGGTGGACCCAAAGGCCGACTCCAAGATAGCCCAGCCCAGGCCCAAGCGGGAGAGAAGGCCCAGCACACGCTTCACTGGACCGACCTGGAGCAAGTGAGGCTATATATACCGTGTGTGGTGCGAGTACTAGGGTATCGATTGGTCACAGACTGGCGGCGCCGCTGGGCGATGTACCTCTCCTCCCATCTCCGGCTCTAATCCCGATCCCCTTCTCTTGCCTGATCCAAATCTTAGCTACCAAATTGTACTCGAGATTTGATAATTGGGAGTAGATCGAGAGCTTGAAACCTAGACTCGTATCAGAGGGAGAGGCGGGCTTGGCAGTTGGCACCACCGAAGCCCGGAGCGAGCGGCCGAGCCTGGCCACCCGAGAGGCCGCTGGAAGAAGGTGCTGGCGCGGGTGGCTTGTGCTAGACGGCGAGGGCACTGTGGGTGGCACCGCCGGTGAAATCGGGCCCGATCTCGTCCTGCATCATCCCGACAGCAACATCAAAGGGAATAGGTGTAGGAGATTTCTCAATGATCTTCGCTGTGGTTTGATGCCGGTCCTTGTTGACGCCGCGGAGGAGCTTGGATGACGAGTTCATCGCCGTCCAACACCTTGCCGCAGAGAGTTGGTGACCGCCTTGAGGCGGGCACAGGACAAGGAGACGGGGCGCCCCCTTGTTTGACGGCATAATGCTCGGTCTTGTGTTGAAACTTGAAACCGCCGTGACCGGAGATTGTTGACGAAGAGAGCTTCAATGGAGGCCTAGGTCCGGCCGGCGGTGGCCTGCCGGTGAAGGATGATAGGAACCACCGCTTGACCGCCTTGTTGACGATGTTCCACCAGGCCTCCCTGCGGTGGTCGGCGAAGTCCGGCGAGATCCAGGGTGCGACGTCGTATTGGTCAATGACCTCGAGCATCAAGCCACGCCAGACGGTGTAGTTGGCCCCGTTCATGGCCAGCCGGACGCCGAGGCTGTTGATGCTGGCGCCCTCGACCCTAGGCGGGCGATGGGAAGAAACTGGCGGCCGGCGGCGACGAGGGAGCGGCGTGGTGGCGACGGGCAGAGGAGAGGTTGCAGGAGGAGGAGCATGGTTGTGAGGGGTGTGAGGAGAAGAGGCCGCCGGAGAGGGAGCCGCGGCACCGCTAGCGGCGAAGGTGGCGTTGCGCTCAGTGGCCATGGTGGAAGCGGGGAGTAGATACCATGTTAGAAATAGAACTAGGGTTGCGATGCATCACTTGCTTGTATTCATCCGCAATGGGGTAGTAAATATAGAGTACAAAGGGGAAGAAGAGATACACAACACACGCATTCAACAGAAACAAGCATCTGGAATTCTGGAGGCGCCGGCCGTTGCCTTGCATGCGCCATGGAAGGGCGGTAGAGGAGGGGGCGCTTGACCAGCTCAAGCTGGTACGTTGCAGACCGACACATGGCGGGCTGGCGCGGTGTGGTGTGGATAGAGATATCATCGCCGTCGAAGATGGATGACGGGAAGGAGAGCAGTCGTCGCTGCCCCGGCGAGACGGCGACGTGTAGTGACAATGGCTTGGGGTTTCTCCAGCGTGCTTCATGTTAGCAGTTTAGCACACGCACGCGCTTATCTGGTGTTTCCTTGTATTGTGTCTGTTCGGCGCGCTTCCGTCTAGCGTCATCGTCGCTAGTCGAAATGACGCCGCCATCACAAAGATCGACTGGCTGTATTTTGTATATACTCTGTCTAGTATGTTATAGGATACGACACGTATATACGTACACGGTCTAGTATGTTAATTAGGATCCAACACGTATATGTTAGTCTGTTAGACTCGGCCGAGTTCGTGTCTAAAGCAGAATCATATGAGGCCGGCAGGGCCCGAGTCGGTCTGTACTTGCTGTGCCCAGCTCTAGCTATATCTTCCTTGCTCTATATATAAATAAGAACATAAGCCTACCAGCTGCCTACGTACACGCACGGTCCATAAGCCCACACACGACATACGTCCGTCTGTGAAGCCGTGAACCAGACACAAAGAAAGAAAGAAACCATGAACTGCCTATTACGGAACTCGCGCCGCCTCCTCCTCGTCTGTAAGCAGGCGGGCGGCGTCCGCCGACTGGCTTCGCTGCTGCCGCCCCATGCAAACCCGGTGCTCCGCTTCAGTCAGTTGTGCCGTAATCCGCGTACGGTCGCTGGGGTGGCGGCCCTCGCCTCAGGTGCCGCGGCGATGGCCGCCTTGGGCCGCTACGACCGCGAGGTTGTGCCTTACACGAACCGCACGCACATGGTCATCAGGTCTCCCGAGGCCGAACGCCAGCTCTGGGAGTCCCGTTTCACAAAGGACAAGAAAACCTGGGCTTCCAAATCACAAATCGTCGACCCGCTTCACCCGGACAGCGTTCGTGTACGCCGTATAGCCGATAAAATTATTCGCGCCACCTATCGCACTCTCCCTATTAACAGCAGCCACGATGGCACCAAGAGCCCGAAGCCACAGACAAGTCATCTTAAGGGGTGTGAGTGGGAGGTGATACTTGTCAAAGACCACTATACCAGTGCAATGTGCGCCCCTGGTGGCAAAATTGTAGTATATACTGGATTGCTCGACCGTTTTACGGATGCTGAGATTGCCTTTGGTATTGCGCATGAGGTACGTAGGTTTAACATTTATATAATAATTAATTACTAATGAGTTTTATGTGTGCATATTTTATGAGTTCTTATGTAGGTGCATAATGTTCTCTCCTTTCTTCTTTTTCAGATTGGGCACATCGTTGCCAGGCACAGCTCGGAAATTTGGTACGCCAAGTGGTTTCCGTTACCCTTGATTTTGCCTTTCTTTCAAAGGTACGTATCACTGCAATTAAATAAATACACGAGCGCGCGCGCACACACACTATACTTATATCATATGCCAGATAAATCATTTAGTCTTCCTGCCACTCACCGCGTACGATATGCTGTGGAAATTCGAAACCGATCCTACCTGATTATTATTAGAACAGAAAGGAGGAAATTACTTCGGTACGGATGAAATTATACATCTTAAAGCCACAAAAAAAAAAGAAATTATACATCTTAGCTCGGTCAAATGATTGAACCCTGGGTTAGTAACAAAATTTTCTGTATAAATATATAAACCACGACAACATGGAACTCGCTCTTCAGCCAAGCTTAATTGCTACAGTAGGATAATCTTGAGCAAGAATTATTGGTTTCCTAAACTAACACATGTTTTGTTCTATAACTTTGCCGAATGCTTCATGTTCTGATGATCAATGTTGCCTGTATATGCAGGACGGAGATGGAGGCAGATCACATTGGAACCCTTCTACTTGGAGCTGCTGGTTTCCATCCATACGCGTCCCTCTTGTTCTTCCGGAAGGCCGCAATGATTGAAAGAGCGTCCTGGACGCCAGAAGATCCCATCGCTCTTCATCCTTCACATAAGAAAAGGGTTGAGCGTTTGTATCAACCCAAAATCATGGAGGAGGCGATGAAGTTATATAAGGAAGCTCCGCCCGACGAAGGAACCAGCTCACAAGCCACTGGTGAAGGTTTTTCCTTTCGACAAACCCTGGGAGATGCATGCAAACTTATGTCGACAAGACTGAGACAAGTTCTTACGGGGCGATGAACAGATTAGAATGCCCAAGTTGAAGGAACCTCCCACATCCACATCTTCAGCACGTTCACGATATGAATGAACATGCAGGGCGAGTCAGTTTGACGGATGCTGCCATAACTATCCTAAAATTTAGAGACCTTTTACGGTACATCTGCTCAATATAGACCGCTTATTTCTATAGTTCGACGGTCCAGATGATACAATACTACTCTAGATTTTCGGTAGTATATTAACTAAACAAGGGCATTTTGGGTAGTACACATTTATCCATCTCGCAGGCACCTTCCTGTAACACCCCCAATGTCATGCTACAGTGACCTCACACTAATGGTGCCATGTCATCAGGTTTAACTTAGCCAAGTTGCCACTTGATAAAAATCAAAGTTATTTCCAAATTTAAAATAAAGTCGAATGAATTATTTCTTCTAACATTAAATCTAAAATGCTCAAAATATTCTATAAGTTCCCCTGACCATTGTCAAGTTGAAACTAACTTCATTTTACTCACAATCGAACTCCTACAAAATAAATAAGTGGTCCAACAGGAGTTAAAATAACCATATAAATATAAACCTAATTTTATATTTTTTCAATTGGCCTCAAACTTTCTGGGCCTCTTCAAGTTATTGCCTAGTTTCGTATGCCAATTTTCAAAGCTAACTAAAATCGTTTAGTACAAAATTAAAATGCAAAACAGTAAAGATAAAAGAAAAAGGGAAAATAGAACGACCCCCCCTTTTTACCTGGCCCACCTTGCACTGTACCAGGCCCGACCCACCGCCCCGGCCTTTCCCTCACCTCTCGGCAGAGGCAGAGGCCATGGCGCTGTCCGGCCACGAGCGACCGTCCATGCGCGGATCTAGCCCGTGTCGACCATCCGTCGGTGCCCCGAGACGGATAAGAGCATCCTCGACCCCCTACTAACCCTAGTGCCCCTTTTCCCTCTCTCCCTCGCTCGTTCCCCTCGCTCCACCACACACTCTCTCTCTCCCAAGGTCAGTGTCGTTGCGCCGACACCGTTCACCGTGGCCACCGAGCTCCTCTCACAGCGCTATCAAGTCCAGAAGGCCCGCCGTGCTCCACTTCATCTCTCTGCGGAAGAACGCGGGCCGGGAAGCGCTGGTTCGTCGCCAGCTTCATCTTCTTCAACCTTCGGAGCTGACCGCCGCCGACTTCGATTCGCCGCAACCAGCGCATCCCCGAGCTTGCCGTCCACTCCAGGAGCCGTGCCTCCTCCGTATGCATCGAGTATGCCACCGGGTCGGCCGGGATCGCCACTGCATCGACGCCACGATCCTCTTCTTCAACCTCGGTCGCCGGCGCGCCTACGATCAAGCCACTCCACTGAGACACTCTCCGGCTCCCCTGAGCTCCCTGGCGGCATCTCTGTGAGCCGTCGTCCATTCCCCTTCCCCCTTTTCTTTCTTCCGTCGTCGTAGGACGCCACCACGAACGCGCCCGAACCACTTCATTCGCCCCCGCGCGCCTGGCCTCGCCTGTCGATGCTCGGCCGCTGCGCTCGCCTGTCGATGCTCGGCCGCTGCGCTCGCGTGTTGCTGCTGCAGCCCGCGCCCGTAGCCTCTGCGCCTGACCGCCTCGCTCGCGCCCAGGTGTGCCGCCGCAGACGCCCGCGCGTGCGTTCGCCTCGCCGTTGCCGCTCCCTCGCCGCGGCCACGCCTCCCTGTAGCTGCTACTACTACTGCTGCTGCCGCTCTGTGACTCCTCCCGCGCTATGCCCCACCTCCCCTGACCTCGCCTGCGTCCACTGGCCGCCGCCGCTAGCTGCCTCGTCGCGGCACCGGCTCACTGAGCTCAGCCCGGCACCCGCGACCCCCGCCGTCTCGCGCCCCCTCACCCGCGACTACACCGCCTGCCGCGGGCGCACCCCTCCCCGCGGCCCCGCTCTCCCCTATGGGCCGCCGCCCAGTTGCTCCGCCGGCTCCCGCCGGCCACGCTCCGGCCGGCCTCGCCCCCCACCCCGGGTGCGGGCCGCCTGGTTGCGCCCGCACCTGCGCACCCGTAAGCCACCCTCTCTAGTGGTCGGGCGGGCCACTGCCAGCGGGGCCACACCCCCTGTTTAAAAAAAGGGTTTTTAAAAATATATAAAAATAATTAGTTGATTAATTAATTAAATAGGTAATTAATTAACTTAATTAACCTTGCTTTATTAGCCTAATGAACTAGATTAGTTAATTTAATTATGTTAATTAGTTAAGTCAATGACAGATGGGGCCCATTGCCCCTTTGACCAGTCAACACAGTCAGAGTTGACTGTTGACCATACTGACATCAGCATGACGTCCTGCTTACGCAATAAGTCCTTTTTCGAATTAATAATAATTTTAGAATATTATTAAAACTTTAGAAAATCATAGAAAATTATCCGTAACTCGGATGAAAATGTTTTCTACATTAAAGTTGCTCAGAAAAATCCAACAAATCCGAATACGCGGTCCATTTACTTGTTAAGAGGCCTCTAACTAGCTGAACATGGAACATTCCCCCTCCGGTCATTTGTCTTACACAGGTCCGGAATCGGGAACACCTTCCCGGTTGAATTCCCCCTTGACCTATAACGTCTAGGACCGCGTTAGAACTCGTCTAGCTATGCCTATTGTCCTGTTATGCTTTGTGGTGCTATGTTTGCCTTATATTTACTGTTTCTTCCCCCTCTTCTCTCCGGTAGACCCCGAGACAGATGCTGCCCTTGTGATCGACTACGTCACCGACGACCCCTCCTTGCCAGAGCAACCAGGCAAGCCCCCCTTTGATCATCCCGATATCGCCCATTCCATTCTCTCATGCTTGCATTTGATTTTGCTACTGTGATTGATTGCTCCTATTCTGATGCATAGCCTGCTTTTGTAACCTGCTTATTGTTACCTACCTGCTTATCCTAAACTGCTTAGTATAGGTTGGTTAGTGATCCAACAATGACCCCCACCTTGTCCTTGTTGCCCCTGCTTCATCATTGAAGACCTGATCAACGGGATCAAACACCAGGCCCCGGCATCGCACATCACTTTCCCATTAGTTGCTCGACACTACTAGGTTACTATCGAGTGCCGAGGGTGAGACCTCTACAACACTTCTGATGTTAACCCTGTCGTGTAGCTATTCGGTCATGGTCATCGAGGGTGATTCCGCCTTAACCACTTCCGATACGACTCTGTCGTGCAACCCCTCAAGTGTGAACCTCGGGGGTGGTTCCTCTTACGTTTACCTTGATGATTACATCGAGTGGAATTCACCGGGGGTGATTCCTCGGGTTTTCCCCTTGATATTTGGACACACGGATACTTGGACTTTACCACTTTTACTTGGAAAGGCGGGTCGACCCTGAGGGTTACCCGCGAGTGATGTGGAGACGGGTTGACCTGGAGGGTGCCCACGAGATAATTACGAGGCGTGGCCGGGCATTCCTAGCCCTTGCCGCAAGTCCTCGAGACGAGGCAACGGGGTCACATCTTTCGTGAGTCTCTGCTTGTTACCGCGTGCTCCTAATCAACTATGATTTGGATATTTGATCCGAGGGGCCTCTGGCCTGAGAGCACTACCCATCACGTGGGCATAGTATGGGCGTTCTGCGTCGTATGTATCAGCCGAAGCTTAATAGACGTCAGCGGCTGAGCGGCGCGCGCCGGGTTGGACTGGTAAGCACCTGCCTTTTTAAAGGAGGTAGCTAGGTCTGCTCACCTGCCGCGTACGCAACGTGCAGGAGTTCCCGGGGAGATGGCCCATGACCCCTGGGGGCATAGGTTAGTCCGGCGTGCTGACCTCTCTATTAAGTCTAGGTCGATTGCGGCGTATTGTTTGGCCGAGACTGGGCATGACCCAGGAAAGTTGTCCGACCGGAGTTAATCGAGCGTGGTGGGTAAGTTGGTGCACCCCTGCAGGGAACAAAACATCTATCGATAGCCTGTCCTACGGTAACGGACACTTGGAGTTGTATCCCGATCGATACAACTAGAACTGGATACTTGTGATGAGAATTGGATTATGATGAGAACTGGATAGTATGGCTCTGGGATTGCTGTCTCGCATGGAGTCGAGAAAGGATCTCTGGCTGAGGTTGATAAAACTTCTACTACTTTACTTTATGCTACTCTACTCCCTCCTGTTGCTGCAAGATGGTGGTTTCCAGAAGATGTTAGTCTTCGATAGGACTAGGCCTTCTCTCTATTCTGGCATTTCTGCAGCCCAGTCCACATATACAGCCTTCCTTTGATAATGTTGCATATGTAGTGTAGATCCTTGCTTGCGAGTACTTTGGATGAGTACTCACGATTGCTTTGCTCCCCCTTTTCCCCCTTTCTTCTTCTTTCTGGTTGATGCAACCAGATGTCGGAGCCCAGGAGCCAGATGCCCCCGCCGATGCATACTACTACGTGGAGACCGTCGACGACCACGAGTAGTTAGGAGGCTCCCAGGCAGGAGGCCTTGCCTTTTCGATCGATGTTGCTTTTGTGCTAGCCTTCTTAAGGCAGACTTGTCTAACTTATGTCTGTACTCAGATATTGTTGCTTCTGCTGACTCATTTGTATTCGAGCTTTTGTATTCAAGCCCTCGAGGCCCCTGGCTTGTAATATAAAGCTTGTATTATTTTAATTTGTGTCTAGAGTTGTGTTGTGATATCTTCCCGTAAGTCCTTGATCTTGATCGTACACATTTGCGTGTATGATTAGTGTACGATTGAATCGAGGGCGTCACAAGTTGGTATCAGAACCGACTGCCTGTAGGTAGCCCCCTTTCCAACTCCTTGGCCGAAGTTGAGTCTAGTCACTACAAAAACTTTTAGTAACATGGCTGTGTGTCTTACGGGCCCACGTCGCCATTGGGTGGTATTAAGATCTTTTATTCCTCGTCTATACCTGGGACTCTGATCTCTCGTCTATTCGGGTTAAACATTTTACTAACTCTGACATTAGGTTCTCGTACCCACTTCCTCCCGGAGAGCCCCGACATTTTTGATGATCGCTTGCTTGGCCAGAAGATTCTGGAGATACTCCTCGATGTTTCTTGAGACCCCGTGTCCACTCCCTTGCAGTTCCTGACCACCGATAATCCCTGTGAATAACATCCTTGCTGCTTGTACCTTCATACCCAGTTGCTCCTGTTATTACAAGATGTACTCTCTGTTCTTTCGAGAATCCTTTGTGCCTTCTCCTTTGTGGCTTCTTTTTGCAATGCAGATAATTCACTTAACCGGGGTCTGTTCATCCCCAGTTGTTCATATGCTTTCCAAAATACTTGGAAATACTATCTGATCTTCCGAAAATCGTCTGCAGCCTATTGCTCTTGATTCTCCTTGCCTGCTTGCAGTAGGATTAATTCCATATATCTAGCAATATTCTTTAAAATTCTTTGTGATTGTCATTCTGTTCCTATGGATTCCGCATGTGTGCGAATACTCACAATCATTAATTAATCCTTGGAAATTTTCTTTCCGGCTCAGACATCCTTCCAGATATGTGCTGGTTCTTGCCCAATCCAGATTTGATCGGGTGCACCTCTAAGTCCATTCAAGTTACTCATCCTTTGATCAGAGCCTCTGCATCTGATCCTTCGTCTTGAAGTCATAATTCCTTTGTAACCAAGCATCAAATCATTCATACGTTTCTATAAGACGATGCCTTTGCATCCCCTTCTTCATCTGATTGATTACCGATACTCACATCAACTTTGTCGTGAATCGCCAGATCCATTGCTGGGTTGTTATCCGACAGTGTACTTCACATCCAAAATCTTGTGAGGTTTTCCCTGATACATGATACCTTCGGTAAATTGTATCATCTGCTTTGACTTCGATACTCTGCTTTCGAACTCGTATCTTTTGCTTGGTTGATGGTTGTATATATTCGTAAAAATGCCCCGATGGGTTGAACTTATGCCTTCCATAATCCGTATGAACCCGAGAGTTCCCACGAGTCTTACTCTTCTGGTACTTCGCCAGATAAATCTTCTGCCCTACAATTTCTTCGAAAACGAGGAGTGAATGAAAGGTTATGCATTGAAGAAGTGGGAGTCGACCTTTAACTTTGTGTTCATGCCCATGGACACGATGTGGAACTTATCATGTAAGCTTCTTGTAATAATAACTATTTCCTTGATATAATATCATCTGGTATCGGTGAATTGATCCTTCGCAATCGTGGTTCCGACCATGATTGTTCTTCTTTGGTCCCATTTCTTGGACAACTTAAATCACTTGTCTTCTGCCGGTCAATAGGCCTGCCCAACCTCTATTATGATCTACCTTCGAGTATTACCCCTTGTATTTCGAGGATATCATGCCATTGCACTACATCTTATGAACTTTTGATGGAGTACTACCTTACCCCTGTCTTTGACACTTCATGGGTTCTGGGTTGTTTGTCAACCGAGAGCACCGATAAGTGAATCGATTCCGCACTCCGATTCAATAACTCTAAGTAATTTTTGTCGCTTACGAGTTTAATAATCCTTCAAGTCATTCCTAGCCTGATCGGCTATATTTTTATCGTGCCAACTTTTAACTGTGCTACCTGGTCCTTATGCCCGGAGCAACTTCCGACGACGAGCGAAGCTTACGTCGATCTTCTTCATCTTATCATTTCACCTCGAAGAACGAGCTTGATTTTGAACTTGTGTCGTATCCGTGGTTCCAATAGCCTTTCGCTTCATCCTTCCTGTTGCTTGATGCCGTTGCTCCTCGATGGCATCTTCATAGAGCCTCTCGACAAATGCGTCGTGATCAGCATCAACATTTTGACTTCCGTTGAGATGACAATTGAATTCATGGTGAGAAATACCATCCTTGACCTTCAATGATTTGAATTATCATTGACAACCCCCTTGTCTTCTTTCCAACACATGTTTGAGCATGTCTTGGTTATACCTTGCACTTCTTGCTATTCCTGCAATTGTTCCTTGAGTATGTCTTGTGATCTTCAACTCCAACCCCTACTTGGAACACCTTGTTAATGCTACCTCGAAGCATGACTGAGGTATTCTGGATATCAACAAGGACATTGGAAGCACATTGTCGAATGTTTCTTGATCTATTATCCAAACACCGTTGTATGTGTAATATCATGATTCTTCCCTCGCCCCCTTTATCTAAATGCTTTTGAACTTGCTGCCTTATCATGGATATCATGCTCTGCTTGTCCTTGGGAAGGATATACCCCTGAAATATGCGTTTAAACACATTTTCCTTTTCATTGTCTTGCTCAACCTCTCTTGCGATCTATATGATCTAAGCAAAAATAATTCCGTGCTTATAAAAACGCCTCAAGGTACAATTCGGTCAGTACGACCCTGTTACTAATGTTGATGACATTCCGGTAACCACCGATGGACGAGACCTTTGCTTAGTGGTCCGCCTCGTTCAACGAGCAGGGGAATGGTTCTCTTCGTCCCTCGTCCTTGGTACCGACGATTGTTGCCGACATAACTGACAGGCTACCCTCTGACATGCCTTGCTATCATGACCGTGCAAAATGAATAGCGCCTTTCCTTCTTTTAACCCACATGGTGGGCCCATAACCCACAGTTACACAGGATCGAAACCTGACTCTCCTGTACAACCTTGATGCTGAAATATTCTTTACACTTGGCTTCATATCATGTCACGAGCCACCTTCCGAGAGATGATCTATTCCCGATGCTCTGAACCCCCTTTCTCACACTCTGTTCAAGTATCAATCGTTGTTCATTCAGTTGAAACTTCCTATTGTACCTTCATAGTTCGCTCTCAATGTTTTATTAAGTTTCAACTCGAGAGATACTTCTGCCTCATTCCCTAAATTGTTCACCAGATAATTAACCCTATAAGGGTCAGTTCTCCCGGAGTTACTCTTTACTTCCCCACTTAAATCTCGGGACGAGATTTCTGGTAGTGGAGGAGATTTGTAACACCCCCAGTGTCATGCTACAGTGACTTCACACTAATGGTGCCATGTCATGAGGTTTAACTTAGCCAAGTTGCCATTTGATAAAAATCAAAGTAATTTCCAAATTTAAAATAAAGTCAAATGAATTATTTCTTCTAACTTTAAATCTAAAATGCTCAAAATATTCTCTAAGTTCCCCTGACCATTGTCAAGTTGAAACTAACTTCAGTTTACTCACAATCGAACTCCTACAAAATAAATAAGTGGTCCAACAGGAGTTAAAATAACCATATAAATATAAACCTAATTTTATATTTTCCAATTGGCCTCAAACTTTGTGGGCCTCTCCAAGTTATTTCCTAGTTTCATAAGCCAATTTTCAAAGCTAACTAAAATCGTTTAGAACAAAATTGAAATGCAAAACAGTAAAGATAAAAGAAAAAGGAAAAATAGAACGACCCCACCCCTTTTTACCTGGCCCATCTTGCATTGTACCAGGCCCGACCCACCGCCCCGGCCTTTCCCTCACCTCTTGGCAGAGGCAGAGGCCATGGCGCTGTCCGGCCATGAGCGACCGTCCATGCGCAGATCAAGCCCGTGTCGACCATCCGTCGGTGCCCCGAGACGGATAAGAGCATCCTCGACCCCCTGCTAACCCTAGTGCCCTTTTTCCCTCTCTCCCTCGCTCATTGCCCTCGCTCCACGACGCTCTCTCTCTCCCAAGCTCAGCGTCGTTGCGCCGACACCGTTCACCGTGGCCGCTGAGATCCTCTCACAGCGCTATCAAGTCCAGAAGGCCCGCCGTGCTCCACTTCATCTCTCTGCGGAAGAACGCGGGCCGGGAAGCGCTGGTTCGTCGCCAGCTTCATCTTCTTCATCCTTCGGAGCTGACCGCTGCCGCCTTCGATTCGCCGCAACCAGGGCATCCCCGAGCTTGCCGTCCACTGCAGGAGCCGTGCCTCCTCCGTCTGCATTGAGTACACCACCGGGTCGGCCGGGATCGCCACTGCATCAACGCCACGATCCTCTTCTTCAACCTCGGTCGCCGGCGCGCCTCCGATCAAGCCACTCCACTGAGACCCTCTCCGGCTCCCCTGAGCTCCCTGCCGGCATCTCTGTGAGCCGGCGTCCATTCCCCTTCCCCCTTTCCTTTCTTCCGTCGCCGTAGGACACCACCACGAACGCGCCCGAACCACTTCATTCGCCCCCGCGCGCCTGGCCTCGCCTGTCGATGCTCGACCGCTGCGCTCGCGTGTTGCTGCCGCAGCCCGCGCCCGTAGCCTCTGCGCCTGACCGCCTCGCCCGCGCCCAGGTGCGCCGCAGCAGCCGCCCGCGCGTGCGTTCGCCTCGCTGTTGCCGCTCCATCGCCGCGGCCACGCCTCCCTGTAGCTGCTACTGCTACTGCTAATTACTTAAGTCAATGACAGATGGGGCCCACTGCCCCTTTGACCTGTCAACCCAGTCAGAGTTGACTATTGACCATACTGACATCAGCATGACGTCCTGCTGACGCAATAAGTCCTTTTCGAATTAATAATAATTTCAGAATATTATTAAAACTTTAGGAAATCATAGAAAATTATCCGTAACTCGGATGAAAATGTTTTCTGCATGAAAGTTGCTCAGAAAAATACAACGAATCCAACTTCGCGGTCCATTTACTTGTTAAGAGGCCTCTAACTAGCTGAACATGGAACATTCCCCCTCCGGTCATCTGTCTTACAAAGGTCCGGAATCGGCAACACCTTTCCGGTTGAATTGCCCCCTCACCTATAACGTCTAGGACCGCGTTAGAACATGTCTAGCTATGCCTGTTGTCCTATTATGCTTTGTGGTGCTACGTTTGCCTTATATTTACTATTTCTTCCCCCTCTTCTCTCCGGTAGACCCCGAGACCGATGCTGCCCTTGTGATCGACTACGTCACCGACGACCCCTCCTTGCCAGAGCAACCAGGCAAGCCCCCCTTTGATCATCCCGATATCTCCCATTTCATTCTCTCATGCTTGCATTAGATTTTTCTACTGTTATTGATTGCTCCTATTCTGATGCATAGCCAGCTTTTGTAACATGCTTATTGTTACCTACCTGCTTATCCTAAACTGCTTAGTATAGGTTGGTTAGTGATCCATCGGTGACCCCCACCTTGTCCTTGTTGCCCCTGCTTCATCATTGAAGACCCGATCAACGGGATCGAAGACCAGGCCCCGGCACCGCACATCACTTTCCCCTTAGTTGCTCGACACTACTAGGTTACTATCGAGTGCCGAGGGTGAGACCTCTACAACACTTCTGATGTTAACCCTGTAGTGTAGCTATTCGGTCGTGGTCATCGAGGATGATTCCGCCTTAACCACTTCCGATACGACTCTGTCGTGCAACCCCTCAAGTGTGAACCTCGGGGGTGGTTCCTCTTACGTTTACCTTGATGATTACATCGAGTGGAATTCACCAGGGGTGATTCCTCGGGTTTTCCCCTTGATGTTTGGACACACGGATACTTGGACTTTACCACTTTTACTTGGAAAGGCGGGTCGACCCTGAGGGTTACCCGCGAGTGATGTGGAGACGGGTTGACCTGGAGGGTGCCCACGAGATAATTACGAGGCGTGGCCGGGCATTCCTAGCCCTTGCCGCAAGTCCTCGAGACGAGGCAACGGGGTCACATCTTTCGTGAGTCTCTGCTTGTTACCGCGTGCTCCTAATCAACTATGATTTGGATATTTGATCCAAGGGGCCTCTGGCCTGAGAGCACTACCCATCACGTGGGCATAGTATGGGCGTTCTGCGTCGTATGTATCAGCCGAAGCTTAATAGACGTCAGCGGCTGAGCGGCGCTCGCCGGGTTGGACTGGTAAGCACCTGCCTTTTTAAAGGAGGTAGCTAGGTCTGCTCACCTGCCGCGTACGCAACGTGCAGGAGTTCCCGGGGAGATGGCCCATGACCCCTGGGGGCATAGGTTAGTCCGGCGTGCTGACCTCTCTATTAAGTCTAGGTCGATTGCGGCGTATTGTTTGGCCGAGGCTGGGCATGACCCAGGAAAGTGTGTCCGACCGGAGTTAATTGAGCGTGGTGGGTAAGTTGGTGCACCCCTGCAGGGAACAAAACATCTATCGATAGCCTGTCCTACGGTAACGGACACTTGGAGTTGTATCCCGATCGATACAACTAGAACTGGATACTTGTGATGAGAATTGGATTATGATGAGAACTGGATAGTATGGCTCTGGGATTGCTGTCTCGCATGGAGTCGAGAAAGGATCTCTGGCTGAGGTTGATAAAACTTCTACTACTTTACTTTATGCTACTCTACTCCCTCCTGTTGCTGCAAGATGGTGGTTTCCAGAAGATGTTAGTCTTCGATAGGACTAGGCCTTCTCTCTATTCTGGCATTTCTGTAGCCCAGTCCACATATACAGCCTTCCTTTGATAATGTTGCATATGTAGTGTAGATCCTTGCTTGCGAGTACTTTGGATGAGTACTCACGATTGCTTTGCTCCCCCTTTTCCCCCTTTCTTCTTCTTTCTGGTTGATGCAACCAGATGTCGGAGCCCAGGAGCCAGATGCCCCCGCCGATGCATACTACTACGTGGAGACCGTCGACGACCACGAGTTGTTAGGAGGCTCCCAGGCAGGAGGCCTTGCCTTTTCGATCGATGTTGCTTTTGTGCTAGCCTTCCTAAGGCAAACTTGTCTAACTTATGTCTGTACTCAAATATTGTTGCTTCCGCTGACTCGTTTGTATTCGAGCTTTTGTATTCGAGCCATCGAGTCCCCTGTCTTGTAATATAAAGCTTGTATTATTTTAATTTGTGTTTAGAGTTGTGTTGTGATATCTTTCCGTGAGTCCTTGAGCTTGATCGTACACATTTACATGTATGATTAGTGTACGATTGAATCGAGGGCGTCACACTTCCCCTCGGAAACAAGTGGAGGGGCGGACCTGAAATATCAGGTATTAATTCTTCGTCCCGCAGTTGTTCACTTGCCGTCGCCATTGCCAGCCGGCACCATCATGGCTGGTCACCCCCGTCCAGCCCGCCACGTGCCAGTACCGCCGTACTGGCCTAGCTAGCTATCGGCGGCGGCGAGATGCCATGCCTTTCGTGTTAGTTGTTACCCTCGAGCCTACAGAATTTGGAGCGGGTTGCCGACGGAGACGACGAAGGTGAGGGCGTCGCCCGGCCGCATGCCCCCGTCCCGGCCTTGCCTACCATGGTCCGTGGCTAGATTGCCAGGTCTACGGTGTTCCCATCGAGCCTCTGGAATCTGGAGCAGAGTCGCTGACATGGAGACGAGGACGACGCCGTCGCTCCGGCCGCATGGCCCCTACCTTATCCAGTCGGTCCCATGAATGAACTTGCGGACACTAATACGAGGCCATATCATGGCAAGTACTCCACTCCGTTGAACTCTCCACCAGCTAGGCAGCTAGCTAATTGCGTTGCTACATGCTACAATTGCTAGTTCGTGCCGCCGTCGGCGGCATGCAGGCAGGGTAGGCTGCAATTTTTGGCAGCGTTGAGTACTTGAGTTGACGGTGCGCTGGGAGGGGTGCAGGCGGTGTCGGAATGGCAGAGCTCCAACCTGCAGGCAGCTTCGGAATGGCCTGGGGCGGGACCTGGCCGTCATTGGGGACGGAGGGCTGCAGCGGCGTCTATCGTCTGCGATTTGTCTAATAATTAAATAGAGAAAACATAATTACTAATATGTCCCTAAGCCAAAATCTGACCGTCTCATAACTGTTATGTTGAGTAGTACTCCATCCGTCCCAAAATATAAGAACGTTTTTAACATTAGTGTAGTGTTAAAAACGTTATTATATTTGGGACAGAGGGAGTATAATGTATAGTAAAAAGTCCCAAAATTTACTTATATATATTTGTGCCAAATGTTGTTCTTGTGCACTATCGTTAAACTGAGCTATTATTTTGTGTCTAGGCATATATTTTTCAGAACGAATTTGCTAATTCTCATCTAGATGAAAATTACTTATGACACATCTAGGTCCTCCACCACACGATCAAACGCTATAATTTGTGCAGAATTACGATCGCCAGCTGCTTTGTGGGTTCCTTATGCTGTTTCGCGTGCGCGTGTGGCCTGTTGTCACTTTTCTCTCCGTGTCTGGGCGTAGTCCATGCGGTCAGATGGACCTTGTTTGTACATTGTTTTTCAGCGGGCTAGGGAGAATTGGAAGAGCGGAAGCGAGCAAATTTTCTTTTGTTCCCATCGCTACACTCTCTCCCATTCATATTTTCCTTTTTCCTCTAGATCGATCTTTGTCTACTTTGAGAAGAGCTTCTGAGGGAATGCTAATGCAGTGAGTATTATTGTCCCGAATCTGGTAGCATGACTATTTCCAACACATAAATGGTTCCATCCTAATCCTCAAAAAGAAAAAATTATACCATCTAGTTGGATGTTCATGTAATTTGTGTTCAACCTAGTTGCATGTTCATTCTCGATATGTAACTTGTGCCCGACTCAGTTGCATGCCCACACCTTCGACGCGCAACTTGCCTCTGACCTCGATCTAGTTACATGTCCAACCGTAGTATGCAACTCACCCGATCCAGTTGCATATCCACCCTCGATATGCAACTCTCACACGACCCAGTTGCATGTCCACACTTTCACATGCAACTCATGTCCGACCTAGTTGCATGTCCTTCATCGACCTGCAACCTGTCTTCGACCCCGATTTAGTTGCATGTCCACCCTGTTAGATGGATAGAGATAGAATCTTGTTCAAACTCATCTTGTAATCTATCTCTTCTTCTGTATCTCACTAGTAGAAAACAGGGCTTTGGTTGGGGCCTGACCAGCCCATTAGTCCCGGTTCTGCACGAACCGGGACCCATGCGGGGCATACGTCCTGGTTCGTGCGCCCTGGGGGCCGGCCAGGCCTCGGTAGGCATTTGTCCCGGTTCGCGAGGACCCATTTGTCCCAGTTGTAGGCACGAACCGGGACCAATGGTCTGGTGGCTATATATACCCCCTCGCCGGCGAGCAGAGCAGTCCACACTGCTGTGTTTTTTCTGGCCGGCGAGGGGAGAGCTTTGTGGTGCTCTAGCTCACCTCCTATGCACATGAGGTGTTTGATGAAATGTCCGAGCCACACTAGTTAAGCTTTCTCCTCTTGAAACTCGACCTCCGAGCTCCATTTTTTCCGAGATTTGTCTAGGTTTAGCGGTCTGTCACGTCCCGTACCCGTCTTCACCGCCGTCGATCGCCCGCGCCGATCTCGTCGCCGGCACCACCGTGGTGAGCCTCTTGTTCTTATCTTCTTTCTGAAATAAAAAATTCTTACTTTAGATAGATACTTGTCTAATTTTCTTACTTTTGACACACATAATTTGTTATAATGCACGCATATGAACCGGCAATGGATGTACGGTGACAGACACACCTCCGAGTACATTAAGGGCCTGCATAATTTTCTCGAAGTGGCTGAGGCAAACAAGCAGAATGGTTTTATGTGTTGTCCATGCCCTAATTGTGGGAATACGAAGTCTTACTTTGACCGGAAAATCCTTCACACCCACCTGCTTTATAAGGGTTTCATGCCACACTATAATGTTTGGACGAAGCATGGAGAAATAGGGGTTATGATGGAAGACAGTGAAGTAGAAGAGGACGATGACAACTATGTGCCCCCTGAATACGGTGATGCTGCAACGGGGGAAGCTGCTGAAGATCAAGAGGAACCAGACGATGTGCCCGATGATGATGATCTCCGCCGGGTCATTGTCGATGCAAGGACACAATGCGAAAGTCAAAAGGAGAAGCTGAAGTTCGATCGCATGTTAGAGGATCACAAAAAAGGGTTGTACCCCAATTGCGAAGATGGCAACACAAAGCTCGGTACCGTACTGGAGTTGCTGCAGTGGAAGGCAGAGAATGTTGTGCCTGACAAAGGATTTGAGAAGCTACTGAAAATATTGAAGAAGAAGCTTCCAAAGGATAACGAATTGCCCGGCAGTACGTACGCAGCAAAGAAGTTCGTATGCCTCTAGGATTGGAGGTGCAGAAGATACATGCATGCCCTAATGACTGCATCCTCTACCGCGGTGCGTACAAGGATTTGAACGCATGCCCGGTATGCGGTGCATTGCAGTATAAGATCAGACAAGATGACCCTGGTGATGTTGACGGCGAGCCCCCCAGGAAGAGGGTTCCTGCGAAGGTGATGTGGTATGCTCCTATAATACCACGGTTGAAACGTCTGTTTAGAAACAAAGAGCATGCCAAGTTGATGCGATGGCACAGAGAGGACCGTAAGAAAGACGGGAAGTTGAGAGCACCCGCTGACGGGTCGCAGTGGAGAAAAATCGAGAGAAAGTACTGGGCTGAGTTTGCAGGTGACCCAAGAAACGTATGGTTTCGTTTAAGCGCGGATGGCATCAATCCTTTCGGGGAGCAGAGCAACAATGACAACACCTGGCCCATGACTCTATGTATGTATAACCTTCCTCCTTGGATGTGCATGAAGCGGAAGTTTATTATGATGCCAGTTCACATCCAAGGCCCTAAGCAACCCGGCAACGACATTGATGTGTACCTAAGGCCATTAGTTGAAGAACTTTTACAGCTGTGGAATGGAAACTGTGTACGTGTGTGGGATGAGCACAAAGATGAGGAATTTAACCTGCACGCGTTGCTGTTTGTGACCATCAATGATTGGCCCGCTCTCAGTAACCTTTCAGGACAGACAAACAAGGGATACCACGCATGCACGCACTGTTTAGCTGATACCGAAAGTATATACCTGGACAAATGCAGGAAGAATGTGCACCTGGGCCATCGTCGATTTCTTCCGACCAACCATCAATGTCGAAAAAAAGGCAAGCATTTCAAAGGCGAGGCAGATCACCGGAAGAAGCCCGCCATGCGTACTGGTGATCACGTGCTTGCTATGGTCAATGATTTACAAGTAATCTTTGGAAAGGGTCCCGGCGGACTATCTGTTCCGAATGATGCTGAGGGACGCACACCCATGTGGAAGAAGAAATCTATATTTTGGGACCTACCCTACTGGAAAGACCTAGAGGTCCGCTCTTCAATCGACGTGATGCACGTGAGGAAGAACCTTTTCGTGAACCTGCTAGGCTTCTTGGGCGTGTATGGGAAGACAAAAGATACACCGGAGGCACGGGAGGACCTGCAACGTTTGCATGAAAAAGACGGCATGCCTCCAAAGCAGTATGAAGGTCCTGTTAGCTACGCTCTTACCAAAGAAGAGAAGGAAATCTTCTTTGAATGCCTGCTCAATATGAAGGTCCCGTTTGGCTTCTCGTTGAATATAAAGGGAATAATAAATATGCCATAGAAAAAGTTCATTAACCTAAAGTCTCATGACTGCCACGTGATTATGACGCAACTGCTTCCGGTTGCATTGAGAGGGCTTCTACCGGAAAACGTCCGATTAGCCATTGTGAAGCTATGTGCATTCCTCAATGCAATCTCTCAGAAGGTGATCGATCCAGAAATTATACCAAGACTAAGGAGTTATGTGGCGCAATGTCTTGTCAGTTTCGAGCTGGTGTTCCCACCATCCTTCTTCAATATCATGACGCACGTCCTAGTTCATCTAGTCGACGAGATTGTCATTTTGGGCCCCGTATTTCTACACAATATGTTCCCCTTTGAGAGGTTCGTGGGAGTCCTAAATAAATATGTCCGTAACCGCGCTAGGCCAGAAGGAAGCATCTCCATGGGCCATCAAACAGAGGATGTCATTGGGTTTTGTGTTGACTTCATTCCTGGCCTTAAGAAGATAGGTCTCCCTATATCGTGGTATGAGGAGAGACTGACTGGAAAAGGCATGCTTGGAGGGGACTGAATAATATGTAGGGACGAGCATTCTTGGTCTCAAGCACACTACACAGTTCTACAGAACTCTACCTTGGTGACCTCGTATGTCGATGAACACAAGAACAGTCTGCGCTCCAAGCACCCGCAGGAGTGTGACGACTGGATTACATGTGAACACATCAGGACTTTCAGCAGTTGGTTGGAAACACGTCTCAGAGGTGACAACACTGTTTGTGATGAGCTGTACTCGTTGTCCAGGGGACCATCTTCTACTGTATTGACTTACAAATGATACGAGATAAATGGGAATACATTTTACACGATCGCCCAAGATCAAAAGAGCACCAACCAAAACAGCGGTGTCCGCTTTGATGCAGCAACCAAGAGGGGAAAGGACACATATTATGGTTACATAGTGGACATATGGGAACTTGACTACGGACATGATTTTAAGGTCCATTTGTTTAAGTGCAAATGGATCAATCTGTCAGGAGATGGGGTACAGGTAGACCCACAGTACGGAATGACAACAGTGGATCTGAACAATCTTGGGTACACTTACGAACCGTTCATCCTAGCCAATGATGTGCGTAGGTTATCTATGTGAAGGACATGTCTACCAAACCGAGAAAAAGAAACGATAAGGAAGCGAATACATCATACGATGAGCCAAAGCGCCACATAGTTCTTCCAGGAAAAAGGGACATCATGGGAGTGGAGGGCAAGACAGACATGTCTGAAGATTATGAAAAGTTTCATGAAATTCCTCCCTTCGAAGTCAAGGCTGACCCGAGCACCCTATTAAACAATGAAGATTATCCATGGTTACGGTGCAATAAGCAAAGGACACAAGCGAAGAAAAAGTGAAGACTTTCTCTCCATAACTATTATGATGATGCCATGCCAACTTTTAACCTTTTCGTAGTTCATTTGAAATGCCTGTTGTAACAGACGAGTTTCTGTATGAAACCCTGATATCTCGAAACAGATTGTCCGTTTTGTACACGAAGTGCATCCAGTTTTTGTCGTAACCCTCTCAACTTCTCAGCACATGCTATGTGGGTGAAATGATGATACCATGCCAACTTTCAACCTTTTCATAGTTCATTTGAAATGCTTTTCAATTTCATCTTATAGCTCAAAAAAATCAGTAAATGCAGGAAAAATAACAAATGAAGTCAAAAAGGGTTGAAAATTGATGATGTGGCTGCATTTTGAACACACAAGAAGTCCGGAGTTGTAAGAAGTTATTAAAAATAAAAGAGAGGCGCAATGCTCACCTGCACGTTGCTTTAGAACTGGTACTAAAGGAATCAACTAAAAAGCTTTTATAAACATCTAGTATTATTGAAACTAAAATTATATAGAATTTTTGCAACTAAAATTATCAAAGTAATTTCTGTTCAAAACATTAAAAGCAAAAAGAATTTTCATAAAATAAATACAAAAAGCAAAAAATAAAATAAAATAAATAAGTAGAAACAAAATAAACTTTTATAAATAAGTAGAAACAAAATAAAATAAATAAGTAGAAACAAAATAAAATAAAATAAAATAAACTTTTATAAAATAAATAAGTAGAAACAAAATAAAACAAAACAAAATAAACTATAATAAAATAAAATAAAATAAATAAACCTTAATAAAATAAATAAAAGTAGCAACAGTAAGTATTTTGTTGTAAGTAGAATTAAATTAAAAAAAGAAAGCAACAAAGAAACAAAAAACTGGAAAAAATTAAAAAAATGCCACCTACTAGGCCACCACGGCGTGAATACCACTAGAAACCCAGCTAGTTGGGCCAGGATTCAGGCCCAGCAGGCCCACTGGCAAAGTAGTGTTAGATTAGGCCCATAGGCCTGCAGTTCAGAGGAGTTCGAGAGGGAGGAGGCAGCGGAGCTTATAAACAGGTGTTGGGCGCTCTCAACTAGCAAGGTGGGACCAAACTCCCACATCCACGCCGCTGCACAATGGCTTTGGTCCCGGTTGATGGCAACAACAGGGACTAAAGGGGCGCATTGGTCCCGGTTCCTGCTGCCAACCGGGACTAATGCCACCCTTTAGTCCCGGTTGGTGCCCCCAACCGGGACCAAAGGCCTCTGCTTCCCGCCCTTTGGGCTGCTGAAAAGAGACCTTTGGTCCCGGTTGGTGGCACCAACCGGGACTAAAGGGTGGCATTAGTCCCGTTTGGTGCCACGAACCGGGACCAATGCTCTATCTATATAAGCCACACTTGTGAAAATTTTCGATTCAGTTCTTCTTCCACTGCCCTGACACCGTCGCCGCGCGCGCCCCTGCGTTGACGCCGTCGCCGCGGCGCCGCCCCTGCCCCGAAGCCGTCGCCGCGCGCCGCCCCTTCCCTGACGCCGTCGCCGCGCGCCGCCCCTGCCCCGCCGCCGTCGCCGCGCCGCGCCGTCACCACCCCGGTCTACGCCGCCCTTGCCCCGACGCCATCGCCGACACCGCCCCAATGAGCTCCCGCGCCCCTGCCCCCTGCTGTGGCCGCCGTATGCATATATGTTTTTTGCATATATGTTGATGTATATGTAGTGTTTGATGTATGGAGCATATATGATGATTTTTTGTTCAGCGTCGTCATATATGATGTTTTTTTCTGCATATATATATGATCATATGATTTTTTTGTTCATAGATGTGATTCTTTTTGTTCATATATCATATGATGTTTTTATATTGTTCATAGATGATCGATCATATTTGTTCATATGTATGCAAGCGAAGTCGTTGTCGTTAGTTGTACTGTTTAGGGTTAGGGTCGTCGAAGAAGGAAAATAAGGAAAGAAGAAAAGAGGAAGAAAAGAGGAAGAAGGAAGAAGGAAGAAGAAGAAAAATAAGAAGAGGAAGAAGAAGAAAAAAAAGAGGAGAAGGAGAAGGAATAACACTAGTTAAACTAGTTTATTTTTAGGAAGTACCACTTTATTTTATTTATAGTAAGTGCTTAGTAGTTGAATTGCTAGTTGATTTAATAAAACTACTTTATTTTACTATAGAAGTAGTTTATTTTTAGTAAGTACTACTTTATTTTATTTATAGTAAGTGCTTAGTAGTTGAAGTAGTTGATTTAATAAAACTACTTTATTTTTAGCAAGAATATTAATAGAACTAGTTTATTTTTTTAGTTAAAGCAATTATTCCCGCATCGACATCGACGATGCCTATCCTGCATCCTCATCGTCGACTCGGCGGAGGAGGCCTGCTTGATCAGAGGGGCCATGTCCGGGACTGGGCTCCGCCGGGCTGGTATTGGGAGGTGCTACCTTTCGGGGGGCGTAGGTTGGTGAGGAGCCAGCCCGTCGTTGACCCAAACGTTGTTTGGTGGCGGTCGTGTGGGCCAGTGACGGTGCCGAGGCTTCCGGACACCGCGGAGGTGGTACGTCACCGTGTTAGCGAGGAGGACGAGCACGTCCGTCACTACATGCTTGCGTTGGAGGGCAGGTTCGACAATACCTGGCAGGTTCTTCAGGGATCTCACTGGAGCTATGATCCTGTGATGGTTCCTTCTCTTTGGGTGTCCACCGCCCGCGCCGATACCCATCGGGCGCTACGGTTCTAGCTGTAATAGCGATGCTATATGTATGATACTATTCGAGGTGTATTAGTGATAATATTCGACGATGTACGGACGTAAGAGATGATGTAGTTTTTCTTATAATTGAATGCATGCTAATTTGAATACTAATGTATTTTACGATTTGGTTTTGCTTACTGAATGCTCAAATAGGAAAACTACTCCTACTTTGAATGCTCAAATTTCAGGCGCTCGATATGTCCTTTTTTAGAAAGATAATTAAACGATATTTCGGGTTGACTTTAAGTCTGTCGGGTCTCCACCATATATGAGAGGACGAAGAATCCCGACTGTTGTCGTGGGGGTAGCTTCTCCTTCGTTCCCGTGTGCTGGACAATTTGGTGTAATGCACTCGGGAACGAAAGGAGGAGCTACCATCACCGGCGGTCGCAAATGTCAGAGAGGAATCAGTGAGGGAGAGTCTCCACCATATATGAGAGGACGAAGAATCCCGACTGTTGTCGTGGGGGTAGCTTCTCCTTCGTTCCCGTGTGCTAGAAAATTTGTTGTAATGCACTCGGGAACGAAAGGAGGAGCTACCATCACCGACGGTCGAATATATACACCACGTGAGCTGAGAGTTTTTAAGAAAAGACTTGACAGACCGATAGTCAACCCGTGATGAATAATAATGTTCTAGTTTAGTTTTTGTAGTACATATATTTAATTGTACAAGTTTAATCTTTGAATTATGAACATAGGAAATGTCGTACTCGGACGACGAAAGTCTACCGGGGGAGTGCTCCTGGTGCAACGACGACCGAGGTCTGTGCGACAGGTGCCCTCACCTGGACGAAGATCGGCGCTTCAGCATTAAGCTCCAGGAGACCTTCGATGTTGAAATGGTACGCAACGACGACAAGTGTATTTTTCGTAATTAAGCACGACTCAACTATTTCAACATGTAATTTTCATCTTCTAAAATTCGACTAGCTTATCCCATGCCATGCAAGACGCTATGTCTTGGAGAGGATGGGTTTTGAAGACCATGAAAGTTTCGAAACAAAGAAAATTCACCTAAGGACCCATCATGGTATGTATTTTGAAGTAAATACGCACAATTCTTAGAGCGTAACCCATTTTGGTGCCCAAATTGGGAAGCACTTTGCAAGATGTATGGTTTTTATGAGGATATGCTTGTCACCATGGGTCTTGGTGATCCTGACATCGAGCAAGACAATATGGACATTTGGGTCCTTATTGATACGCTTCCACTTATACCGCTATGTGAGTTTCTCAAACATAGTTATTAGCTAATTTATATTTTTTATTTCAAAATAGTTGACAGCTTATTTCCATTGACAGCTTATTTTCATTCTTCATACAATGTGAGGAAGATGGTAGACAAAACCCACTACACCGATGGCCCAAATTAACTTATCAGGAGAAAAATCATCTGATCACATTTTGTACTGACCTTGAGAATTAATTACAATACCTATTATGATACTCCTCCAAATTATGGTCAATACGTGCCACTAGTGCACGTGTTGAACCACGGTTACTTCTATGGAGATACCCTGGTATGATTTTTTACTATTACGACATCCGTGCATCTTTTGCATACTTCTAAAACTAGTACATCATTGCTAACTACGAAGTTATTACTATGTTTTCAACAGAAAATCCTGATGGATTGTGTGCCTCATTTGATGTATCAGAATGGTCGCCCTAATGTTTTGAACATACAGCCAGACCATCCTACGAATCTCACCTGTCCTTACCGGATTTCTAAAACCGGTGAACACATGCTAATCAAAGAATGGAAAAAAAATGTATGGACAGTCGTAAGGAGGATCTTGGAAGCAAAAGGAAGCGAAGTGCAAGAATTGGTGACAGGATGATCTCCATTCTCCATAATGGAGAGTCAGGGCCTATATTGTTTTATGCTATTTTACCTTAAAGAGGGTATTTAGGTCCTACCTAATACTGATGATCATGTGCTAAGAACAATTAAGTTGGGTTGGTTCGATGACTATGAGGATCATGATCGTATGACTTGTTATTAATAACGAGTAGAAGTTGTATGATGATGATTAGTAGGACTTGTTATTATGATGATGCATTATGCGAGCATGAAGAGTTATTATATATCAGTGGGTGAAATGCACATGGATTGGATTGAAGTGAAGGCAACATGTGGTGCATCTCGAAAGTAGTACTAATCCAAACTTGATCATGTTAGGATTAGTATTACTTTCGACACGCACCACATGTTTCCTTTGATGGGGAACGTAGTAATTTCAAAAAAATTCCTACGCACACGCAAGATCATGGTGATGCATAGCAACAAGAGGGGAGAGTGTCGTCAATGTACCCTCGTAGACCGTAAGCGGAAGCGTTATGACAACGCGATTGATGTAGTCATACGTCTTCACGATCGACCGATCCTAGTACCGAATGTACGGCACCTCCGCAATCTGCACACGTTCAGCTCGGTGACGTCCCACGAACTCACGATCCAGTAGAGCTCCGAGGGAGAGTTCCGTCAGCACGACGGCGTGATGGCGGTGTTGATGAAGCTACCGATGCAGGGCTTCGCCTAAGCACCGCTACGATATGACCTAGGTGGATTATGGTGGAAGGGGGCACCGCACACGGCTAAAAGATCAATGATCAACTTGTGTGTCTATGGGGTGCCCCCTGCCCCCGTATATAAAGGAGCAAGGGGGGGAGGCTGGCCGGCCCTAGGAGGGCGTGCCAAGTGGAGGAGTCCTCTTCCTAGTGGGAGTAGGACTTCCCTTTCCTAGTCCCACAAGGAGGGGGAAGGAAGGAGTGGGAGAGGGGAAAGGCAAGGGGGGGGGGCGCCGCCCCCCTTTCCTTGTCCTATTCGGACTCAAGGGGATGGGGTGCGCGGCCTGCCCTGGCCGGCCCCTCTCTCTCTCCACTAGGGCCCATCAAGGCCCATTAGTCCCCGGGGGGTCCCGGTAACCCCTCCGGCACTCCGGTTTTCTCCGAGATCACCCGAAACTCTTCCGGTGTCCGAATATAGCCGTCCAATATATCAATCTTTATGTCTCGACCATTTCGAGACTCCTCGTCATGTCCGTGATCACATCCGGGACTCCGAACTACCTTCGGTACATCAAAACACATAAACTCATAATACCAATCGTCACCGAGCGTTAAGCGTGCGGACCCTACGGGTTCGAGAACTATGTAGACATGACCGAGAAACGTCTCCGGTCAATAACCAATAGCAGAACCTGGATGCTCATATTGGCTCCTACATATTCTACGAAGATCTTTATCGGTCAAACCGCATAACAACATACGTTGTTCCCTTTGTCATCGGTATGTTACTTGCCCGAGATTCGATCGTCGGTATCTCAATACCTAGTTCAATCTCGTTACCGGCAAGTCTCTTTACTCGTTCCGTAATGCATCATCCCGCAACTAACTCATTAGTTGCATTGCTTGTAAGGCTTATTGTTATGTGCATTACCGAGAGGGCCCATAGATACCTCTCTGACAATCGGAGTGACAAATCCTAATCTTTATCTATGCCAACTCAACAAGTACCATCGGAGACACCTGTAGAGCACCTTTATAATCACCCAGTTATGTTGTGACGTTTGGTAGGACACAAAGTGTTCCTCCGGTATTCAGGAGTTGCATAATCTTATAGTCATAGGAACATGTATAAGTCATGAAGAAAGCAATAGCAATATACTAAACGATCAAATGCTAAGCTAACGGAATGGGTCAAGTCAATCACATCATTCTCTAATGATGTGATCCCGTTAATCAAATGACAACTCATGTCTATGGCTAGGAAACTTAACCATCTTTGATTCAACGAGCTAGTCAAGTAGAGGCATACTAGTGACACTTTGTTTGTCTATGTATTCACACATGTACTAAGTTTCTGGTTAATACAATTCTAGCATGAATAATAAACATTTATCATGATATAAGGAAATATAAATAACAACTTTATTATTGCCTCTAGGGCATATTTCCTTCAGCCTTCACTTCAATCTAAGCCATGTTTAGGCATAGCAGTAGCGTTAGTAAACCAAGCATGGAGATAAGAGAGGACACTTCTCTCTATTAGCTAACTAACACCCTATATTAACCCCCCAAAACCCCCTAAACCACCCTCTTTCAGAAAAAAACAAAAACCCTAGCCCCCGAACTACTGACACGTGGTAGTTTATTGGTCCTGCTTGGTGCTACCAACCGGGACAAAAGGCCCCCCTGCCAAGGCAAGCCGCAGCGGCCACGTGGAGCCCCATCTGTCCCGGTTGGTATAAGAATCGGGACTAAAGGTGTAGGGCTTTAGTACCGACCCTTTGGTCCTGGTTCCCGAACCGGGACAAATGGACCTTATGAACCGGGACAAATGGCCCTTTTTCTACTAGTGTCTTCCTGTACTCAAACTCTAAACATCTGGAACGTATCCTAATAATAGTTCTTCCCGTGTACAGAAATGCTGACTGTTCTACCTGAGTCAATATATACATGCGGCCACCCAAGGGTGGACATATGCTTCCCATCAATAGTTTTCATGGTCATTAGAGCCTCTTCCTCCAAGATCCAAAATCCATCTAGCCCTAGCGAAAGCCATGACTGGAACTACCTCCTCCGCCCTCGCCAGCACCATGAGTGCCCTCACCACCGATTCATCCCCCTCCATCTTCGCCCCACATCTTCCAGTACCACCAACGCAGCCCTGTCCATTGGACTTCCACCACAAGAGAAGCTAACAAGGAGGTACTTTCTCCTATGGATGGCCATCGTGTTGCCACAAATCAAGGGCGCACAGATGCAACACTTCCTTGATCCGTCGAGTCCCGTGCCTCCGGCAACCATCACCGTCACCAAGGACGGGAAAGAAGAACAATGCGTCAATATGGCGCGTGTTCTCTAGTTCGCGCGGCAGCAGCAAGTTCAAGGGTTCCTCATTGGGTCCCTCTCTCGCGAGATCGTCGCCCAGGTCGTCACTCTCCAAACGTCGGCCGAGGTATATACGACCATCCACGCCACCTTTGCCGCTCAAACTCAAGCCCAGTCAATCAACACCAGAATTGCCTTGCATAATCTGAAGAAGGGGAACTCGAGCATGGCGGATACCTCGCCAACATCAAATCTCTCACAGATGAAATAGCATGCGCTGGACCAGCCCTCTCCGATGGTGAGATTACATGTCACATCCTTTCCGGCCTTGATCTCGACTACAATCCTGCTGTTTCGGCCCTTGCCGCTCGGGTGGAGCCAGTTGCGGTGCAAGAGCTCTACAGCCAGCATTTGTCCTTCGACGCCCGCATCAATCTACTTCATGGACTGAATCCACGACAGTCCTCTGCTAACGTAGTATCCCGTGGCCGAGGAGCAGGCGGCCGAGGGCGTGGTCAACAGGGCCGCGGCCGAGGAAATAACAACAGTGGGCGCGGGCGTGGCGCCATACAGTATGCCTGCTCAGGTTCAGGTGCAGGTGAGGGAGTCCTGGATTAGGGGGTCCTCAGACAGCCGGACTATATCCTTTGGCGGGACTGTTGGACTATGAAGATATAAGATTGAAGACTTTGACCCGTGTCCGGATGGGACTCTCCTTGGCGTGGAAGGCAAGCTTGGCAATACGGATATGCCGATCTCCTCCATTGTAACCGAATCTGTGTAACCCTAGCCCCCTCCGGTGTCTATATAAACCGGAGGGTTTAGTCCATAGGACGACAACAATCATACCATAGGCTAGCTTCTAGGGTTTAGCCTCTACGGTCACGTGGTAGATCAACTCTTGTAATACTCATATCATCAAGATCAATCAAGCAAGAAGTAGGGTATTACCTCCATAGAGAGGGCCCGAACCTGGGTAAACATCGTGTCCCCCGCCTCCTATTACCATTCGTCTTAGACGCACAGTTCGGGACCCCCTACCCGAGATCCGCCGGTTTTGACACCGACATTGGTGCTTTCATTGATAGTTCCACTGTGCCGTCACCGTAAGGCTAGATGGCTCCTTTGATCATCGGCAACGATGCGATCCAGCGTGAGGTTTGCCTCCCCGGACAGATCTTCGTATTCGGCGGCTTCGTACTGCGGGCCAACTCGCTTGGCCATCTGGAGCAGATCGAGAGCTACGCCCCTGGTCATCAGGTCAGGTTTGGAAACTTGAACTATACTACCGACATCCGCGGAGACTTGATCTTCGACGGATTCGAACCCATGTCAGGTGCGCGGCACAATCACGACGAGCATGACTTAGCTCTGCCGTCGGACAGTGTTCGGGAGATCACACCTGCAACTACTCCGGCCCTCACTCCGGAACAAATTGCGCCATCTGAAGACGGGTGGATGGATCCCGCCACGGAGGCCGCACACTCAGTGGCGATAGAGCTGAATACTGACTTCACCTCCTACGAGACCCGTGTTGCCGAACCGTTGGATTCGTCCCCAGCCATGGGCTCCGAGCCGCCTGCGTCCGTGCCTATCGAATCCGATTGGGCACCGATCATGGAGTTTACCTCCGCGGATATCTTTCAGCACTCGCCCTTTCACGACGTGCTAAACTCGTTGAGGTCTCTCTCCCTGTCAGGAGACCCTTGGCCGAACTATGTCCAGCTAGAATGGGATGCGGACGACGAACAAATTCGCTCCCCATCCACCACCAACTTAATAGCCACTGTCGATGATTTAACCGACATGCGCGACTTCGGCTCCGAAGACATCGACGGTATGGACGACGATGCAGGAGACGAACAAGAACCACCGCCCACAGGGCGCTGGACTGCCACCTCATCGTATGACATATACATGGTGGACACCCCCAAAGAAGGCGATGGCCATAAGACAACGGAGGATAATCCCTCCAAGAAGCAATCCAAGCACCGACGTCAGCGGCGCCGCTCTAAGTCCCGCCATAGCAAAAGTAGCAATACCAGCACAAGAGACAATAATGCTCCGGATAGTGCCGAAGACGACGATAATCCCCTCCAGCCAGACCTCGAGCGGGAGGATGAACAAGCTAGCCCTCCGGAACAGGCAGCAGACGAAAAATCAGAGGATGAAAATTACATGCCTATCTCCAAAGACGAGGTGAGCCTCGACGACGAAGAATTTATCGTGCCTGAGGATCCCATCGAGCAGGAGCGCTTCAAGCGCCGGCTTATAGCCACAGCAAACAGCCTGAAGAAAAAGCAACAACAGCTTCGAGCTGATCAAGATCTGCTAGCGGATAGATGGACTAAAGTCCTTGCGGCCGAGGAATACGAACTCGAACGCCCAACCAAGAGTTACCCAAAGCGCAGGTTGCTACCCCAACTCGAGGAGGAAGCATTGAAACCTACATCACCAGCATATGACGCGGCTGATCAGCCACCTCGTGGCTGAGACAGAGAGGCATATCAGCCTGAAGTCCAGCCCGCACCCCGCCGCCATTCAAACAAAAATACCAAGGCCCAGGGCAACACGCGGGACATGCGAGATGTATTGGAAAACAAAGCAAAACATGCAAGATCGATCTACGGATCATGGGGGCGCGCCCCAACGCGGGACGATGACCGTCACGCCGGATATACTAAAAAAACCCGGTCGGGCCGAATACAGCAGACAAGACTCGTATGAACTGCGTCGTGATATAGCCCGGCACAGAGGCGCCACACACCCCCTATGCTTCACTGATGAAGTAATGGATCACGAATTCCGAGAGGGTTTTAAACCCGTAAACATTGAATCATATGATGGTACTACAGACCCCGCGGTATGGATAGAAGACTTCTTCCTCCACATTCACATGGCCTGCGGGGATGATCTACATGCCATCAAGTATCTCCCGCTAAAACTCAAAGGGCAAGCTCGGCATTGGCTCAATAGCTTGCCGGCAAACTCCATCGGAAGCTGGGCAAGCCTGGCAAATGCATTCCTGGACAATTTCCAAGGCACTTATGTGCGACGGCCGGATGCTGACGATTTAAGTCATATAACTCAACAGGCTGGGGAATCGGCCAGGAAATTCTGGACCCAGTTCCTAACTAAGAAGAACCAAATTGTCGACTGTCCGGATGCAGAGGCCTTAGCGGCATTTAAGCATACCATCCATGACGAGTGGCTCGCCCGTCACCTCGGCCAAGGGAAGCCAAAATCCATGGCAGGCCTCACGACACTTATGACCCGCTTTTGCGTGGGCGAAGATAGCTGGTTGGCTCGCAGTAACAATACAACAAGCAAACCTGGCAGATCAGAGGCCAGGGATAGCAATGTGAAACCACGACGCAACAATCACAAGCGTTGCAAATATGGTGAAAACACCGAAAATACGGTAGTTAATGCCGGGTTTAGGGGCTCAAAGTCCGGTCAGCGGAAAGGGCCACCCAAAAATAACAATTCGGGTCCATCCAGTCTGGACCGCATACTCGATCGCCAATGCCAAATTCATGGCACCCCAGGAACGCCAGCCACCCATACCAACGGAGAATGCTGGGTCTTCAAACAAGCCGGCAGGGTAGGCGCTAAAAACGGAGAAGGGGGGTCTCAAAACGATGATGGCGACGAAGAGCCCAGATCACCAAACACAGGAGGGCAAAAGAAATTTCCCCCGCATATTCAATCGGTGAATGTGGTAAATACAACCCAAATTCCCAACTCGGACCGGATACGCACCCTTAGGGATGCCGACTTAACGGAACTAGTCGTCCCATAATATAAACTAGGGCCGGTCACCTTCAACCGCATGGATCGTCCGGTTAATGCCAATCAGGGCAATCTAGCCGCACTAGTCCTCGACCCAATAATTGACGGGTTCCACCTCACTCGAGTCCTTATGGACGGAGGCAGCAGTCTAAATCTGCTTTACCAGGACACAGTGCACAAGATGGGCATCGATCATTCGGTGATCAAACCCACTAAAGCCACTTTCAGAGGCATTATACCAGGTGTGGAAGCCAGCTGTACAGGATCCATTGCCCTAGAGGTAGTCTTCGGATCACCAGAAAATTACCGTACCGAAGAGTTAATCTTCGAAATCGTCCCTTTCCGCAGTGATTATCAGGCACTGCTCGGATGAACCGCGTTCGCTCGATTCAACGCGGTGCCACATTATGCCTACCGTAAGCTCAAGATGCCCGGTCCACGCGGCGTCATCACGGTTAATGGCAAGGCCGAACCTTCCCTCGGCACCAACAAGTACACCACTGCCTTAACAGCAGAAGCAACGAGCAGCACCTTGCAGCCGAACCTCGAGTCGACGTCCAGGCTCCCGGACACCGTCAAGGGACTCCAAACTACTTCGCGGAAGGATAGCCCGGCTCGTCCAGAGCTCAATTAAACACTCGGGTGAAGGCCAGGATAGGCCGCACTCAGCGGCTCAACCACTCTCCGGCACGCATACATTTCTTACATTTCCTTCGCAGGTTCACCTTTACGCCGACCAGGATGGGCGATGCGGAGGCAGCTTGAACGCGCAAGGGAATCCTTAGACATTCCCCGGCTATATTACGGATCCGCACTCAGCTTCTCCCCCCTAGTCTCAGCAGGTTCCGCAATCATATTCCTTTTTTTTATCACATTACCTGTACTCATACGCATAGACGCACTACTCAAATACAACATGTGAATTTATATGACGCTTACCTTATGTTATTTCTTATTGAAATTCTTTTGTCTCCGTACACAGCGATATGCCTTAAAATATGCCAGGGGCTTCGTTTTACCCATAACACGGCAATAAAGTCCAAACACCTTCATGGAAGTTCGGCCCCCCGAACTTATAGCACTATATGCATCAGCTCCGTATCATGTCTTGGGTCAATAGTTGGGTTTGCCCGGCTCCCATGTTTTGTTACCTTACGTTCCGCTATATCGGCTAAGGTAGCTCTGGGATTGTGTACCAGTTCTTCAGGACGAGCACCTCAGTAGAGAAAGCCGAAAAATGACTGTCATGATACGGCAAGAGCTGGTCAGCTGTTCGAGAGGTCGTAAAATCTTTAAGGATTTCTCCCGCATAATGCCATAACCAATGCAGCGTGCGATGGATCGGTTTTTTCTCCGATCAGGTGCTGATAGAGCCCCTAGTATGGTCTTCCGAACACCAGGGGTTGCGCCTACCTTACTAAAGCTCCTATGGCTAAGTGAGAGTGATAAAGCCCTATAGTCCGATTGCCCGGTTCGTTGTGCTGAGCACCTCCTTCGAAGGACCCAAAACTGGGATAAAGAGTGCTCAGGTTTATCCCGAACACCCCCGTACTTCTTACGTGGGGGCAGAAGCCGATGACTGGCCAACTCTCAGGTATAACATATAAAACGGCCGCACAGGAGGGTAAACTTTTATATAACAGGCAATAAATAAATGACCTTGTTCAAACATTACAAAGGACAACATGATTGGCATTCAAGGAAATATAATGTCCTTGGTGCATAGCTCCGCTTCAAGGTAGGATCCTTTTCGGACACTTTCATAATATAATTTGGGCTTGCGGTGCTCCTTCCCCTCTGGCGGCCCTTCGGTCATCAGCTTCTCAGCATCCATCTTCCCCAGTGCACCTTTGCGCGGGCGAAGGCCATTCGCGCACCTTCTATGCAGACCGACCGCTTGATGACGTCAAGTCGAGGGCAAGCGCTTACAAGCCGCTTCACGAGCCCGAAGTAGCTGCTTGGAATCGGCTCTGCAGGCCATAGCCGGATAACTAAATCTTTCATGGCTAGTTCCGCCGCCTTATGCAGTTCGATCAGCTATTTCAGTTGATCGGCAAAAGGCACCGGATAATTCGGTGCCAAATACTGTGACCAGAAGAGCTTATCCGCAGTGTTCCTTTCTTTGGCCCGGTAGAATTGGGCGGCATCCGATATGCTGCGGGGCAGCTCCGCAAATACCCCTGGAGAAATCCAAATTCAAAATTCGAAACATAATCTTCTCCTCAAATACTTGCTACACAAGGAAAAATCCTTACCCGCCGCGATCTTCCTCGCCTCTTGGATCCCCTGCAGGGCGCTTTGGGTTTCCCCCCGGGCATCGCTCGTGGCCTGATGCACCTTGGTGAGTTTGGATTCTTTCTCTGTTAAACTCTGCTCCAAGGTCTTGCATTTCCTCACAGCCTCTTGCAGCTCCTGCTCAGCTTTAATAACCTTGGCCTCGTGCTTCTCACAAAGAGCCTGCTCTGTGGCTGCCTTTTTCTCGGCCTCGGCCACATCCTTCCTAAGAGCCTCAACTTCAGTCACCATCCCTAGCGCAAATCATGAAGCCTATTTCATCATACTGAAAATTCATTCGCAATAAATGCGAACAAGACTTGTGCATACCTTGTTTATCTCCCAACTGCATTTTCAACTGGCCAAGTTCTTCTTTGGCCCACTCCAGATTTTGATCAGTCCGGAGATCTCCGCAGTATGAGTGGCAGCAGCCGCTACAGACGCCTGCTTATACAGAAGAGAAATAGATGTCATTCAATGAGTCTTCCTGCGAACATAAATTGAATCCTCTGCCCGGTTCTTTCTTTCACCGAACAGTGTATCAGGGGCTACTATCCATACCATGACACTCTTCGAAACCTCATAAAACGTACCTCAAAACCTTTTATAAGGCTGATACAGGCTCCATTCAGTCCACTCTCATCAGACTCAATCTTCTCAATAACCGCACCCATAAGGGCACGATGTTCATTTACGATGGAGGCGCTCTTCAGCGCCACCAACAAAGCATCCGACACCTCTGGTTGGACAGAGGTTGCCGGTGTAATAGGCATATCCCCTCCAGCTGAGAGAGGCTGCCTGCTTGATTCTGGAGCCGTATTGGTCTCCGAAACTGTATCCGGCTGGGAGCCGAATTCTAGATGGCCCCCGCCGTCAGCTCCCATGGGAATTTTCTTCCCCACGTGTCCAGCCCCTGAAGTTTGACCTCCAGGCACTGCCTTCACGGTCTTTTCCTCTCCTCCTTGGCCGGGGTCCTTCTGGGACGAGGCCTCGGTGTTATGCACCTGTTTGGAGGAAGGGGCCTTTGGGGGCATCCCGCTCTCCATAGCATCCGAGCTCAGCGAATCCTCGGATGAGGATTGTTTGGTACGGGACCTCGCCGGACTACAAAAAATATGGCTCAGGTTAAAATACTATGCCATGATGAGTCTGGACGCATAAACATATTCGGACTGTATATACTCACGAGTTCACCAGGGGCTGGGCCCTGGGATCCCACGCAGGGCCGCTGTCGGCGGCGGCAGTGGACTCCTCCGGAGGAGGAACTTTTCCCCTTTGAGGCGACTTGGCCTCCAAGTGTGCGGAGGCCGTCCTCTTCTTTTTTTCCGCCATAGGGGATTCATCTTCCCCCTCCTCCTTGTCCTCTTCGGAGGCAGAATGGGCATCAGAGCCTTCGTATATTGTGTCCGAAGTGCCGCGGCGACGAAGGCCGCCCCGGGTCTTTTTGGCCCCCTTCTCGGCCGTCTTTTTCGGCACCTGGTAAGGCGCCGGGACCAGCATCTTCGTCAGAACTGGGACGGCCGGTTCTTCGGGAAACGGGGTCGGACAATGGATCCGCTCGGACTTCTACGTGCAGCCCTAGGAGAGTTGTAGAAAACACGTTAAGCGCTTCCTTTGGGTTATGTGGATAAAAAGTATGATGACTTACCGAACTTGCGGGGCGGGACAGTTGGTACCCGTGGTCCTCGGCGGAGTCCGGCCACAATTTGCTGGACTTGAAAAGCACCTTCCAGATGTCCTTGTGCGAGGAGCTGAAAAGCTCTCGTAAGGTTTGGTGCTTGGCCGGATCGAATTCCCATAGATTGCAAGTCCGGTGTTGACAAGGCAGGATCCGGCGAACTAGCATCACCTGGACCACATTGACAAGTTCAATGTTCTTGTCCCCCATATCTTTAACACGCGTCTAGAGCACCGACAGTTCGTCGGAGGTCCAGTTCAGGCCCTTCTTGACCCAGGATGTAAGCCGCAAGGGGGCACCGGATTGAAATTCGGGAGTAGCGGCCCATTCCGTGCCGCGCGGCTCAGTGATATAAAACCACTGTTGTTGCCACTCCTTGACAAAATCGTTAAAGGTGCCTATTGGCCATATGAGATTGGGCATCTTGCTCACCATAGCGCCCCCGCACTCGGCGTGCTCGCCGCCCACTACCTTGGGCTTCACATTAAAAATCTTCAGCCATAGGCCGAAGTGTGGTGAGATGCGGAGAAACGCCTCGCACACGACAATGAATGTCGAGATGTTGAGGAAGGAATTAGGGGACAGATCATGAAGATCGATCCCATAGTAATACATGATGCCGCGAACGAACGGGTGGAGGGGAAACCCTAGCCCGCGGACAACGTGAGGGAGGAATACAACCCTCTCATGGGGTTCCGGAGTAGGGACGATATGTCCCGCCGTCGGGAGACGGTGGCTGATTTTCTTGGCCAGATACCCGGCCTCCCGAAGCTTTTTGATATCCTTCTCCCAGACGGTAGAGGCCATCCATTTGCCTCCTGCTCTGGATCCGGACATTTTCGGAAGGCCTTTGTGGGCAGAAAAGATGAACGCTTGGGCGCTGGAGCTCGGGCGGAGGGGAATGGGTCGGGAAGAAGAAAGCGTGGGTGCAAATGGGCGTTCTTATCCCCTTATAAAGGCAGCAGGTATTCTGCGCCTCCCCACTTGCCGGGTAAAACCGCTTATTCCCCAAGCGCCGTAATTGATGGCGCGGTTGGGTTACCCGCACCCGTATTGATGAGAATCCTGAGATAAGGGGACATGATCTCTGCTTCGACAAGACGTGCCAAGAAAACCGCCTCGCAATATGTGCAGTAGCTGGTTGAGAAAAACGGTTCGAATAATGACCGGGCCGTAGCGTGATGTCATGCTGCAGAATGTGTCATCAGATTGGATTTGTGGAAATATTATTCTCTCTACGGTGGTGTGTGGAATTTGTTTTGCAGAGCTGGAGTATTTGGAGGAGGAACCCGCCTTGCAATGCCGAAGACAATCTGCGCGCCGGACTCCTCGTCATTGAAGCCTGGTTCAGGGGCTACTGAGGGAGTCCTGGATTAGGGGGTCCTCGGACAGCCGGACTATATCCTTTGGCCGGACTGTTGGACTATGAAGATATAAGATTGAAGACTTCGACCCGTGTCCGGATGGGACTCTCCTTGGCGTGGAAGGCAAGCTTGGCAATATGGATATGTAGATCTCCTCCCTTGTAACCGACTCTGTGTAACCCTAGCCCCCTCCGGTGTCTATATAAACCGGAGGGTTTAGTCCGTAGGACGACAACAATCATACCATAGGCTATCTTCTAGGGTTTAGCCTCTACGATCTCGTGGTAGATCAACTCTTGTAATACTCATATCATCAAGATTAGTCAAGCAGGAAGTAGGGTATTACCTCCATAGAGAGGGCGCAAACCTGGGTAAACATCGTGTCCCCCGCCTCCTGTTACCATCCGCCTTAGACGCACAGTTCGGGACCCCCTACCTGAGATCCGCCGGTTTTGACACCGACA